>NC_067400.1:316471148-316794898 GCF_016432865.1 Antechinus flavipes | reverse complement strand
TAAAGTCCAGTGCCTAGTATTAAAAAAAAAGAAAGCCCAAATTTTTAAGTACTGACAAAGGACACAGATATCCTCCAAGTGGGTTAGTTCCTTCTCTAATTACATCCTTGGGGATCATTTTGTTATTCCTTACTAATTCTACCTCCATCCTCCATTCAGTCCTGGAACCAGAATTATCTCTTTCTGCTTTCTTGGTTCCTGAAAAATTCTCTCTAAGCCCCAGATCCATCCTTCAGTTTCAATTTGAAGCCTCTTTCTTTACAGAATTCCTTGGGCTTTTCTTCCCAGACATCCCCTAAACTAAATTCACCTCTGCTCTGGGTACACAGACTCACACTCAAAGAAATGTTACAGTGAAGGAACAAGGTCTGAGGGTGACTTGGGCAAATCAATGAACTTTTCTGTAGTTTGCTTTCTTGATCTTTAAAGGGGGGAGTGGGAAGAGAATTGAACTAAATATTCTCTAACCCCACTGAAATACTATGATTTCTATGGTATTCTCAACTCATAGCTTTTTTGAAAGTCAAAAGTTTCCCTGAAACCCCCCATCTCATCAACCTCTCTTGAATATCCAAGTATATATCATTATTTGTTGAAAAATTCTCAAAAGGGAACATGTTGTGGTAGAGAGTCAGGAAGACCTGGGTTTAAGAGATGCCTAACACACACACACACACGCACACACACACACACAAAATCTAACAGTGAAACCATCTTTTAAACTCTATCTCCAGACTCCAGGTATTCTTTCTAGCTGTATATATATATATATTTGTTTTCATGTTGTTCCCCCAATCCCATCTTGTAAGCTTCTTGAGGGCAGGGATTGTCCTTTGCTTCTTATTGTATCCCCAGATTTTAGTTTAGTGCTTGGCACAGAATAGGTTCTTAATACATCTTTACTGAATTGAATTGAATAAGGAACTCCCAAGTAGGAAAACTATTAATACAAGTCAGTAACTACTATTTCTAATTTCCTGACTCCCTTTAGAGACTCTCCCATCAACTACAGTGTAAATAAACTCTTTAATGACTTTAAGAGAATCTCTTTGTTTGTTTTTTGGTTTGTTTGTTTTTGCTGAGGCAAGTGGGGTTAAGTGACTTGCCCAGGATCACACAGCTAAAAAGAGTTAAGTGTCTGAGATCAAACTTGAATTCAGATCCTTCTGACTTCAGGGCTGGTATACCACTTAGCTGCCCTGCCTCTTTGAATTCCTTCAAACACACTTCACTAAAGTTTAATGCTGAATCAAATAGGGCACAGATTTGATTAAAAATTATATTTATGCATACATACATATATTGAATATATTTCTGCCATTTGCAGACAGAGAAGAATATAGAGCTGTAGATATAGTGAACATAGTTACATATTATATAGATATAGTAGAAATGATAGAGTAAAAATAGATACATGAATCCTTTTTCACTTATGTATCTAATATTGTCCTATTCCATTCATTCACATATCCTTTCAACCAATATTTATTAAGTACCTATTAACAATAACAAATCTCTGTGCTAAGAACTAAGAATTCAGAGATTAGATAATATGACAAAGTTGCAGCAAATTTTCATTAACCGACACTTAAACTAACTCTTGTAGAGAGTCACTTTCTTTTTAACTCTCCTACACATATCAAATTAGAAAGGGGCAAAATAACGGACAAGAACTACTTTATTTGCTAGAAATTATGAACAGATTATACGGAGGAGGACCAATTGTTATTTGTCTTTCCTCCTACAAGAGAACCAATGGCATCACAAGAATGATGTCTTAACTCCCAAGTGGATTTAAATGAGGCAGAGCTGCACAAAGGAATCAGTCTCACTCTTTTCTCAAGTCACTTCTGAATCGAGGGGCAAGACATAAGTCAAGATGACTGGCAATGATCCCAGAAATACCCATACATGTTAGGTCTCAGTAGGCAAAAATGAGAGGCTTCAGATGCAGAAATTTAGCTTTGTTACCTAGAAAACTTACTGCTTCCCTCCTTTTGCCAGTCTTATAATGAATTTACCTTGCCTTGAAGTTCAGAGTACTCAGAAACTGAAAGACATGCCTGAACTTTTGTAAATATTTAAGCCAGTTGTGATCCCATCTAGGTATGTTTCAGATAGAGGGTCATACTTAGGTTAATTGTTCCATTTTTACATTCTGATTATTGAAATAAAAACTTTTGCCTCAGATTAGAAAAAAAATAGTTGGCATAAGATTGCAAAGGGCTTGAAAAGATAAATGGAGTTTATATTTGTCCCTAGAGTTAGAGGGAAGACTAATTTGAACAGGGGAATGATATGGTTGGATTTGTATTTAAGGAAAAGGAAGAAACATCCAGGAAGGCATAAAGATAGTAATATATTTGGAGATTCAGAGAAAAATGTCCAAATAATGAATTCACAAAATCAGAAAGCAACAACATTGTTTACAAGTATTAAAAGCCCACTCATGACAGCTGAATATCTTGCCAGTCAGTTCCTTCATGTATAACTACTTTGGATCCTGGGTGCCTTTACCTAAGCCCACAGAATCCCCACCAGCTACCTGGGCCTGTGGCATAAGATATTATAATTTAAAACTACAGTAAGACTTTTGAGATACCTCACACAATACATTACTGCATGAACTCTAAAGACAAAAGACAAAACATCATCCTCTTTTCTCTCTCATTCCCACACACATCATGTGTTCTGTCCTTTCCACACTTACTTGATGTGTTCTTTTCTTCCAGAGCCCTCGATGGTCTTGGCTCCCCACCGCTGCTCCTTCTCAGAGATGTCATTCTGTAAAAAACATCCTTTGGCAATAAGGGTTCAAAAGGAAGGAGGGAGGTACCAGGATCCTAGAAATGTTCTGGAAATGTATATTTTCCCTTACGGTTTCTGGCTGCTGGGGAGAGTTTTTAGAGACCTCCCATCTGCTCTAATCCTAGCCAAGTCTAATCTTGAAGTCTAATCAATCTAAAATTGAAGTCTAATCAATGACTATTGACAGAGGAAGATTCCCAGGTCCCACATTTATAGGAACATAGATTCTGAGCCAGAAGGGACATTAGAGGCCATAACTCCATCATTTTATAGATAAGGATAATGAGACCCAGAGTGGTTATATAACTCAAGAGGTCTCCTTTTCCTTTTCCATTTTCTTCCCTGTCCTTCAATCCCAGCCCATCCTTAGATCCCATGGCAAGGGAACCTGACCTTTTTCTGCTTTTCTCAAAATATTCAAATATTCCTTTTTACTTTTTACCCTGCCCCTTTCTGTCCTCAATGCTGGACGAGGAGTCTGTATGTGTCACCCAGGACAGCTGAATGTCTTGTAGTCAGCCCCACTATGGGAGATTTTCTAGGACCCCCAGGAGCCTTTTCCTGAGCTATTTGGGCCCATGATACTTTCACACTTACTACAAAGTCAGGATCTGTGTCCCAGTCGTCACCTTGTGTTTCCACAGAAACAGACACATCGTGCCCCACCACCGACTTCCACATCTGGGAATGACGTAGACAAAATGCACATCAGCTCTTGTGACTACTGAGACCATATGAATCTGATACCAATAATATGTAAGAACCATCCCCCCACAACCAATAATCTTCTATTATTTTCTAAATAATCAAGCCAAAAAACATTGATTAAATACTGCTATATGCTAGGCACTGTGCTGAGCACTTCTAAGAAGCCTTAAATCCTCAAAAAAAACCTTGGTTAAAGCCTTCTTCATATGGTCCATTGGAAATCATACACCCAGTACATGTAAATTCTTATGCCTTGTAGGAAAGAAATAGCCACTAACATATAAACAAACCTTCCTTCCCTTTCAACTAATCAATAGCTCCTCAAAGAATTCTCAGATGAAACTCTTTTAAGATATTTCCCCTGGCATGAGCATTTTAAACTTTTTTTCTAAGTTGTATTTTATTTTTCCAAATACATGTAAAGATAGTTTTCCACATTCATTTTTGTAAGATTTTGTGTTCCAAATTTTTTCTCCCTCCTTTCCTTATCACACCTCTATACAATATAGCAAGCAATGTGATATAAGTTATACATGTACAATACTTTAAACATATTTCCATATTTGTCATCTTGTGCAAGAAAAATCAGACCAAAAGGAAAAAAAAAAAAAAAAAGCAAAGGAAAAAACCCCCAAACAAAAAGAGGATGAAAATACTATGCTTTGATCCATATTCACTCTCCATAATTCCCAAATAACTTATAATAATGCTTTCTACTACTACCAATTTTTAATGTTGTACAATCATAATGACCAAGATTGGTTTTGTGGAGGAGATAAGATAATGTATTTCCTCCCACTCCTTTTCTTTGCAAAGGTGGAAGTATATTATATATACTGACAGACACAGGTATAATCTTTTTTTTTTAATTGCTGTAAGATTGGGGGTGATGATTATTATTATAAATGAAGATGTGAAAATAAAAGATATCAATAGAAATAATTCATATATTTTTTAAAGTGTTCCCACAAACACTTACTCCTGAGAAGCCACTCCCCTTTCTTCTCCATCTTCTCTTGGGAGCCCACCCTTTACAATGTTTTGAAGGAGAGATGATGCTAAACTTCCCTGATCTCCTGAGGAGGTCACTAAAAAGATAAGTGTTGGGAGACTGGCCTTCATGAACAGCAATTAGAACAGTGTATATCACCAAAACCATCTCAGGGCCACATATGACAGCCCTCCAAACACTTCATCCATCCCCATCATTCACTCCTAGCAATTTCAGTTGTCAATTTGAGATCTGTGTTCCCACTCTCATATATTTCATCATGATGGCTAGATTCCCTAGGATTCCCTCATAATGTGGAAGGCTCACGGTACAAGAATCTGGAAAGAGCAAGTTTCTAAAATTTTAGTGTTAATTAAAATTGGTCGGAGGGATCTCCTCTGTTCACTCTTTCCTATGCTCTTCCAACCATCTTCCACAGACTGTTCACTCTTTGAAGGGAGATGGCCAGATGTGGTGGCTAGGGCTAGGTAAGGCAAAAGCCAACATCCTAGAGTCAGAGCTAGCAAGGGATTACCAAGTAAAGAGCCTAGTGTCCATTTCTCAGTCAGTTCATAGAATCTTGAAAAACAATTAACTTTTCTTATTGTTTACTCAATATTCGAACATTTGCTACTCTATTGTATAACCATTTGTACTTCCTGGTCTCTTAAAAAGCTTCATTAGTGTGTTCTCTCCCTCTACCTCTACTATAAGCTCCCTTTCTGACTTCTTTTGTATTCTTCCCAGCACAGATCTCTAACAAATGTATTTTTAGCACTTTTTCTGCTTGAGTTTTGTCCTAATCAGTCCTGAATCAGCTTCTCATGAGTTCTATTCCTTTCCACTTCTGTTCCCTTCCTCGGTCGGGCCTCTCTCATCCTAAGCTCTTGTCACTATAGAGCCTCTGGAGATGGACAAGATCTATGAGGTTCCTTTCCTTTCATTCTTGTCACTTTGTTTTCCAATCCCATCACGGTTCAGATCTCCTACCTCCAAAGATAAGTTTCTTCTGGGTATCACAGTCTGAGTCTTCCTGGAGATTCTGCTCCTTCTCTGACTGCTGCTGCTGCTCCGGAGTAAGAAAGTGCTTACCCCTTAGTAAGTTCCTGTTTCAGATCATTTTCATTTCCTGCTGCCCTAGTCCATAGGGCAGCTTCCTTTAGTCTGAGTCAGCTTAGGGGATTCCAGTTCAGTTAAATCAAAAGCAATTTATTGAACTTTTTCTGCATGTCCAGCATTAATGTACTAGATACATAAATAAGGTCCTGGCTATCAAATAACTGATCATCTTACTAGGAGCATAAGGCTCTAAATGGAGCATCTGGGGATGTCTGGGGAAAAGTTGAAAATTGTTCCCTCTGCCCTAAAATTACAAGATGTAAAGTTTGACATTAATCAAGGAGTCTAAGGTGTTCTCTTTGCATCCTCAGGCCACAGTCTTTGTACCTCCTTCTATGTGGAGTGTGTCTATAGGGTACCAATAGAGGATGTGTCCATAGTGTTGCTGTTTTTCCTACTTTTGGCAATCAATGATATAAGCACTTTGACCATAACAATCGATTAAAACTATATAAGCTGGCCTAATGCTGGTCAACAGCTCAACCAGGAACTAATTCCATGCTATATAACTATTTCTGGGGCTCAAAAGTACATTTATGCCTACAGTCATGCAAACACAACTGGATGAAATCATCCAAAACTTAGGACCCAAAAAAGCACAAATTGAGAGGACAACTTATACATTCTACTGGAATCACACTTTTTTCTTACTCACAGGGCTCCTTGCAGCTGGGAGATTTTTGAAGGCAATAATGCATTGCCATTGGAACATTTGGAGAATTCCTCTAAATTGGATGAGATTAAAACATATGGGCTGACTGGTTATCAAAGCAACAATTTAGCAACATGAAAATACAGAGTGGGATGTCAACAGAAGTTTGTCAGTAGTGAATTTTTTTGAAGACTAATTTACAAAAAACAGAAACTGGCTGATTGGCTGAATCCAAAGACTAGTGTTTGATGAAGAATGATAAAGTGACCCCAAGAATCTGAACTAGCCCCTGTATTCTCCAGTTATTTTTAGCATTTACTTGGATAAGGCAAAGATCAAATATGTAGATGACATGAAATGGAAGGGATAGTTAAAATATTGGATAGATGGACAACAAATACAAAAAAAAAAAAATCTTAATGGCTTAAACCATAGGATTCTAAAACTGGGAACCACAAATTTTTTAAAAATTTTTGATCATTGTATTTCAAATTGATTTTGTTGCAATCTTATATGGTTTATTTTATACATTTAAAAACATTCTTCTGAGAAGAGGTGCAGAGGTTTGAGGTTTCATTAGCTTGATAAAGAATATCAAGGAATTGTTACAAAAAAGAAGAAAAAAAGCTTATGATCTTGGACTATACGATTGGGCTTAATATAGTAAGATGAAATTCAATAGAGGTTAGAATGAAATCCTACACCTGGGTTCAAAAAGTAAGTGCATGAGCATAAGGCAGGGAAAGCATGGTTAGATAAGAGTTCATATCAATAATGATCTAGGGGCCTGAGGGAATTAAAAAATCCATATGAATGATATGGCGGCCCAAAAAGCTAAAATGATTTTATGTTTTATTAAGAACAAATAAGCATTCAGAACAAATGAGATAATAATTCCATTGTATTCTGCCCTCTCCAAGCCATTATCATCATGTTTAATATAGGCTTCCATATTTGAGGAAGTATATTGCTTTTTTGGGGGGATCACCAAAATAGGTAATAGTTTATCTTTAATAGAAGTCTTCAAGAAGAGGCTGGATGACTATTTGTGAAGGATATTGTAGAGGCCACTTTCCTATCAGATCTATATTGAGGAGATGACTTTCTGAGGCCTTTTCCAATTCAAATTATGATTTTTGGTGACTAACCAATGGAGAAGTCAGTTTGTTTTAGTAGAGGAAGTATAGACAGCAATGAAATGACTACTCTTTTGAAAAGTATTTAAAGAAGTGTGAAATGAGTATAGGCTATAATAGAAAAAAGGATGTTTGGGTTTTTTTTTTTTTTAAGTTGGTGAGATGTTCTAGATCTTGAAAGATAGTGAATACATATTTTTTTTTTGGTCTATCATAAAGACTAGTGCAGAGGTATAGAGGGCAGGAAGGATGGGAAAGAAGAGAAATGTTAGAAGCCATTAGTGTGAGAGTATGTCAGGATAGTAAATAGCATGAGCAGAATATAAAGGAATATAGCATATTCCTAGTCAGGAAAGAGATGGCTATACTAAAGCAGAGCATTTGTATTAGGGAATAGGAGGAGATAACATTGATGAGAGAAGAGGTGGTCACATAATAGAGGATCTTGAATGGTAGGTTGAAGAGCTTAAAATTGATGTAGTAGATATTAAGGAACCATTTCAGTTTCCTGAACAGGACACTGATATGAAAAAAGCAGATGAATAATTTGGTTTAGTGTGTGGTAGAAACTGGAGGAATTGGCTGGAAATTGGGGAAGATCAATTTGGAAACTATTCTAATAAATGAAGTGAGAAATGACAAATCTCTGAATTATAATAGTACTTTTGGCAGTGGGGAGAGGAAGGGATAAATGAATCAAAGTAAATTGGAAGTAGCTCTCTAAAGGAGTATGGCATGATTTTCTTTGCTCTCTTCAACATTTTTACAATTACTTTGTTGAAGATAAGAAGCATGTTAATCAAATTTGTGAATGACATAAAGCCCAGAGGGACAGGTAATATGGCAATCATAAGACAGATTAATGATAGATGACAGATGGACTCCATCCCCTCTCAATTATTCACAGAAAGTCTAGACAAATGGAAATAATCAATAAAAAATAGAGTTACATAAGTGGAAATAGGACTTTAATCAATGTGAAAGGATCATAGGGGTTTGCAGTCATTGGCTTAAAGCAGATAATGTACACATAGAAAGTCGTTTGTCCTTCCTTTCTGAAAAGGAAGAATGACATTACAATGTTGGGGTAAAACAGTGGATAATAAATAATGTCTAGACTTGTGCATGAATTGTATTAAAGTGTGATAGAGTTGGGCAAAGTCATCAGTCTCACTCTTTCTTCTAGTCATCAAAAACCAGTGGCAGGACAAAGATGCAGTGGATGCCTTTGGGGGTCTTCAATGTCTGACCAATCTCTAAGTATTCCACAGCATCTGCTTCATGGCCATTGGAACAAATTGTTTTTATTCACCAATCCTGCCAAGCAAAGTTTTCATGTGCTTGGAATAGATATCCCCCTAACTCATCCAAATGTTTGAGGTCTGTCAGTTATCATTAGCTGATTTATAGCATCTACCAAGACCACAGCTTCTTGGAATCAGAGAGTTGTGTGAAAGATGGACACCTAAGGTGGGTGTCATCCTGAAAAAGGCTGGATAAGCCCTCACACCAAAGGTGCTAGTCTTCCTGAACACACCATATCCTCCCTCCTCATAGGAAATATCCTACAATTAGCTAAAGAAAACCAGTAATACCCTATGTTATGAATGGAAAAAAAAAGTTCAGAGACAGTCAAACAGTGGTAGAATTCATCAGTGAAATGAATTCCACTCCTAGAAAGAAATTTCTCTGTGGATAGGGATTGAGGGGGAGGGTATAGAGGAAAGTTTTTTCTCTTCAATCCCTATTGGTCAGGTAATGACTTTGGGACCTTCAAAAGGTAGGAAGATCTGGCCTTCCCATCACTCTCATTCACCAGAATTGGGAGCAGTGTCTGTGGAGCAGTATTCTACTATGTAATTTGAGAGATTTGTGAAAAGACTATCTAGCAAAATTAAGCAAAGGCAGCCCTAGGAAGCATGGCCCCTTTGGGCAGGGAGAAAGGCAAGTTATGGACATCAGGAAGGCATTGATCCTCAAAGCCTATGAGGAATTTTTTGAGGATTCTACAAAGGGAAAAAAAAGATTAGGAGATGTGATTTGCTCCTTTATACATGTTCCCTGGGTCTTTGAGCTTGAATCTACTCTCCCTAGGGACTCTGTTTACAAGAGAAGAGCATACCCCTATTTAGGAGTATTTGGGGACTGGAAGGGAAAAATCACTTTATTTTCATCATCTACTTAATAAATAGCATTTCCATAAGTTAAGTCTGGTTAACAATCAATAGGAAACATACCAGTTGGAGACTCATGGGCTAGAGTATCAGAAACCTTTCTACAGATGGTACCCTTTGTTCTTTGCTTCATGCTTTTTTATGATTTGTTTCACTGCTTTACATTTCTATTTTCTTGCTCGACATTTCCCTCAGTTTAAATGTAGCTTCAGACACTGTGATCCTGGGCAAGTCATTCAACTCCATTTGCCTCAATTTCCTCAAATGTAAAATGACCTGGAGAAGGAAATGGCAAACCATTCTAGTTATCTTTGCCAAGAAATTCCCAAATGGGATCATGAAATTGGTCACAATTGAAATGACCAAAGTAATAGTAGTAGTTGTAGTAGCAGCTGACTTTTATATAGCACTTTGAGGTTTGCAAAGTGATTTGTATAAAATATTTCATTTTATTCTCACATCAACTGTTAAGGTAAATGCTATTTTGATCAAGAGGCAGCACAGCAGAGAGAATAGACACTGGACTTAGACTTGAATCAATATCTTTCATTATACAATTACTAATTGTGTAATCCTAAGAAACTCCCCTAACTTCTCTTAACTCCAATTTCTTTAACTGCAGTTGGGGGGCGGAGGAAGGAATGGGTAGGTGTGTGTGTATGGGGTCTTCAGTGGCCTCCAAGACCCTTTCCAGGTCTGCAGCTATGATCACATGATCTCTATTTTACAGATGAAGAATCATAGGCTAAGAAATGTTATTTTCCAAGGATCAAATAACTGGTGTCTAAAACATGATTCAAACTCAAGTCTTTCTATTCTATCTAAATCACCGGGGGGTTAGAACATATTAGCCACCATGACCCTGTCCAATCAATATTAAGCAAATACTATATGCCAGACACTATGTGAGCACAGAAGATACAATTAATAAAAAGACAAAGCCTACCCCCCTTTTCAGGAGCTTACAATCTAAGAGTAGAAATACATAGACAATAAAGCTGGAGTTGGAGGAGGGATACCAGGGAATATTCAGAGGATAGCTTGTTCAGTGGCATTAAAAGCAGAGTAGCAGATGCAAAGTGGAATGAGTTAATCCCAATTTCTGCCTCTTTAAAGGAAAAATTTGGTACTCCAACTTCTAGTTCTCTAACCAGAGGAGAGATGAGAGGGGAGGTGGTGTCAATCAAGACTTGAGTTAACAACAGGGTAACCTGTTAACGAGTTTAGAATAGATGTGAATTTTAAGTTTTAAATTAGGTGAACATCAAAAGAGAATGGGTTACTGATAGGAGCAAAGGAAGAATCTGGAATTGAGAATGGGGAATTTCTAGTAGTAGCATTATGTTGGGAAAGAGGGAAAGTATGAGGAAAGGTCGACTACATCATGACTGACATCCTTGTCATAAATTATGCCAGAAGTCACAGTAGTAGTAAATAAATTGGAAAGACTGTGCATAGATTAATTTCATAATGTACCCAAAGGTAACCCCTCAAAAACCCCTTTGTGAAGGAATTTGAACTAGATGACTTATAAGCACTTTCTAACTCAAGATTCTATATTTCTGTCAATCATTTTTAGCAGTGATTTTTAAAGGGTTATTCATTGCGTTTACAACACTTTCATGTACAAATATCTTACCCTCTTCCCTCCTCAGAGAAGCATCGTGAATAAAAGGGGAGGGAGAAGTTCATCCAAGTTAATCAACATATCAACTCCAACCATATATGCAATATTCCAATGACCCCTTCACTTCTGCAAAGAAAGTAGGAAGGTACACTTTCCCTTTTGGGGATGCTAAATCTGATCAGTTTGGGAGGTTTCACACCTGGTTCTTTCCACTTACATTGTTGTGGTCGTGTGTGTAGTCACTGTTTTCTTGGTTCTGCTTGCTTCATTTTACACCAGTTCGTGTCTTATGCTTCTCTTCATTCTTCATATTTCTCATAGTGCAGAAATACTCTTATTATATTCACAATCCACAAGCCCATAATCTCCTGTGCAATAGAACTTTTCATTTTCCTGGCTACCCATTTTGATATACTTCCCCATGAGCCCATTCATCTCAGCAGAATCCCTCGATCCCAGGGGATCCATTGGCCACATTCCACTTCATATTTATAAAAGGCACTCATTCTGTTCTAACATCATCTCTCAGGGTATAATCTGCCCCAGCAATTATATGTACCTTCTCTCATTGCTTATTTTCTTAGCGCAACTTCAAATCGCATAGCTATAGGTCACTAAGTTCTATTTCATGGTTGTGTTAGTTTTGTTGTTGGGTAACTAAGTATGCTGGAAACTTCCCTCACTTCACAATCCCATTCTTTTGTGATGAAGATTCACAGTATATCACAAACCTATCACCAATGTCATATAGAAATTGTGAAGGTTATGCTTATCTCTGAACAGCAATTTTGAAGTTGAGAAAGTATTTTTTGCCCTGACATTTGTATCCTCTTTTCCCTTCCACAGTAAGACCCCACACTTCAAATCTGAAAATAATTTTATTTTTTACAAGTGTTCAGGAAGTTTCAGGCGGGGAGGGAGTTATGACTAAGAATGTGGTCACCATAGGGTAAAGGATTCAGAGCACAGCAGTTGGCTGACCCTCCCCTCATTTCTCTGGAGCAGCGATGATGAGCAGAGTTCACAATAGATAGATGGTGGTAGTGAAGGAGGAAATGGTTAAAACCATCTCAGTTTGGCAGAGGGGGTGGCAAATGAATTTCACTTTAGGCATTAGTCCTCAAGGCTTGATCCCATCATCCCTTCCCTACAGCTTTCTCTACTTGTCCTAGTCTCTTTCTTAGAGCAGAAAGGTGACTAGGAGGCTGAAAAACTGGCATCCCTGAGATCAATAGCTGAGTTTGATTTTGGGGGTTTTTTGGTTATTTATTAAGGATAAAGTAGAGGAAAAGAGAATGAATATGAACACTAATGAAGACAAATTGAGAGATGTCATTCTCTGTCTCAAGAAACTTAAATTAAGCTGATACTAACTCATTGTCTTTGAGTCTCAGATGGTAAAATAAGTGTGACAGGAAACAACTAGTTCAGACAGACAACTTCATTTAGAATCTGGGGTGGAAGTGGGGAGGAAATGCTAGGGCTAACCATTTAATTAAAATAACCATATTAAAAGCTTTTCCTACACCACACTCATACAGGGAAACATATTACAGACCTCAGCCAAGGGCATAGGTTTTCATCCCAGTGGCTATCTCAAGATCAAGGAAAGGTGATTGGAAGAGAGGCCACTTTCTGCCTCAGGATGCTATTAGTGACCAGAAGCCTGGCAAAAGGGAAGGGGTTCCTCATTTTCCACATTCTCCAGACCCATGCTTCAGGAGGCTATGTACCTTATTATAGTAGTTCTCACCCCTATAATGCAGGAGGTTAACATTGAAGCAAATGAACCAAAGTCATAATTCCAAATATCCAAGGAACAACCTTGGGCTTACTGGAATCAGCAATGAAACTAAAGGGTCACTTCCCAGAGAATTCCTCTGTACAGGTGAATAGGCACTATACTTAGAAAATATTTGTGTTTACACATGATGATAATGTGCCTAAACATAGAATAGAGGGCAGTGGAAAAAAAGCAGCTCCTTTTTTATGATAAAGAGCTCAGATGTGTCTGAATTTTGCAGGAATTATCCCTTAACGTAGACATTAAGGAATGAGCCTAGATAATTAGGGCTGCCCACATGGGCATTTGGTCCTGAGACCAGGGCTTGGAGAATCCAAGACTGTGACTCTAATGAGAGAAATCTGATAGGTGGGAGCTAAGTTCACAGGTGTCCAGTGAAACAGAGAAGAACCAGGACATGAAGCATGAGAATATAGACAGCAGCCAGCAGGGGTACCCGAGTCCGGGAATAGCAGAGTGAACGCAGGATTCGCCTCCATCCAACATTGCTCCTGGTCTAAAAGAAGAAAGATGGGAAGGTCAGAGACACTCTTATTCTGCATATAAGAGAAGTATCTCTATCCTCAAGTTTAGACTTCAATATTTCAGATTTAAAGATATCAGTCTTTAATTTCACTAGCTCATCAATATTACCAAGTCCTGTATTCTGTTCTGTGTTGTCCATTAACTCTCTGACAGAACTTTCTCTCCCAGGAAGAGGATACTTCTTATACTCATTCTTAACATTCTTAATTTTTTTCTATTCTCTTTCCTCCCACTCAAATTTCTTCCCACCCCCTTTCCTCCTACCCATCTTACCCTTCGGAAGGAACTGTTCACGGGCTCTATTAATATTGCCTGTTCATGGATGCCACAGTCACTGATGCTAGAATTCTGGGCAGGGGTCCATTCATTCAGCTCCAGCCTGGATTACAGGAAAACACACACACACACATACACACACACACACACAATAACACAATATTTCAGAAGACAAAACAAGTGAGGCTAAACAAAGTGAGTGAGACATTTAAGGATCATTTTGTTTAACCTCTAGAGCTACTGTCAAGAATGAAGAGCCCAAAGCCTCCTCTGTAGCAAGCAGAAAAGGAAGAAAGGAAAAAGTATTTAAGTGGTAAGTGCTTTAAAAATACAATTTCATCCTGGGACACGGATACTATTAAACTGAGGCAAACTTGCTCAAGGTTATATAACTATTAAGTGTCTAAGTCCAGATTTGAACTCAGTTCTTTCTGCCTCCAGGTTCACTGCTCTATCCACTGCACCACTCAGCTGCCTACAAAATAGTTTAATTTAACAAAACAGATGGAAGGAACTAAGAAGAGACTTCTGTGAAGTTCTATGAAAATAGCATGGGCAATATTTTTAGCCATTTTGCCTATCAAAGATTTAGAATTTAATGATTTCCACTACTAATGATGAAAATACCTGCCTGCACCTGCAAAGTCACCTGGCAAAGGTGACTGTAGAGATGCAGTCAGAACACTAGTGTGGCAGAAGTTAGCTTGAAGATTCAGATTGAAGGGAGACTTTGTGACTAAAAACTGGGACAACCTGCATACCCCCAAAGAGAATGCTCCCTCTAGAGGGACACTGAGCACCAATGCTTCCTGGCTTACAGAAATAATGAATTCTTTTTTTTCAACATTTTACCTTCTAATCTCCTCCTGAGCCGCAGAGAGTGCTTCCTCAGCAGCCAACCGGTGATCCCGTTCCTCTTCCAGCAATTTCTTTAAGTGGCTCACTTCTTGTCTAGTGTTACATTGCTCTTGCTGGGCCTCAGAAAACCTGCAGCATCAGGAGAATGGAATTTTTCTTCTTTTTAAATAACTTTATTTATTTTTAGTACATATTGCTTCTTTTTTTTAAAAAATTCATTTGTTTATTTTTAAATATATATTTCTTTATGAAACATGTTGGTAAAGAAAAATAATTAAAAGGGAAAAACCAGGGGAGAGAAAAAAAATACAGGAAAAAAAAAATGAACATAGCATGTACTGATTCGCACTCAATCTCCATAGTTCTTTTTCTGGATGCAATGGTGTTTTCTATTCAAAGTCTATTGAAATTGCCATGTATCACTGAATTGAGAAAAACCAAGCAAAGTTCTAGATAGTCCATCGTTGATCCTCACACATTCTTACTGTTACTGCATACAATGTATTCCTGATATTGTTTGTTTAACTCAGCATCAGTTCATGTAAGTCCTTGCAGCCATTCTAAAATCAGCTTGTTCATCAATTTTTTATAGAATAATATTACATTGCTTATTATTATTATATTATGTTATACCTTATTCAGCCATTCTCCAATTGATGGGCATTTACTCATTTTCCAATTTTTTGCCACCAAAAAAAGAGTTGTTTTGCACACATTTTTTGTACACATAAGTCCTTTACCCTCCTTTATGATTTCCTTGGGATACAGACCCAATAATGGCACTACTGAGTCAAAGAGTACGCACAGTTTTATAGCCCTTTGGGTATAGTTCCAAATTGCTCCCCACAACGGTTGGATCAGTTCACAATTCCACCAACAATGTATTAGTGCTAGTAGCTGTGTGACCTTAGGCAAATCATTTAAACCCAATTGCCTCAGCTCAAAAAAAAAAACAAACACCAAGGCATTAGTGTCCTAGTTTTCCCACATCTCCTCCAACATAAAGTTGTTGCATCATTACACTAAACTCTTAAAAATTTGGAAAATTGTTATGTGAGTCCTACATTTTAACAGCATGCTATAAAGGAAAGCTATTCATTTTAGGAAAATGAGAATGATCCACATCTAAAATTCAATTCACCAAACATTTAACAAAAGATCTACGATATGCAATGGACCGTGATAATATATACTTTCAGATATGTGGGGACACAAAACAAAAATAAAATAGTCCCTGACTTCAGGGAACTTACATTCCACTGCAGGGATACAACATGCATATGTTGTACTAACACCTAGAAGAATCAGGAAAAGCAATGAATCCATAGTTCCAAGAAGTTCTATGACCCATTTCTTTTTCCCCCCTTGGCTTCTTTGAGGCCAAAAGCCAGCTTTTCTAGCTTTGGAACATCTGAATGTTATATACATGCCCACCAGGAGAAAGGAACAGGCATTTTCCTCTTTCTAGCTTTCTGACTCTCCTAGAGTAACTGCTGATCTGGCAGGCAATAGAGTGGAACCTGAAGAAACAGGCCTTGGATTAGCAGCAAACAGAAGAGAAATGAGAGAATATTTTTCCTTGTATGTCATCTATCAGGAAAATTGGATTGTGGATAATTAGTTATGAGAAGTACCTGGTAAACCATTTCAAATAGATTCTTGATGGAGAGAGCTATTTAGATCCAGAAAGTAGACTGTGGTGACTGAATGTGGATTACAACATAGTATTTTCACCTTGTTTGTTATTTTTTGCTAGTTTTTTTCTTTCTCACTTTTTCTTTTCAATCTGATTTTTCTTATGCAGCATGATAAATATGGAAATATGTATAGAAGAATTTAACATATATTGGATTACCTGCTGTCTAGGAGAGGAGGTTGGGAGAAGGGAGGAAGAAAAAGTTGGAACACAAGGTTTTGCAAGGGTGAATGATGAAAACTATCTTTTCATTTATTTTTAAAATAAAAAGCTATAATAATAATAATAACTTTAAATAATTATAATAAAAGAAGTACCTGGTGAGGCTCACTTTGGGGCCCCTCCTTCATGAGGCCTTTCCTTATTCTTCCCCAGAAATTACTTCATACATTTTAAAAAACTTACTGATCTGTACATGTTTCTCCTTAGTAGAAAAACAAGTTCCCTGAGGATAGTGAATGTTTTCTTTTTGTCCCTAATAGCACAAAATCTGACATACAGTTGGTATTTAATAAGTGAAGTTTAGTGAACTGCACTGACAGAGATGACACCTAAGTTGAGCTTTGAAGGAAGCAATAGAGTCTAAGAAAGGAAGAAGGGCATTCTAGATATAGCAGAGCTACTAGAGCGCTAGCAAACCTCCAACTTTCTTAAGCCTCAATTAATGCTGTGGTGAGATGAGTAGAAGTGTATAGGAATACCCAAAGCTTGTTATTCCAAATTTTAAAATATGAGGTTGCCCCTTTTACATCCTTTGCTTTTTTGCTGCATGAAAGCAAGCAAGGCAGAAGATCGTCTCCTTTCTGAAGTCTTCTCTTCCTACTCTGAAAGGCCAGTCTGGCCACACACCTCTCCTCCTGTACTCTGGTCCAGAGCCGATTATTTAGTCCCACCTTTACCGAAGATATAAGACTCTAATGATAGAGATACTACCTTCTGAGGCAGCCCATTCCATTTTGGTCAGAAAAAACCATAAGCACCAAAAATACAAGTTACTGATTACAAAAAGAGAAAGAATATGTTAGGGGTCCCTTGAATACCTTGCACGTATAAATACTCTCATAGGCATTAAGAGATTTTCCTTTAAATTGAATCAAAATCTGCTTTCCTATATTTTCTCCTACTGGTTTTATCCTCCAAGACCAAGGAGGAGACAGTCAATGCTTCCTAAACAAGAAAGTTCTTCAAATATCTAAAGACAGGTATTGAGTGCAGAGTGTAAGGGAAGGATAAAAGACAAAGATAACCACATACACTCAGCAGGGCTCCTTAAGCCTCTGAATTAAACATCCCTAAATCCTTCAAACAATTTTTCAGTTACTGAATTCATAACTCCTTGCTATCCTAGTTATACTCCTCTGAATGAGCTAAAATGTGGTGCCCAGAAATGGACACCAGACATAACAGAGGAGAATACAGAGTAACATTATCATCCACATGGAATTTATTCTTCTGATAATGAAACTTAAGATTGTATTAGTTTTTAGGTTGTCATGTTACAATGATGATTCATTAAATCTACAATTTACTTGACTCTTAGGTTTGTATTAAAAAAATCTTTCTAACTCCTTCCACCCCACCAAACGGTATTTCTACAATAAGCTTTATGAATTCAAATGGAAAGCAGATGTTCCTATTTAAATATCATCATAGTAACTGTTGAGATCACTGTAAATCTTAGATCTGTTCTCCAGTATATTAGGTCCCCTCTCTCATTTCTAATTACCTTCCTAGCTCTTTGTTGGAAGAAGCCAACTATGTCCCTCTATAAGGTAGGACAAGAAGTTGATGCTAAATTACTAAAGCAAGCTACACAGGTCAGTAGGAGAGCCACAACGAACACACAGGCATGCTTGTGTATGAAGTCCCATCCTACATGCTTTCGTGGATATAGGATGGCAATGGAGAGTAGATGATATGGGAACCTGCCCAAGAACCCTTACCTGAGTTGCAGTTCTCTTAGCTCCATAGGGTCACTCTCTCTATGGGGTTCATTCTTTTCCTGAGGGGCTCCAGGAGCAGCATCTGTTGTAAGTGTCCCCTAGAAGAACAAAGCTGGTAAATAGAGACTCTATAAAAGATCTATCCATTGGGGAAAATGAGAATTGATGAAAAACATCAGCAGGTACAAGTTATTATTTGTCTTTTGGTAACTGAAAACTTTTTTTCTCTTTTCATAATTCCCTCCAAAAATAAAGCAGAGCTTCCTCTTAACCAATACAGTTAGATCAGTCACTGATGTGGTTAACGCTCTCACCCTAATTTAGTCATCCCTAGAAGCCCACTTTCTCATCTCTCTTCAATTTACTGCTAAGCTCTTTTCCTTAATTGAGGGTCCATGGCTTTGCTGGGGGAGAGGGGGAGAAGAAGAGGGGGGGGAGAGAACAGGTCCTCTGGTCTTCTGGCTCTCTGGAAGTTCCTTGGTTTCTAAGTTTCTTTCCTGAGACTTGGCCAGGTGTTCCAATTTCTTAGTGTTTGGATCTTCGAAGGCTTCAGCTTCTCATTCTTATTTTCACCTGCTTTTTGCAGTAATTTCCATCATCTCAGATATCTCATCTTCTCCATTCCCTTCACCTATGTAAATGGTAGATCTACTGTTTACCTCTCAAATACGATTTTCTCCTCTTTTTATTCTTGTCAATTGGTCTCTATCAGTTCTTAGTGTATAAGGACACAACACTTAAGATTCATAATCCTTATTTATTTTTCTGTTACTCACCGTTTCTTTGCTTAGGGGCTGCATCTCTTGAATCTGTCTCTTTAAGCCTGTGCAATGATTCAGAAGGTCATTATAGCGCTGATGGCTTTCACGAAGACTCTGACTGCTACCACGCAGCTGAATGGAAAGGGAACTTTTCTCTTCAAAGATTTGAGAGAGCTGAAATAAAGACAATCAGGTTAGTAGCCCACAGAGAATTTCTCAACTGGTAGACATCAGGTCGTCTCTTCTTGATCATAAGAGATCAAGGTAAGAGATTTTGGTGATAACAGGTAAAATACTTTTGATGAAAAACCTTTAACTCCAAAAGATCATCTAATATTGTGCCCCAAACAAAGGTGAGGGAAAAGATATGGATAAGTACATTAGCCTGGGTCCAAGTGTAAGAAATCACTACATTCTTTTATTTTTCAATTCCACAAAGTTGGACAAGGAGCTATCACCTTAAACTAATAAAGATAATTGCACAAGACCTTGTTGTACTATTGCCATGAGGAGGAAACAGAAGAAAGTGGAACCCCACAATTTAACAGGGATGACAAAACAAACACTGATACGTATAGCATAAATATAAGAAACAGAATCAGAGAATTTCAAGGGATTTTCCTTGAAGGCTATTTACTACATTCCAAGTTAGCCCACTCCATTCACAGACAGTTCTCACCATTAGGAAATTCATTCTTTTACTGAGTTGAAATCCTAATGTCCATTGGTTCTACTTTTAATGCCATATCAATCAAGCCTATCTAAGCTAAGACCTCAGTTTCTTTGGCCTTATCCTTGTATCTAAGAGGAAAAATTTTCTAGCTCAAAGCTGGAGACACATCTTCCATACTTTGCTCTTAGAAAGAGGCAAAAGAGAAAAACCAGGAAGAAGCATCAAAGAAAAAGTGTCATTTCTTTCCTTTGATTGTGTCCAGAGCTGACTCTGCTTCCTCTCTTCCTACTAGGAAATAGACAGGAAGCAAGTACTCCTTCTCTTTCTTTCAGTTCTAACAGCTCCAACATAGGCCTGATGAGAAACTCACCTTGCTGTTCAGTTGTTGGATTCTCAACTCCTTCTGATGAACTTCTTTCAAGCTGTCGTTAAGCTGGGCTTTGAGAAGCCCAATCTCAGAATCCAGGGCCCGGGTTGACTCTGGGGAAATTGCTGCTTTTGGGGATGCCTGCCGAGAGAAAAGTACTTACAGAATTCACTCTTCATTCTAACTACCAAATCTCCTATAGACAAATTCTGACCATTACAGGGAGTGATAATTAAGTGACCAATGGGCACTAGGTTTCCCTTGGAAGCCTACCAGGCACAAGCTCCAGCCACTCCTTTGGATTGGTCAAGGCCCAGCTCACCTGTTTTTGGTACTGCTCTGAGAGAACAGAAGGCTGGCTAGATGCAGACCTCAGCTCTTGCACCAGATTCTGCAGATGGTTCAGTTGCTGCTCCTTGTCAGAGAGGGCCATCAGATACTGCTCTCTAACCTGCTTTTCTTGGACTTCCCAAGTATTCTTCTCCTTTCTAGAAGACACAGAAAGTGGTCAGAGGGAGACAGTTCAACTCAGACTCACATTGAATCTTGGTGCCTTTTCATAAAGTTTTAGGATCAATCATAATTGATACCCCACTCTTATTTTCATATCTCAAGTCCCATTTGTCTTTTGCTAAATTGGATTAAAGAGTAGGGAACGGAAAGAGGCATTCTTATGACATCACTTATATTTTTCCTCCTGGCAGATTCTTCCTCATGGTAGTACTAAGAGCTCTTGCATAGCACTCTACAGATAGCTCAACCAAACTCTGCCCATATCAGAACGCCACAGAGACAATCAGATCCTGAGCTATAAGCACTTTATCCCTACCTATTAGATTATAATCTTAAGGACAGGGGGAGCATCTTGTTCCTTCTTTATATCCCCCACTGTCAAGCAAAATACAGTGCACATAGTATAAATTTAATATTTATTTACTGAGTTTAATTTGCTATGTTCTGGTTGTACAATTTCTGATGATTATATTTTATAATTCTTTGGTGGAAGGGTCAAAGAAAAATGGCTCATTCACTATTCTCTCATTAATATGAGCTCCATCAGCAGTGACTTATAAGATATATAACATTTCTTTTCATGTAGAAAAAAATTATAATATCACTTTTTAACTAACTGACACCAATCTTTGCAAATAGGAATAACTGAAAAAAATTGTGTGGAATACAAGAATGGTCTTTTCTATATTAAAAACAAAGAGATAAACAATAAACCAACAGATCAAGGAAAACAGAGGAGAAAGAAACTGCAAGTTGCTAAGAAGTTTCTTCTTTTTTTTTAGTTGAAAAAACACAGTAAGAAAAAAAAAAGGAAAACAGAAAGGAAATACAAAATAAAATAAAGCAAAACAATAGAGAACATTGTCATGTGCCCAAACATCAGAGAGGATTCAAAATATATAACAATAAATTACCAGGATTAAAAAAGTTATATTATAATATTAGAAGAAATTATATTCATGAATACCATTTTTTCTTTACTTTCTTGTAAATTGTTCTTTGGTTCTCTGCTGCTCACTTAATTTACTTTATTCTTTTTTCCCCTTTCATTGCCCCCGCCCCTCACTTCCAAGCAAACTACATTTAAGAAAAAATATATTTATGTATACATAAATAGTCACCTCCACATACCCACACATCTTTCCTATGCTTATTGCCTCTTTAATTAAATTTTGTTCCATAACTTGCCTTGTTATTACTTAATCTCCCCTACCCAAGGATCCTTCCCTTGCCATCTTCTTCCCTCACCACTTGCTTCCCCATCTCCCCTCATCCCGCCTCCCTTATTTCTTTATAGATTCTGGAGGGTGCTATGCCCCCTTCTTGGTGGTATGTGTGTGTGTGTGTGTGTGTGTGTGTGTGTGTATGTGTGTGTGTGTATACACACATAGTGTTACCTACTGAATCCATTCCCAATGTGAGTAGGTTCACAAAACTACGAGCCCTTCTCCCCCTCTAATGCCTGTCTATTCTTCCTCTGCACCTCATTTGTATGATTGTTATTTTTACCTGAACTCAACCAATCTTTCTTTTGAGCTACCCTATTGTGGAGATGAATCTTATATAAATACATGTGTGTTATAAGTATACATAAATACATATATATAATATACACACACACACACACTAAAAAAACAAATAATTTGTCCACATTTAAACAGTTTGTCCATGTTAAGTTTCTTTCTTTTCTTTTTTTTTTTTTTTAATTTTAATAGCTTTTTATTTACCAGTTATAGGCATGGTAATTTTACAGCATTGACAATTGCCAAACCTTTTGTTCCAATTTTTCCCCTCCTTCCCTCCATCCCCTCCCCTAGATGGCAGGATGAGCAATACAAGTTAAATATATTAGAATATAAATTAAATAAAAAATAAGTATACACGTCCAAACCATTACTTTGCTGTACAAAAAGAATCGGACTTTGAAATAGTGTACAGTTAGCCTGTGAAGGAAATAAAAAATGCAGACAGGCAAAAATATAGGAATTGCAAATTCGATGTAATGGTTCTTAGTCATCTCCCAGAGTTCTTTCGCTGGGTGTAGCTGGTTCAATTCATTACTGCTCCATTAGAACTGATTTGGTTCATCTCATTGCTGAAGATGGCCAGGTCCATCATAATTGACCATCATAATATTGTTGTTGAAGTACATAATGATCTCCTGGTCCTGCTCATTTCACTCAGCATCAGTTCATGTAAGTTTCTCCAGACCTTTCTGAAATCATCCTGTTGGTTGTTTCTTACCGAACAATAATATTCCATATTATTCATATACCACAACTTATTCAGCCATTCTCCAATTGATGGGCATCCACTCAGTTTCCAATTTCTGGCCACTACAAACAGGGCTGCCACAAACCTTCTTGCACATACAAGTCCCTTTCCCTTCTTTAAGATCTCTTTGGGATATAAGCCCAGTAGTACATGTTAAGTTTCTTAAAACTGATCTTTCACATTGGCTCTTATATGCTAAATTTTCTGTTAAGTTCCAGTTTGGTTGATAGAAAATTCTGAAAATCTGCAAGTTCTTTGAATGTCCTTTTTTTCTCATTTAAGATTATAGATAATTTTGCTGAATGTGATATTTTGGGCTACAGGCCAAGTTCTTTTGATTGTAGATATAATTCCAAGATCTGGAGTCTTTTATTATAGTTGCTGATAAGTCTTGTGCAATTCTAATTGTGGCTCCAGCATATTTGAATTGTTTTTCTCTTGTTTCTTGCAAAATTTTCTTTGATTTGGGAATTTTGAAATTTGGCAATAATACTCCTGTTGTTTTTTTTTTTCCCCCACACAGGATCTCTTTGAGATGGTAATCAGTAGACTTTTTCTATTTCTATTTTCCCCTCTTGTTCTATCACTCCAGGGAAATTTTCTTAGATTATTTCCTGCATTATTGTGTCAAGGTTCTCTTTTTGGTCAGAACTTTTTGGTAATTCAATTATTCTTATATTTTCTCTTCTTGATCTATTCTCCAGATCTGTCATTTTCTTCATATGATGTTTCACATTCTGTTCTATTTTCTCATTCTTTATAATCTGTTTTGTTATTTCTTAGTCTCTCATAACTTTACTAGTTTCCCCTTGCCCAATTCTAATTTACAAACCATTATTTTCATCTTTGAGACCCTACCTCTTTTTCTAATTGGTTAATTTTTTTTCATAAGTTTCTCTTTTTTCTCAGATGGTTTTAATTTATTTCTTTGGTTTTACTCTCATTTGGTTTTTTAATTCTTTTTTTAGTTCTTCTAAAAATTCTCTCTGGACAGAGAGCCATATCACATTACTCTGTGGGGTAGAAGCTTTTTTTTTTTTTTAAACTAAAGTGTCCTCCTATGAAGATAAATCCTGGTCTTCTCTGTTCCCATAATATGTTTCAATGGTGAGGTCCTTTCTTCTTTGCCAATTAATTTTTTTTTTTTTTAAATAAGAGGTATTGGTGTAAGCACCTATGATTGCGGGATGCGGGGGATGGTGCTTCAAGTTTCCCTTCTGACCTCCAGACCAGAAACCCTAACCAAGAGACCTCCACCCTCCTCCTACAGGTGCCCACAGCTAGCAGTGCTCTTGCCCTACTGCCTCTGCACTCACCAGGTGCTGGTTCCTTCTGGTCCAAGGCCGTGTTTCGGCAGCACAGCTGGGCTGGGCTGCATTCCCAACATTCTTTCAGTCTTTCCAGACTCAAATCCCTACTCCACATACAGAGAAGTGAAAGTCTTTGTGGTTCCTCCCGAGACTTCAGCCATACCAAGCTAGCTGGAAGGGTCCCTGCTTGTTCTTTCTGTGGAGCTAACCTGGAGGTGTTTGCACTTCAGAGAAATCAATCTCAGCCTAGGGTCTTTCTTCAGATTTTCTAGGGTTGTATCAAAAGGATCCCAGTTTTATCCCAAATCTTCTAGATTTTTCATGAGTCTATGTTTGCCCTAAGGCAAAAATGTGTTCTCTTTGTGGAGGAAATTGGGATTGACCAAGATACTTTGCTATCTTCCAGAATCCTCCATATGTTGCTCTATCTAGGAAAAGATCCTCACACTTGGAATACAATTTTGGAGGGTGATTGGATGAGCTGGCAATATGAGGATTGGTATAGCCAGATATTGAACAATTTTGTAGGAATTCAAACCTGTGATTTCATTAGTTTAGCGGACTCCTGGTGAAGAAATTCCCTCTAACAATATCAACAACTTATCTGCAGCTTACATCCTCAAGAATACCCTGGGGGCATCGAAAGAATAAGTGACTTGTTAGTATCACTGTGTCATAGACTGGATTTGAACCTAGGTCTACCTAACTGAAGTCTTAGCTAGTATACCAGCTTGACTCTCTAGAAAGAACAATTTTTCTAAAAAATATTTTGTTCCTTACTCTAACCTTAAGTTTGAAGAAAACCAAAGCAACAAAAGCAAAAAAAGATTCAGAGGAATCAAGCAGTCTCTAAGAGCTCAAACCTCCAAAGACTCCCATAAGCACACTGTAGCTGGTAATAAACTCAGAGGTGATGTGATTCTAATTCTGTAGCCTTCCTGGAGTCTCTGCAATCAATTTATTCCATGTCTCCTGTAATCCTAAATCCTGTTTCTGTATCTAGTTCCTCATCCCCATCCCACCCCTCCATACTCTCTCTAGCTATACTCTCTAAGCAATCTCTATTAATGCAGATCAGCAACTGTTCCACAATTTACAGTCTTACAGTTACTTGCCCAGGACACTGAGTTAAGATTCTTGCCAGCATGTGCTGGGGTAAGACTTGAAGCTACATTATTCTGTTTCTGAGCCTGGCCCTCTCTATGCAATATGCTATTCTGCTTCTCTCTATTAAAAATATAAGGAACATAGAACCTGATGAAAGAAAATCAAGTAAACCACTAGCCATAAGTAATGAGGAAAGGCTATGAGATGGCTCTCATAGAAATAGGATGAGGGAAATGACAGGGAATGAAAAGCTTTTATAGCCCAAGCTCCTCAATGGATAGATAGAACCAAACACCCAAGCCCCTCTTTTCAAGGAGAAGAAAACTTGAGGACCAGGAAGGCTACATGACTTAGCCAGTACATAATTAGTAAGTAACAAAGGCAGAATTTGAACCCAGATTTTCTAATTCTGGAGCTTATATTCCTTCCATTATATCATGGGGAAAATGAAGACCCAAGAAATTAAGTGCCCAGAGTTTCACAGATAATAAATTGCAGAGAGAACTTCAACTCCATTACAATAGAGCTAATTTGGAATCTCAAAAATTCGGACTCCAAAACAACAGACCAGAGGCAAGTGGGTTTCCAGTTTTGCCATTTTAGTTCCACATTTCATGCAAATCTGAATCCTAACTTTGAATTTGCACTTTTAGGTCAAAGACATGTTTTCAGTTAACTAAGGAAACTGTATAAGGCAGTACATAATTTTTTGACTAAGAAGGTACATTTTTGGAATAAAATATCTCTGGTAAAAATTTACATCAGAAAACATTCATTTTGATCAACTCTGACTGACAGTTTTTTTCAACAATGAGGTGATTCAAGCCAATTCTAACAGACTTGGGATGCAGAGAGCTATCTGCATCTAGAAAAGAAAACTGTGGAGGGCTAAATGTGGATCACAGCATAGTATTTTCACTTTTTTGTTGTTTGCTTGCTTGTTTCTTTCTCCCTTTTTGACTTGATATGTCTTATGTAGCATGATAAATGGGGAAATATGTTTAGAAGAATTACACATGTTTAACCTATATTGTATTACTTGCTGTCTGGAGAGGGTGCAGGGAAAGGAGGAAGAAAAACTTGGAATACTAGGTTTTGCAAGGGTGAATGTTAAAAAACCATCTTGGCATGTATTTGGACAATAAAAGGCTATCCTAAAAAAGCCCCCCCTCAAAAAAAAAAGAAAGAAAGAAAAAGAAAACACTCATTTTGTAAAGTTTGCCTAAAGTCTACCCAAAAACATCACTTCCATGTTCATCATCTCAAACTAAACATATGAGTGCCCAACAAAAATGCTGTGCAAGTAACAAGAACAAATACTTCTCACAAGGTGTTGAGGGAATCATTTTGTTTTGAGATTTCTCTTTTGTTCTGATGATCTCTTGTTAGAAAGGAGATTAAGAAATCACAAAGGACTGCTGGGGACACATTCTTTTTTCCTCTCATACAACAACCAAACAATTACACACAACACCAAACAATTATGAAAGGATTTATCACAAAGAAAGACTGTTGGGGTGTACATGGAGAAGTGTAAAAAGAACTTCTCTTTTAAGGAAAAAAAAAATCTCACCTGAGGTGTTGTAGCTCCTGTTGACAAGAGAGGTTTTCCTGTTTTAGTTGTTCCTGGACAGACAGATACTTGTTTGTCTGTTCCTGATACTCCTGAAGTTGAACCTTCAGTGGACGGAGTTCAGTGTTTTCTTGGTTAATCTGAAGGTACTGCTGTTGTAGATTCTTTAACTCTTTCAGCTTTAATCAAAAGAAATATACTAGAGTCAGGTATCAATTTATCATTCCCAATGCAAATCAGTAACAATTAGTAGCCCAAGTTTATCCCTCTAGATAAGTGAAAAAGAGGTAAATCAAAGAGGTCATCAACAGATTTCATTGCTTCATAAACCCAATGAAATAAATGAAGTTGGGCTAACATCACATGTTGCTGTTATAAATCAATGATTCTTATGAGTCAATTTCCCAGGTATTATATCTCACTCTCTATCATCTATCTCTTCCTAGATCTACTCCTCATCACAAATTCTCCTGAGATTCAAAGCCTGAAATGACTTTAGAGCTATACCTTTGACCTAGTCAGACTTAGAAATCATAAAGACACACCCAAGGGTTTTTCTAAAGTCAACAGAAATGGCAAGGCTCCTGTCCTTTTGTTTTCCTATTTAGACTGCTCAAGAAAAAGTATTTCAAACAAATCCAGAGAGCCACTAACGTGGTGAATTAAACTCTAGGGGCTTCACTAAAGCATTGCAAACTATTCTGAGACATGTGAAATATTCAGACCTAAACAAGGATTTTGCAATAGTTACTATCCCCAACCCAGAAAAAAAAAATCAGAATAAAGATCAGTACTGGCTTTCACTTCCATACCTATCTGCTTAGCAAGGGGGTCTAATAGTTGCTAGCTAGGAAAATTCCAGGAATCTCTTTGCCTATTGACCATGAAGATATAGTCAATTCTTTACAATAGTTAAGTATAATTTATTTATATTAATAGTGATGATCAATGCCTTTTCAGATGAGTATATATTCTAAGCAAATGTTGCCCTTGCCTTAATATAGCATAGTGGAAAGAATGGTGGGCTTGGAACTAACAAGACATTAAAATCCTGTCTAAAGCATTTATACTACTTGTGTGATTATGGGCAAATTAACTTTCATGAACCTGTTTTCTCACCTATAAAATGGGGCTAACAAGTACACCTGTCTTTTGGTTGTTCAGAGGAACAATGATGGTAATATATTTAAAATGCCTTGGTTACCTTAAAACACTATAATGATATTAGCTTATTCATTCCTATTTTTGGCATCAACAACTCATCTGAATAGTATGGCTTGGAACTTGGGCAACTGTACACAATTTCTCATCTCTATACTTTCCTTTAATTTGGTGTCAATTTTTATTTTAGTTTTAGCAACCAAATGGTCTCACCGCTCAATGACAGATGATTTTGAAATTCCTATATTAGTAATCATCATTTCTTAAAATCTCATCAGTTTCTTTTTTTGGTGAAGTTGCTTGATTTTATCAATGCTTTCCAACTCCCTCTATGAAGATAATATTCCAGACAGAGAGGAATAAGATATCTGTGTAGTCTAAATGGCTTTGGCTATTTTTCTTACTCCTAAATCAACCAAAATATTTTTAATCCTTCTCCTCTGGGCCCACCTATAAGTAGAAGTCACCAAATACCTAAGTATATATTTATATGGCTTAGAAGATTTTGTCTTTAAAGGATTTTTTTCTACTATTCATCTTACACAACAGATTTCAAGCAAATAATTATTTTGCTTATATTCATAAGTAGTTTAAGATAAAATGACCAAGTGCCCCATGAAATGTTCTTAGTTGCATTTGTGTCCATAATGAAATCAAATCAATCACCTTTATTTGCTTCTCTAAACAAACATCTAAGTCATCCTTTGATTTTGCTGAAATGTATTTATGTCTTCTAGTTTCATCTTGTTAGATAGGACTAAGTATTCATATCATGCAGTCCTTCTTGTAGCATGTAAACTTGGTGGTGGTTGGATAAGGATCTTACATTTAGAATACCAAAAGTTATGCTAATGTTTCTAAATAGTCTAACCCATTGTATGATTCTTAGCATTCTTTTCTGCCACTCTTTACCATCACTGCAGAAGCACAGAGCTGTACTTTTTATGAGTTACCATGGATAAAAAATTCATCATCTTGTGGTCAACCCATTAGTGATGAGCCTTTTTGTTTGTCTGATTCCTACCCATCACTCAAAAGCCTAATTTTCAAGACTTTCTTTTGTGAAACTACCTCCTGACCATTCTCCTTTTCTCCTAAACCCCTAAGTATCTCTGGTGTGAAGCTTGCTCAGCCCTTTTCATGGCTGCTCCTCTACTTGTGGTGTCCACTTGACAGTCGACTCTTACCTATTAGGTGATAAATTCTTTGGCTGAAGTAGCCCATAAAAAAGTATAGCTCTGTTGTACACAGCAACCTGTGATAATCAACTGTGATGGACTTTGGTCTTTTCAACAATGAGGTGATTCAGGCCAATTTCAATAAACTTGTAATGGAGAGAGCCTTCTCCGAAACAGGACTGTGGGTTCAGAATGTGGATCACAACATAGTATTTTCACCTTTTTTGTTGTTTGGTTTTTTTTCTCATTTTTTCCTCTTTTTGACCTGATTTTTCTTGTGCAGCAATGATAAATGTTTAGAAGAACTGCACATGTTTAAATTATATTGGATTACTTGCTGCCTAGGGAAGGAGAAAAGGGAGGGAGAAAATTTTGGAATACAAGGTTTTGCAAAGCTGAATGCTGAAAACTATTTTTGCTTGTATTTTGAAAATATAAGGTTATCATCAAAAAATATATTTTTTAAAGTACAGCTCTATGTTTCTGCAGTGATGGGAAGAGAGTGGCAGAAAAGAATGCTAAGAATCATACAATGGATGGACAACGATACATGCCAGCTAGGTGGCATAGTAGATAAAAATGCCAGGCCTGAAGTCAAGAAGACTCACCCTTTTGAGTTCAAATCTGGCCTCAAAACATTTACTACTTATGTGATTCAAGAAACTTAATCTTGTTTGCCTCAGTTTCCTTATCTGCAAAATGAACTGAAGAAAGAAATGACAAACCACTCCTAATATCTTTGCCAAAAAAAAACCAAAACCCTCAAATGGGCTCATAAAGTCAGACACAAATGCAAAATGACTGAGAAGACATATATCTGATAAGGAGAGAGAAGATAGGGAGAAGATTGTGTCAAGGCTTGATTAGAAAGCTAAGAAGCATAAAACTGCATCTTTTAGGAAGCAAAAAGTTACCCAAAGTTTTATGAGCAGGTGAACAGCATGACAAAAGTAATATTCTATGTATTCTAATATAGTTTGGTGTGAAGGATGGATTATAGAGGAAAGAGATTAACTAGATTCAAAAAGATTTGATAGTACTGTACTAATTTGAGTATTAGATATTAAGAGGATTATATTAGGGCAGGAGCACTGGCAACAGTAAAAAACAGCTATAAGAAAAATTACAAATCACAAGCTTTAGAGTCTACCATGCTATGCCAAATGAAGAAACTCTAAACTCTCATTGCATTTGTTTTTCTCTCACCTATGCATTTATCATGCTTTAATTTCTATTACTGTTATTTACATACATTTCTTATCTTCATGATCATATTTTCAACTCTTTAACTATGGACTACATATCCCATTTGCCTGTGTATGACCAAAAATATACAACTGTGTATAAAGTAAATACTGAACAAATGTATGTTATTACAAAATGTGCTGAAAACTAAGGAGAAGAGAATATATAAATATCCTAAAACATCCTCATGAATTCTATGGACATAATAAAAGTGAGACTTACACTGATGACAGATGGTGATTATAAACTAACCATCAGGAACATAAATATGAGGCTGATAATAAAGAAATGAATCTAAGGAACAGGGAAATACTTTTTTTTCAACAGGATCAACCTAACAAATAAAATTTTTGAACTTTGGGCATGCATTACATTTTAATTCAGATTCAAAGTCTTACTTCTCTAATGACAAATTTAACATGGACTTGGTTTAGTCTGACAAAGGTACTGAGCATAACTCAACTGTGGTATTGTGCATGAACACAATTAAAATAGGTAGAAAGAAAATACAATCACAGATAAGGACCTGTTATTGCTGATGTAATCCTATTTTCCACCCTTACAAGATTCTGATTCTGATGTAAAATGAATTAGAAGGCTTCTGAAGAACATTCCAGCTAAAGTTTTTTTGAATTCTGAAGCCTTCTTCAGCCTTAGATATACATATGAAAGATATATCTGATCCCAGTCTTTTGAAGTTGTGATGATCTCTCCCAATTTTATATCTGCCTTCCTTTCTCTTATACTACATTAGCATATTATTAAATCTTCAGATAAACTCTGCTTAAAAAGTTATTTTCCTATTTTATTTGTGGGTTTTTCATTGAACAAAAAATGAGGTGGGGAGTTTAATTCATTATGTTTCCCTCTAAACTCATCTTTCTCTTAAAATTCCCTAATTCTGTTGATGGCACCACCATCCTACTAGTTACCTAGATTTATAACCTTAAGAGTCATCCTTAACTACTACTTTTTCCACAGGTCCAATATCCTATCAGCTGTCAAGTCTTTTTTAGTAAAATCTCCCTAATAACTCACATCATTTACCTTTTATTTCTGCTCATATCACCTTTCTTTCAAGTATCTACCAACTTGAAATACTAGACTCCCTAAATGGTCTGATTCCACCCCCAACATCCTTTGTTACATTTGGCCTTATTAAAAATTAGGGAACATCTGAAGAAAATGAAGTAGTTTTATCTAATGACATAACTATGAGTGTTATGATTTGACCTAAGCATAATGGACTCTGAAGACCATACTACTATAAGGTTTCAGTTAATTATTATCGATACTAATGCAGTGAACCTTTCCAAGAGTACTTTTTAAATCAGAGCCCTACTCTAACCATGTTGCAGCAAGATTAACAGTATTATGTTTCAGTGACTTTTAGTTAACATACAAAGGGAACAGAACTCACCAATCTATCTCTGTCATTTTGTAGTGAATTCATTGCTTTCTTTAAGGACATTTCAGATGGACTGGTAAAGTGTTGGGGTGATGAACACTGTTTCCCTTCTTCTGATTTTCTCATTTTGTCTAATTCACTTAAGAGATGATCTCTTTCAGCCTGTAAACTGGCCATGGCCTTGGAAAAGGACTGTATTTGATTAGAGGAACTCTCCAACTGTGAGGACAAGTGAAATAATTCATCATCCTTAGATCTGAGCTGTTGGTTAAGCTTCTCAAGTTGAGATAGCGAGTTATCATCTTCAACACAGCTCTCCAGAGAAGCCACTTTAGAAACAAGTTCATCTCTCTCTCTACTCAACAGAATCTGATCTTCTCTCAGTTTAGTCAGCTCTTCCTGCAAAGTATCTGTAAGACGCTGTTGCTCCTCAAGGCTGGCAGTGTGCATCTTTTTTAGTTCCTGTAACTCTTCATTAGCATGGTCTCGACTATCTTGCAAAGAACCCATAGACTTTCCAAAAGCCTGAATTTGAGCTTTAAGGTCTTTATTTTCTTCAGTAACCTTGAGTAGCCTTTGTTCCATCTCCACCAAATCTCTTGCCAGCTCGGCTACCCTCTCTTCGGCTGTTTCAGTTTCATTGCGCATTATCCCTGCATCATGACGAAGATGCTTCAATTCCTTTTTAAGCTTTTCTTCAATTTCTCCCACCTGCTTAGCAGCCTCCTTTTGTACACGTGCTAATTCTTCCTCTAGCTCTGTGACTTTCTTCTGAGAGAGAGAAAGGGTAATACCTAATCTGTGCACCTCTTCTTCCCCACCTTTCAACTGTGCCTGAAACTCTCCTAAAGACCCTCCTTCTTGCAAAGCTGTCATTTGGCACTTCAGCTGTGAAACAGAAGTTCTCAAGCTCTCAATTTCCTTAGTCAAGGTTTGCTTTTCCTCCTCGAGGGCATCAGAAGATTTTCTTAGCTCTTCCCGTAATCCTTCAGACTCTTTTAGCTTTCTTTCTAACTTGATCTTTTCATTTTCTAGTTCCTGACTCCGCTGAAGCCTAATTTCAAGGAGCTGTCTTTGTTGATAGTCCTTTGTTATCCTCTGGTACTGTTCTGCAGTTAACTTGGCATTTTCAGAATTGAGATCATCCATCTGGCCCCGAAGGCATCGAATCTCTTCCTTTAGCTTATTGTTCTCAGCAGCAGCCTCTTGGATGAGCTGGTCTTTCTCCAAGATCACTGAGAGATGCCGCTCTTCAAGCTGTCGGTAGTCTCCTAGAATTCGATCTCGGTCATCCTGGAGAGAAGACATGGATTTAGTAAAAGAATCCAACTGAGCCTTCTGCTGTTTGCTGTCTTTTTTGATAGTTTTCATTGTTTCCATAAGCTGATTGGTTTTGTCTACAGCTTTTTTTTTCTCATCTTCTAAGGCAGCTTTCTCCTCTTCTTTTTGGGTCAGGTGACTTTCCAAATCTTTAATTTCTTTGTTATGTTGTTGTTGCAATTCAGATATAGCTAACAAGACTGCCTCCTCTTTAGCAGAAAGGAGAGTGATAATTTTTTGATCTTTAGTGTTAATTTCTTCATGCAGTTTGCCAGTCAGATCTCTAGAGGCTTGCAGATCAGCCTCTAACTGCTCACAGTTGAACTTGCAATTCTGAAAGTCAGTCTCCTGTTGCTTTGCAATTCCCTCTAATTTTTCCTTGGCTTCTTTACACTTTGCTAAAGAACTATTTGCTTCAGTCAACTGGTCTCTCAGAGACTTAACTTCTGCATCCAATTTAGCTAATTCATTCTGAGAATTAGAATACATCTGTTTAGATTCTTCCAACTGAGACATGAGTCCTTTATTTTCTCCCTGAAGGTTTTCAGAGACCTTCTGTTGAAACTGGACCTCTGTTTGGGCTTTGGACTCCCAGGTCTGTCTGTCATGCTCAAGTCTGAAAAGAGAAAGAAAATGACTATGACTAATCCCAAAGTATCATAATTTAAAGATCTCTTAGTTCCTTCATAACCTGATGCCTTCCTATCTTACCAGTATTCTTATACTTTATTCTTCTCTATGTACTGTACAATCCAGCGAAACTGGTTTTCTTGCTGTTTCTTATAGACAACACTCCTCTCCTCATTCCTTATTTTTATACTGATTATCTCTCAACTCTGGAATATACTCTCTAGATCTACTAGGTATTAAGAATAATGAGAAATATTAAGTTGCTATTTCTGTTACCTACCAACACCTTTGGCCGTGTGTGTGCGTAGGGGACAGAAAATGAGTGAAAGCATATGCACAAGGGATACAATAATACATAAACATTCCATGCTATTATACCCCCACAACAGCTTTACATGAAAGGGGATGGTTAAGTCCATAGCCAGTCTAGTGAAGATTTTTTTTTTCCCCCGCTGAGGCAATTGGGATTAAGTGACTTGCCCAGAGTCACACAGCTGGGAAGTATTAAGTGTGTGAGGTCAGATTTGAAGACAGGTCCTCCTGTCTTCAGGGATGGTGCTCTGTCTACTGTGCCACCGAGCTGCCCCAGTGTTGATTCTTAAAGTAAACAATAACCTTTGAGAAACAATAAAGGAAAGCTAATACGATAATGGAAAGAAATGGGCCAAGGACTTAAAGGAAAAAACTATATGAAACAAAATACAGCAATTAATTGGAGTGAGAACAAGACACGCTCATATGCCATATTTATACAGCTGCTATTTGAGTTGCTCTGTCAAAAGGCTATGATAAGTGGAGACCTGAGAGAGGAAGCTGTGCAGAAGCTTGTCACTGCCACCATGGATTGGGAGAGAACTATTATATCAGGTTCCAAAGCACAGATCATCTTTATCTCATCTTAAACAAGACAGGTAAGAACAGAGACCCTACAGAACACCCAAAAAAAACGTATTTTGTCTTGACTTGTCTTGACTGCCACCCTAGAGTATCAACTTAATGCCAACAAAGTGGACTCATTCCTCCTCCTCATATATTCTTCTTTTTTTCCATCTGAAAAAAACAGGGTCAGAAGGAAGATGATAAAATGCACCTACTGTGGTACTTTTACAATTCAGAACCTGTTATTTCAGGACTAATAAAATGTGGATTTTAGGGCAACACCTTCCTCTGGTTTGGTTTAATGGTATGTTTCTTTTTAGTCAGTGGAAAAGAAACGATGGAATACTTTATTTCCACCAATTTAACAACTTAAACAAATGTTTCACTTAAAATTTCCCTGTGACCACATTTATACTTTAATGCATGTTTTAATATTTATCTCAGATGTGTTCATCTATAAAAGGACATCAAATCTTTCTTCTGAATATTCTATATATAATGTAGCACACCCACCCAAGGTACACAAGTACAAGGAATAATTATTCTAGTGATCTTTTTCAAACATGATGCCTTCCTAACTTTATAACATCCTCCTCATTTTGCTCTAGCTAAGACTAAGTTCAGCATCTCTCTTAGTTTTTCTTCTCCCAAGCTTTAGAGTGTAAGCTTCTTGAGGGCAAAATAGTTTCTTATACTACTCTCATTGTTTCCATAGTGCCCAAAACAGAATTGACCACACAGCAGATATGGTTGTAAATACATAAATTGATTTAAAATTTTAAAAGGAAGGGAATACAAAGTGGCATTTAAAGGAAATAAAAATTACTTAAATAAGAGGAAAATCCTTTGCCTATAGTGGTATGAAAATAAAGATTACAGTAAGAGTTTACCTGGATATATTAATTTGCAATTCCTCCATGTGGATAGACATTTGTCTTAGATGGTCTTTTAAAATGCTACAATTCTCTTCCTTAGCCCGGATTTCTTCTTCCTTTGTTTGAATAGCATCACTGAATTTTTTTTCCCATTTTTTAGCCTCATCTATCACTCGATCCCGGTCATCCTGGAGAGAAGACATGCTTTTGGTGAAGGCCGCAAGCTGGGCCAAAGTGCTGTTGAGGTTTTCCTGAAGTTGCTTGACTTCTTGGTCTTTTTTGTTCAAGGTGACCTGAACTTCTCCAAAAGTCTCTTCCAAATGGACCTTTTCTCTATGTAAAGCATCCAGCTTTTCTTGCATATTCTTGACCTCCTTCATATGCTTATCTTCTACTTGTTCCAGTTTTCTTTCAAGATCTTCATCCTTTTGTTTCATCTGGCTTTTAACAAGCTCTTTATTTGATTGAAGCTCCTTTTTCACCTTGAGACTGTCTGCTAGGACCCTTGCTGCTTCACTCTGAGTGTCATCCAATAATACTTTGCAATAGTCTAGCTCTGCCTGGACTTTCTTACGATCTTCTTCAACTTGGGCTAAATTTTCTTTGACCATCTCCAATTCTTTCTGTGATTCATTTTGTACAAATTCCAGAGCTTTTACAGTTCTCTCTAGACCACTTATCTTCTCTTGATACCTGATGCAATCTTTCTGCAACTGCTTTACCTCTTGTTGCTTCTCTTTCAATAATTCCTGAAGCTCTTTTGTATGAGTTTTATTGCCATGTCCTCCTTTTTGAGCACTCTGTAGTTTCTCCAAGTATTCCTTTCGGATTTCTGATTCAATTATGTTTTTTTCTTTAACTGCCTGCCGCTTTTCCTCTTCCAGTTCACTCACACATTTCTGAAGATTCTGAATCTCAGATTCCAATAATTCATTTTTCATTTGGGCATCTGTGACATCTTGCTGATAATTTCCAATGCTTCCATTAAGTTCAGCTAACTGATTCATAAGTCTCTCTTCCAGATCATCCTTCTCTACTTCCACTATTTCCTTCAACTTGGTGACTTTAGCAAGATCCTCTTGAATTTTCTCATTTAACAGGTTTATTTTGGTAACTTCTTCATGAAGAGTTTTCAGTTCATCATCCTTTGCTTCTAATTGGTTCAGTAAGACATCTTTATTGTCGTCTAAAGAACAATCTTTTTCTTCCCTGATCTTCTCCTCCTCTAATTCTTTAATTCTTTCTGTGAGCTGATCAATTTGCTGTATGTATGTATTAATTTCATCATGTGAACTTATCCCTTCATTTGCACTGGTATCTGTCATGGCACTGCTCTCCACTGGGATGGGTGCTGAATAGTTTGAACTTGCATTTGTCCTCAGAGAGACTTGTTTTTCAATCTCATCTGGTACAGGTACAGACACAGACACAGCTTGCTGTGTCACTTCTATATTATCCATTTGGATCTCATGCTTCTTAAGATTTTCTATACTCTTGCCCAATTTGGATTCTGTTTCTTTCAACTGCTGCTTTAAATTCTGAATCTCTTCACTTAAAGAGTTCTTCTCCGCCATTAATGTTTCAAACTCCTTAGAAAGAGATTCATACTTTAACTTAGTATCCTCTAGTTCCTCCTTCATACTAGGGCTGGAATGAAGCACTTCTACAGGTTCTTTGGATTCACTGCCTACCAAGTGGATTTCTGCTCTAAGACGGTCATTCTCCTCTTCTAGCTCAAGAATTTTCTGCTGTTTGGATTTTGCAAATTTCCTCATCTTCTCTTTCATTTCTTCCATTTCCTGCTCTGCTTCCTGAAGTTGCTTTTCTATGTCTTTCTTCTTTGCTTCTGTGTTTTTTAATTTACCATACAGTTCTTGTTTCTCTTGTCTTACAGTTTCTACAACATGTTGAATACGTCCTGCCTCATTACTGACATTCTCATAAGACTGAAGAAGAATTTCATACTCTTTTTGCAGTTCTTTGTGCTTTTCCTGCCACTCAGTGTTTTCAGCAATCTGGGTACATTTCAAAGATTCAATTTCCTTCATTAGTTTCTCCTTATCTTCAGTAAGACCTTCTAAAGCTAGCTTCAAACTTTCACAAGAACTACTGAGATTTTGACTTTCTAATAAAGATTTGTCCACTTCTGCAATAAGTCTCTCTTTCTCTTCCTGAAGAACAGTCAATTTGTCTAATAATACATCCTTTTCTTTACAGTGAGCAGAAACTTGGCTCTCTGCATCTGCCAGAGTTTTTGTGAGAGTTTCAATATTATTTTTGGCTAAGGACAACTCTTCTTTAAGACATTTACTTTCTTTCAAGGTCTCTTTTCTGGAAATAAGTGCAGCTTGGAGTTTTCTCTGAATTTGCTGCTTAGATTTAGCTTCTTCTTCCACCTCCTCTGGTTTTCGTTGAATTTCAGAAAGCTCCATCTGCAACTGTTTAATTTTTTCTTCATGCTCTTTGGCTTGCATTTCCAACTGCACATGCAAAGCCTTAATCAAGTCCTCTTGCTCTACAATCTCTGTCTGTACTTTAACAAGGATATCATCTTTTTCTCTAACTTGCACATGAAGAACATCAACTTCTTCATTTTTTTGGTTCATGAGACTTTTCAATTCATCTAGTTCAGGCTGTAATTCCCTGAAATGTTCTAATCTTGTGATTTCCATTTGACTACTTTCCAATTCTAGTTTCAGATTGATTACCTCAGTTTCAGCTTCATGAGTGGCTATTTTAAGACCTTCTGCCTCTAAAAGCAGCTTTTTTATCTGTTCTTGTAATACAACTGATTCTTCTGATTTTTGAGAAAGGTCATTTATGGTAGAACTCACTCTGAATTCCAGCTCTTCTTTCTGAATCTGTAGCTCTTTCAGTTGAGTTTTAAGCAATTCTACTGAATTATCTTCTTTCTGTAGGTCATTTTTACATTCCAAAGTCATTTGTGAGGGCCACTCTTCTTTGGTTTTGGATATAGGTTCAATCAAATTCTGAGGTGTATCTAATTCCTGTGTGTTACTATTCACAGCTAAGACAGTGTCTGTAGACTCTCTTACTCGTATTTCGAGTTCACGTAGCTGGTCTCGTATGCTCTCATTTTCTTTGCTCTGTTCATCAAAACGTTCCTGTAAGAGATTATAATCATCTTTCTGTTGTTTTAGCTGTTCCCTGTGGTGTCTGTCTTTCTCCTGTGCTTTTTTTAAAGTCACCTTGCGGGAAGCTAGCACTTCTTGTAATTTCTTTTGGAGTTGTTCCTTTTCTTGCTCAAGATTCAAAATTCTGTCTTCTAAATCTAGTTTCCAGTGTTCTCCACTTTCTGTTCCAGCTGTACTAATTAGTGTCTCTTTTATAGATGTTGCTGAATCTCCATCTCCAGCCTCCTTGTTACAAGTGGTTAAGTTTTGGATGACTCTCTGGTTTTCAGTTATTTCAGCTTTAAGCAAATCTATGAGATTTATCTTATCTTGCAAGTTCTGTTTCATCTCATTGATCAGTTCCTGTAGCTGTTTTTCAGCTGCCACCTTTTCTTCAAAATCTCTTTTTAAATTTTGTAGTTCTAGTTCCTTCTCGGATATCTTCTGATTTAAAGCTATTTCAGTTTCCCTACTTTCTGGAATAACAGATTCTTCTGGCTTTGCTTTACCATCTTTACCTTGCTGAGTTGCTGCCACCCCATCTCCCTCACAGAATAGGGTCTCTTCCTTAGACTCATTTTTCACCTGTGCCAAATCTTTCTCTAGCTGAGTGACTTTCTTCATTAGTTCCTTCCGGTTAATAAGAGCAGCCTGCAGTTTTCTCTTCACTTGGTCATTTTCTTTCTTCAAAAGATTCAATTCACTCTGAAGTTCTTCATTCTTTATTAGTGGAGATGAAACTATTTTACCATCCTGATCATGTTTTACACCTGAACATTCTTCCTCTTTCTCGTCTGTTTCCTTCTCCTTTTTGTCTTCTTTAGGAATGGACAGTACATCAAGCTTTTCTTTGAGTGTTTTGACTTCAACCCCAAGAGAAAACTTTTCTTCATTGAGCTGGACTATTTTCTCAGACATACGTACACTGATCTCAGTCACCTGTTGCTCCTTCTCTTCAATAGCTTGTTGAAGGGTCTCTACAACCCTTGTTTTCTCTAACAAAAGTTGATCTACTCTTGCTCTTTCAAGTTCCTTTTGGGAGAGAATCTGGGAAAGCTCTTCCATCTTGTTTGAGGTATTCCTTAAATGTTCCTCCAAATCAAACATTTCGCTTTCTTTCTTTTGCAGTTCACTTTTGAGGTTTCTGATTAGTGTGCTTTGGTCAGAAAGCTGGAGATGCATTTCATCTAATTCCTTCTGCAAAGTTTCAATTTTCAAATCCTTTGATTTTGATTCTGTGCTAAGACTCTGAATTTGTTCAGTTAGGAGGCTTTCACGGCTGGTTTTATTTTCATAGTCAGATATTCTTTGTTTTTCTGCCTCTGCAAGGTTCTCTTCAAGTTGCTTTATTTGTGCTTTTAAATCTGTAATGATGCAAAGATCTTTTACCTGAATCAAAAGTTGATCTCTCTCATCACACAGAGCACTAAGTGTACTTTTACTCTTTTCTTCATTTTTCTTAAAGTCCTCTACTAGCTGGACTAGCTTACTGATTTCCTCAGTTTTTTCCTCCAAACTTTTCTCATATGACTCCTTTGCTTTCTGAAGACTTGACTCTAGTTCCAATACTTGTCCTTCTAATCTTTTCAATTCATCTTGCTGACACAAAATAAGATCTTGAGATATAGAAAGAGAGTCTTTTACAGTCTTTTTTGTTGACTCCATTTCCATTCCAGTGTTGGCAATGTGAACTAAAGGTACATCCAGTGAGGTGCTGCTCTGATTCTGAGGCACAGCACTTTCTGTACCTTCCACATCAATTACAATAGGACTACATTTTTCACTTTGCATTAAAGGATAGCTTGATCCTGTGTCTTGATGAATCATTCCTTCACCTTCTGTCTGCTTGGTTTCCCCCTGTTCAGATACTTCTGAAATCAAATTGGTATTGGACTTTGTGATCTGGAGTTGCCCTTTAAGGAATGCAATTTCCTCTTGGGCTTCTTTCATTTCCAACAATAAAACTGACAACTTATGTTTCTGTGAAACAATAATCTCCAAGTTGTCTTCTTGTCTACTTTCCTCAGAAGATTTGTTGGTACTGCTTTTGGTGATTTCATCACTGATGATCTGGGGTCAAAAAAAAAAAAAAAAAAGGGAAAAAGTATAAAAATGTCAACAAGAATTATAAGGTAGCAAGGCAAGAAGTATTTTACTTCCTTATCAAAGAAGAGATTATAGTGATGCTCACTCTAAAATTAACTCTGGAAAAAGATAGGTTGGAGGTACCTAAGATCCCTTCCAAATTTAAAACTATGATTCTGTGATTACATATAGCTTGCCTTCTAAAAGTCACAGAGAATAGAGAGCTGAACACAGCAAAGAGTGAAATAAACTAATGACACAATGAACTATGCAAAACTATAGTTATTTCAACATAAAAAGAGTAGTCAAGAAATCTAAATATAAATGTAAATAAAGTATGTCATATCATTTCTAGTTCCCAGAAATGTTCAGGTGTAAAGTCAACTTAGAAAGATAATGCAATGATATGAAATAAGAACTATTTAAACTGAAAATCATAGAACTTGGGTTCAAAGCCCAATTCAGACCCTTACTGCCTTGTTTGACCCAGGGCAGACTAAGTCTCAGTTTATCTGTAAAACTGGGAGGCAGACGGGGAAGCGGGGGAAACAGAGGGAAGAGAGATGTTGGCCTATTTGACTGCTAAAATCTCTTCCAGTTGTAAACCTATGATCTTTTTCTTTACTCTGGTTCATTTTTTTTTTTAATTAGGAGAGTTTTGTCAATTACCTGTCCTGTCTCTTCTCCACCAGTCATCTCAGATCCATGCTGAGTCTCTAGAAGAATAATCTGAGAGTGTAGTCTTTCTGAAATGATGACAGAATACAATTTTAGCTTCAAATAATTAAAAATTAAATACCAGTCATCTCATACTTTCATGGAACAATCAAGTCATTCCATGAAAGTGAAACAGATTTTTAAGAATGATGCAGACTGGGAAATCTAGTGATACAAAGGTGACAGACTTCCAATTAAGAATAAGGCATTCCCCTAGAGATCAACTAAAAAACTACTAGAAACAATTCACTACTTTAGCAAAGTTGCAAGATTCAAAATAAATCCACATAAATCATCAGCATTTCTATGTTACCAATAAAAGCCCAGCAGCAAGGCATACAAAGAGAAATTCCATTTAAAATAACTAGATAATTTAAGATATTTGGGAGTCTACTTGCCAAGACAAAATCAGGAACTATATAAACACAATTACTTTCCACTTTCCACACAAATAAAGTCAGATTTAATCAACTGGAAGAATATCAAGTACTCATAGGTAGGCCAAGCTAATATAATAAAAATGACAATTCTATTTAAACTAATATACTTATGCAGTGCCATACCAATCAAACTCCCAAGAAATTATTTTACAGAGCTAGAAAAACTAATAAAGTTCATCTTGAAAAACAAAAGATAAAGAATTTCAAAGGAATTAATGAAAAAAATTGCAAATGAAAGTAGCCTAGCTGTACCAGATCTAAAACTTTATTATATTATAGAAAAGTAATCATCAAAACTACTTAGTACTGATTAAGTAATAAAGCAGCTGATCAAAGGAATAGGTTAGGTTCACAAGTCAATAACTATAATAATATAGGGTTTGATAAACCCAAAGACCTCAGTTTCTAGAATAAGAACTCATTATGTGCGGGGCAGCTAGGTGGCACAGTGGATAGAGTACCAGTCCTGAAGTTAGTAAGACCTAAGTACAAATCTGGCCTCAGATACTTAACACTTCCTAGCTGTGTGACCCTGGGAAAATCACTTAACCCCAGTTGTCTCACCAAAAACAAACAAACAAAAAACTCACCATGTGACAAAAATTGCTGAGAAAATTGCAAAGTAGTATGGTAAAAACATCCTATACCAAGATAAGGTCAAAATGCGTTCATGATTTAGATATTAAGCAAATGATGATGATTTAAGCAAATTAGAAGAACACAAGATAGTTTACCTCTTAGATCTGTGGGGAAGGAAGGAATCTGTGGTCAAGAAGAACTAGGAGGGAAAGAGGGACTAGTAATCAAGTTGCAAAAAAAGAAAAGAAAGAAACGGATCATTAAAACATGATTTAAAGTGCACAAAAAGAACAAGAAGAAGGACAGAAAGAAACGTAGGAAAACAGGACAGCTCTGAAAGTTACAGGCTGGGGGCAAATAGGTAGATAGAACTAGAGTACATTAAGGATTGCAAAATGGATCATTTTGATTGTGTTAAGTTAAAAAGATTTTGTACAAACAAAACCAATCATACAGACAAGATCAGAAGGGAAGTAGTAAACTGAGAAAAAAAATTTATAAACAAGCATTCTGATAAAGGTCTCATTTCTAAAATATATAGAGAATTGACTCAAATTTACAAGAATATAAACCATTCTCCAAATGATAAATAGTCAAAGAATATGAACAATTTTCAGATGAAGAAATTAAAGTTATCAATAGTCATATGAAAAAATGCTCTAAATTACTATTGATCAGAGAAATGAAAATTAAAACAATTCTGAGGTACCACTATATACTTCTCAGATTGGCTAAGATGACAGTAAAGGATAATGTTGAATCTTGGAGGGGATGCAGGAAAACCGGAGCATTGTTGATGGAGCTGTGAACTGATCCAACCATTCTGAAAAGCAATTTGGAAATATTCCCAAAGAGCTATCAAACTGTGCATACCCTTTGAACCAGCAGTGTCTCTATTGAGCCTATATCCCAAAGAGATCATAAAGAGAAAAGGACCCATATGTGCAAAAATTTTTGTAGCAGTCCTTTTTGTAAAGGCAAGGAACTGGAAACTGAGTGGATACCCACCAGTTGAAGAATAGCTGAATAAGTTATGGTGTATGAATGTTATGGAATATTATTGTTTTGGAAGAAATGAAGCAGGATGATTTCAGAGAGGCCTGGAGGACTTACATGAAATGATGCTAAGTGAAGTGAGTAGAACCAAAAGAACGTTATACACAACACAACAATAGACATGGTTCTTTTCAACAGTGAGGTGATTCAGATTAGTTTCAATGCAATTGTGATGAAGAGAGCCATCTGCACTGAAAGAGAGGACTATGGGAACTGAATGTGGATCACAACATAATATTTTCACTTTTTTGGTGATGTTTGCTTGATTTTATTTTTTCTCATTTTTTTTTCCTTTTTGATCCGAGTTTTCTTGTGCAGTATGATAATTGTGGAAATATGTATAGAAGAAGTGCACATGTTTAATATTTATTGGATTACTTGCTATATAGGGGAGAAAGTGAGGGGAAGGGAGGGAGAAAAAAATTGGACACAAGATTTTGCAAGACGAATGTTGAAAACTATGTATTTGTTTTGAAACTTTATATAAAAATATATAAATACAAAAAATTTAAAAAGAATGAAGTATTTTGATACATGTAGAAATTTGTTTTACTTGATTATGCATATTTATTATAAGGGGCTTTTTTCTATTTCTTTGTATTGCTGTCTTAGGGAAGAATAGGGAGGAGAAAAATTTGGAACATAAGGTTTTGTAAAGGTGAATGTTGAAAACTATCTTTGAATATATTTGGAAAAATAAAATACTATTTAAAAAAAAAAGCAAGCACTGAATAATAAGAGATTTCCACTTTTACATATAATATCTTCTGTTAAACTTTGTAAATGGAAATGCTTGTTTTTATTTGGTATTAAGTTGAAAAATGTTTAAATGTTATAGATTATGATAGAGGGAGGTACAGAATCTCAAAAGAATTGAGCTAAAACTCAAAGCTTTCAAGAGATTAGGATGTAAAGGTCCTAAGATAATTTGGAAAATATGAAAAAAAAAAACTTTTTTTTTTTAAAGAAATGTTAAATCTTGGTAATGAACTTCCTTCAAAATATGGTCTGGAATTCTGCTACCACTCTAATGGTAACAAGTGAGGAATTCAGAAATAGGAAATAAATAGCCTAAGAACAACAACATAAATTTGGACCAAAAGTATAATAGTGTTCCATTTGTGAAAAACAAAATGTTTACCAAATCTACAAATGTTATCAATGTCTTTGTCCCTCTCCTGAATCGTCTTTGAAAAGCTCAGATTCCATGAAATGATAGGAAAAAAGCTTTAGATTATTTTAAATCTTCAACTAGGGCCTGTGACCTGTTTTTGTAAATATTTTGATGAGGCTATTCCAATATAATTGGTTTCCTTTGTAATCTTATTTTATTTCATGTGTTTAAAAATCTTATACTGGGAAGGAGTCTGTTCATAGGTTTCAGGACCATAGCATAACAAACATTAAGAAACCCTGCTCGAGGGATTATTTTATTTCATTCTCTTGCCATCAGGAAGGACTAATATAATTCAGAAAAATGGGACACTATTTTGTCCTTTGAAAGATCTAAGAAAAAGTCTACTTCTTTCTTTCACCAATTCCAGTATTTAATAATAATTTCACTAATTTTAGGTGGATTGGGAAGAACAAAAAATCATTAACTTGATTTTGGAAGTGTGAGAAACACAAAAGCAGTAAAATAAGAAATTAGGAATATAGATATAACTTGTCTTTGGAGATTTGTAATTACTTTAAATAATTTTGTTGGACTCTCATGGTGAGCTCAGTAAACTAGAAAAATAACTTGAAAAAAAGCACTAAGCACTCCCAATTCTCATCTTCCTGAGCTATTTATGTTTTGGACAGATGTAATACACTTCCATAAATGTGACTACTAAAAAGTAATGAAACAAATTCTGCATGTAACTTCTATAACTCGTTGTCCTAATTTACTCATTTATTTTTGTATTTTCTTATCTGTACTTCTAAGGCAGTTGGCAAACAAATGAAAGATTTCCAAACAGATCAGTTAGCCTAAAAACATTCATTAAGCACTTACTATAGGAATAAGCAGTAGGGATACAAAGAAAAGAAAAACATGGTTCCTGCCCTCAAGAAATACATATTTTAATGAGGTAGACACATCATTCAAATAGTTAGATGTGTACATATAAGAAATATAAAATATAAATGGAAGGTAATATCAGAAGGAAGGCACAAGAAATGGCAGGACTGGGAAAGACCTCCTGCAGAATGTGGGATTTGAGCAGTCTTAAAAGAAGTCAGGAAAGCCAAGAGGTAGAGATGAAGAAGAAAAGAATTGCAATACAGATAAGGAAGCAGGAAATGCAGTATTACTGTTCAAGGATAAAAGACAGTTAATTGTCAATGGATCAAGTTGGGGAAGGGGAGAATAGAGGGGGAGGCAGGGTTGACAGAGAAGATGAGTAAATTGTAAAAAATTATAAATAAATAAATGAATTGGGAAAGTTAAGAGGAGGCCAGTTTGTGAAGGACTTAATGCACCAAATAGAGCATTTTATAATTAATCATGGGGTAATAGAAGACCACTGGAATTGACTGAATAGAAAGATGACATAATCAGACCTGTGCTTTAGAAAGATAATTCTGTCAGTTGAATAAAGAATAAACTGGAAAGGGGAGAGACCATGGAAATTCTATTATGAAACTCGGGAATTTCACCAGTGGCAGCTATGTGAGTATAGCACAAGGGACACAGAAGAAAAGTGCTGTGTGATAAAAATAACAAGATTTAATAACAGACTGTATATGTGGGACTGAGTGGCAGGGAAGAGTCAAGGATGAAACCAAGGTTGTAAGTCTGAATGGCTGGTAGGATGGTGATTCCTTCAAGAATAATTGATAAGTTGACAAGAGGGGAACATTTTCAGGGAGTAAGATAATGAGTTCTGTTCTGCAAACACTGAATTTGAGAAGCCTAGGGATCTACTTTGAAATGACAAACTGGAGCTGAAGAGAGAAATTATGAAAACAAAACAAGAATTATCTACATAAAAATAATAATTGAATCCATGGGAACTGATGAGATCACAAAATAAAAGTGTAAACAGGAAAGAGAAGAAAGTCCAGGGCAAAACCTTGAGGGACACCCCTGGTTAGTACGTATGATCTGGATTAAGATTTACCAATAAAGACTGACAGTGGTCAGTCAGATAAGAAAATCAGAAAAGAGGAATGTCAAAAAAAACCCAGAGAAGAGACTACTCAGCAGAAATGGTACTGAGGATTGTGGGAAAATCAAAAACAATTTGTATTAAGAAAGGCTTTTAGATAGAGGCAGATAGACAACACAGTGGATAGAGCATCAGTCCTGAAGTCAGGAGGATCTGAGTTCAAATTGGACCTCAGACATTTAACATTTCCTAGCTGTGTGAGCCAGAAGAAGTCACTTAATCCAAATTGCCTCAAAAAAAAAAAAAAAAAGTCATTATATTGGACAATTAACTTTGTTGAAGGAAGTTCCAGTTCAGGCATCAGTTATAGGTGGCTTTCTTAAGCAGTTAGCTATAAGAGAGGAGCAAAACTGAGGATATTAACCAGAGAAGACAGTCAGATAAAGTAAATTTCTTAAATATGGGAAGATGTAGCAGTGTTTGTGAGCAGCCCCATTTTGGACTTTGGGGAGAGATTGAAGATTTAAAACAGGGTAGGTAAAACAACAGGGGCAGTTTGCTGAAATAAGGAGGGGATAGAATTAAAGATACATGCTGAGAAATTTGCTTTTGGAACAGAGAAGGGCTGCTTTTTTATGAGAACTGGAGTGAAGCAGGATAGTAGGGGAAAATGATTGAGTGATATATAAGATGCAGAAAAATAGAGAAAAGAAAGTGCTCAGGAAAAATCTCTTGATTGTTCCAAAATTATGGGACAAGATCATCAGCTAAAAGGTGGGGATAAGGAGGGTACTATGGGAGGCTTAAGAAGGAATAAGTCTGGAACTTCTATTGTGGTGAATAGAATAGCAAATAGATTAAGAAAGTATAAAAGTGCTACAGTGCTACAGTGACGCTGAGACTATGTAATACACATTTATAATGGACCCCCATCAGCATGATTTTCTCCAACTCTTGTGTAGTACACAAATTAGACTGAAAGAGATGGGAGTAATCCAAAATTCTACAAAGCATGATATGTGACAGGAAAGGGGAAACAAATTATAGAGTTCAGTATAGAGTTAAATGATTCACTAAGTAAAAAGACAGAGCAGGGAGTACAACCAATGTATGGGTAAAGAGCTACTAAAAAACTGAGGAGCAGAAGGGTTAGAAGACATGGTGAGGGCAAGGAACAAGGTGAGAGTGTTAAAATATAGAGAAAGAGGGAATAGTAAAATTATCATCCAACAATCAGAGTTCATGAACATGGATATAGAATACTTATGGCATGATCAAATGCAGATATATATTAAAAAAAAAAAACAACTAAATACTTCTGCTTTAAGTGGGATTTGGGAAGGGTTAGAGCAGTGGTTCTCAAAGTATGGTCTAGAGAATCCTGGGGATCTCTGAAACCCTTTTAGAAGGCCTACAAATTCAAAAGTAGTTTTTATTTCCAATATGATAAATGTCTATAAATATAATCCAGATAAATAAAAACTCTTTGGAGAGATCCTCAATAATTTTTAATAGGATAAAGATACTGAAAACAAAAGTTTGAAAACCACTGGTTTAGAGGAATGATACGAGTGAGGCAGTTACAGGTACTTGAAAAAAGCAAAGGAGGTGAAAAACCTGAAATTAAGATGAAATAAGTCGGAAAAGACATCATAAGTTAAAATGAAAATATTTTAAGAAGGGAGAGGGAGACAATCATAGGATAAAGTGTTACCATGGTGTGATTCAAGAAAAGAATAATCATTCATAGGAGAAAAGAATGAAAAACATTCAATATGACACTCTAGTTCTTTTCTTTAAACTCTTAAAAATGTGTTTTCCTACAGTGATATATACCTGACAATATTTAGTGTTCTGTTTCCTTCATTTATGTATTTCAAGATAAAAGTAATTTTCTTTTAAAGGTTTCTGTCCCTTCTATTGTGCTAATAATTTCTTCTTGATTAGACTCCAGTGCAGAATATCATTTCTCCTCATTGCTTCTTTACCTATTTTTGTAAAACTATTCTCCTTTAAGGTCATAAATAATCCCCACTTTGCTAAATCTAATGGCTTTTTTGTTATCTTTATCCTTTTATATCTTTACAACAGAGATGGCAAGCATCCACTGTGGTGAGCAAAAAATAATGCCATCTAAATCAGATTAAAATATAATAGGAAAATATTTAACAAAATAAAATCATAATAGTACATGTGTAATGTTCATGTGTGGTTTTCTAAGTTAACATGCTGCCAAAAGTTATTAACTCGTTTCTATTTGAGTTTTCCACCTGCTCTGCAACAATACTCCATTCTTGCAACTTTCCCCTTCCCTAGGTTCCTATAACAATACATTATCCTGTTTTTACATTTTTCTATGAACACTCTTCTCTTTCCTATTACTTTATCTTCTTCCTCTTATGTCTTCCATCTAATGATGCATGTAGAGAACTTTCTCAATTGCCTTTAGAACACTTCTATACTCTATTAAAGTAGCCTTGTATCTAGTTGGCCTCTCTGCCTCAAGTCTCTCCCCACTCTAATTCATTTACCTCGCAACTGCTAAAATTCTGTCCCTAAAAGCACAGTCACCCCTTATTCAATAAACATGAGTGGCTCCCAGTTGCCTCCAAGATCAAATATAAAATTCTCTATTTGGCTTGTAAAGTCCTCCCTAACCTGGCTCTTCCTATCTTTCCAGTCTTCTTATATTTTATTCCCCTATATTTATTTTGCAGTCTCGTGACAATGATCTATTCCTAGCATCAGATACTTCATCTCCTGACTCCATTTTCAGTGGCTGTTCCCCACCCTGGAATGCTCTCTCTCCCCGCTTGATTTTTGCCTCTGTTTCCTTAAAGTCTCAGCTAAAATTCTCTTTTCTAGAAGAAGTCTTTTTTGATCCTTCCTAAGATACTCATGTACCTTGCCGCTAAAATTATGTTCACATATTATTAAGATTGTCAATTACTGGCAGGCAGGAACTGATTTCACTTTTTTTTTTTAATCTCTAGTACTTTATTACCTTGCTCAGCACAGAATAAGCACTTAAATGCTTATTGAATTGGCCTGAGTAAGTTGGACAAACTATCATCTTTTTTAACCACATTATACTGCCAACCTTAGTTATATTTTTATATCTTAAGATGAAACCAAACCTCCTTAGATAAAAATCCTTGATTGTCCCAGTGAACATAGAATTCTGATTTACACTGAAAACAGATACCTTGGAAACAAAAGAAGCAAGATTAGAAGTTAGGAGTATTGCGTTCTAGGCCTAGCTCTGCTTTTAAATACTCATTAGTTCAGATAAGTTACTTAAATCATTCAGGGTCTCAGTTTTCTCATCTTAAAATTGAGAAACTGCTAGGTCTCTTCCAAGTTGATGATGATCTTCGATCTGCAAGAACTTTAGAGGTCAGGGTATAACCTTCATTTTACAAATAGTCAATAACTAAAACACACACTCTTCTAGGCAAGAAGTCACAGAAGGTAAGTTTCAATAATACTATACATACCATTCTCAACTTTCAGCTCCTCCAGTTCCACAGTACCAAGAAGCAAGGTACATTTTTCCTCTTCTAGTTCTGCTACTCTTTTCTGCAAAGAGGCAATGTTCTCTTCTAAGTCTACCTAAAATGCAGAAAACAAGCAAATGAGACATTTTTTGACTCTCATTCTCAGAGCTGAGGGAAAACTCTCAAGCTAATGCCCAAATATTCTTCAGCTTTTATATTTCATTTTCTTCAACATTTCTTTCATTGGAAAAATTTAAAAACAGGAAACAACCCTGTTCTTCCTGGACCAATTCAGATAAATGATCTCTGAGGGGAAGTGACAGCTGAAGGATTTTATTAGTTTCAAATGTATGCTAGAGTTTCAAGGATAAACTATAAAGATACTCATCCAAAATCATTTGTATGAGATAGAATATGTAACTTAGAAATTCCTGGTTCAGTTCAAGGAACAGTAGTGATAGAAAATTTGCTTACAACCCTCACAAAATAAATATCTTAGGATAAGAAATGGGCTGAACAGAAATTCCAAAAGAAGGAATACAAAATACAAAAATAATTAATATAGCCAGAATCTTCCAATCCTCATGAAGAGAGGGAGTAATGTTATTCTTGATTCTATGCTAAAAATCCCATTTACCATCTGACAGTGGGGTTCAAACTTTATAATTTTATTTAAGGACATAAATATTTTTCTTAATGGACTGCAAATATTTAATTAGTTTCATTCTGTGTTCCTGCAGTTTGTCTTTAGTATACAGATGACTTCATAACTTGTCACAGAATTATTATTATTTTACAAATGACAGGAGTTTTGGAAAAGGTCCAATACAAATTCATCATTATACAGATAAGAAACACTATGACTTCAAGAGAGGTTAAAAGATTTTTTTCAAAGCAAGATAGATGGCTTAAGATATAAGTAGAGCCAAAATGCAGGTCTAACTCTAATCAATTATGTTTCTGTTGCTATTTTCCTAACTTAACAAGGTCTATCTGGCAATGATTGCCTGTCATCCTCAAGTACTTATTTTCTCTACCTTAAATATAATCAAACTGATAGCCAGCAACGCTCTAGTGTGCATCCCAAACCAGATTAAAATCTAATTGGTAAATGTTTTAAAAATAAAGGAAAATACAACAAGTCATGCCAAACTTTCTACAAACTCAGGTTTTTCCTTTCAATGGTTCTTGCTGCTTTAAAAAATAATTCTGTATATAATACTCTATCACCTACTTTTACGGTTTTGCAAATTTGTTTCAAGTCTTTAAATTGCTATATCTCTCCATTTGACTATAATATTAAATGTTTGTTGGATAAGGCAATTTCTAGGTTCTTTTGACTTTCTCATCACAATAATTGAGTCACATTGTTTAAATTTCCAAATGAAGTCCATAATAATTTACTTTGTTTATTCTCATTCCTTTTTTTTTGAATGGTTAATAGCTTCTTTGGATAGATCAGGTTGGAGTTGTGATTTAAAGTTATCTTTTAATTTTTACATTTTCTTCTAATCTGATACTGACTTTGATCTTTTCTTAGCTAAGCTAATTTAAAAATACTATCTTATTAGTAACTTAGTAACCAGTTTTTTACTAATAAGTTTTAGTAAATTTCATTTTTTGTGATGTTATTTAGTAATTAATATAGCCAGAATCTTCCAAATTCTTTTTTGAAAAAAAAAGAGGCATATAAGGCAAAGTTTCTGCATAAGCTAAAAGCATTTAGAATATAAATCTCAAACTAGGTTTTGTGGACTTGTTTTTTAAAAATAAATTTGATAACGACTTCAATATAACTGATTTCTTTTGTAATCATATGTATCTTATTTTATGCATTTAAAAATATTACTCTTAAGGATCCAAAGGTGTCCATGACACAAAAAGTTACTAACTCCTTACACTTTTTTAAATTTCTTAATTTAGAACCATATTTTCCAATGTATCTTTCTGCCACCCTCCATTAACCTTAGTTATGCATCAAACCATTAAATACCTGTCAATTTAGTTTAAAGATTTGATCAAAACACTATTGAGTAGAGAAATGAAAATTGAAAAAACTCTTGAGGTATTACTTTCCACCTATCAGATCGGCTAAGAGGACTGAAAAAGAAAATGATAAATGGAGAGAATAGGTGGGAAAATCGGGACACTAATATACTGTTGGTAGAGTTGTGAACTGATTCAAACATTCTGGAGAGCAATCTGGAACTATGCCCAAAGAGCCATATAATTTGTGCATACCTTTTGATCCAGCAATACCACTACTAGGGTCTATATTGCAAAAAAGGGAAAAGAACCCCACATGTACAAAAAATATTTAAAGCAGCTCTTTTAGTTGTGGCAAAAAATTAGAAATTGAGGAGTTGCCTATCAATTAAAGAATGGCTGAACAAGCTGTGATATATGAAGGTAATGGAATACTACTGTACTATAAGAAATGATGAGCAGATGTATTTTAGAAAAACCGGAAAGATTAACATAAAGTGATACTGAGTGAAGTGACTAGAATCAGGAGAACACTATACACAGAAATAACATCATGGGATGATCAACTATGACAGACTTAGCTCTTCTCGGCAAAAGAATTTAAGTCAATTCCAAAAGATGGAAAATGCCATCCACATCCAGAGAAAGAACTACGGAGACTGAATGTAGATTAAAGCATACTATTTTCACTTTTTTTCTTTCACATGTATTTCTCTTTTTGGTTGTTTCTTCTTTCACAATATGACTAATATGGAAATATGTTCAAAATGATCATATATGTACAAACTCTATCAGATTGCTTAATATGTTGGGGTGAGTAGAGTTAAGAGAGGGAGGGAGAAAAATTTGGAATTCAAAATCTTACAAAAATTAATATTAAAAACTATCTTTACATATAATTGGAAAAAGTAAAATACTATTAAGTGAGGAAAAAAAAATTTAAAAACAAAAAATGTGATCAGTAACTGTAGATCCACCTCTTCAATAAACACTGGTAGATAAATTTCAATTATCAACATAGTAATTTTTTTATTCATACTCATCATGAGCATTACTAAGTGATATGATCAAGCATCCTATGAAACAATACTGGTTATCTATAAGTACTAACGATATAATAGCACCAAGACATCCAAATTTCATTACCTTGAGAGTCTGGCTATTCTCATCTGGGCTGGAAGTCTGAGAGGCCATTTCTGATTTCTGCAACACTGGTTCAATCAGAAATTGGTTAATTTCTTTGGATTTTTGCTGGAGTTCATCTAAAAAAAATAAATACATCAAAATTATATACCACAGAGCTGAAACTTTATGGGGCAGCTGTCTTTGGAGACTTCTAAAGAGCTGTTAGCCTCTACTTATCTTAGTCCAACTTGAAGATATCAGTAACAATGTTTCATTTGAATGCTTTAAACATTCTCAAAGATCCCTACATAAAGCATTTATAGCAAAACAATCAAATTAAAGAGATCTTCCCTCCCCGTTTCAAAAATGGTATTGTCTTTTTTTTATGTTTCAGTTTTACACAGTAAATCCTATACCTTATTTCCATAAAATGGTATTGATTAAAAATATGCTTAAATTAAAAACATGTGTTTATAATAATGTGGTTCTCTATTCAATGCACCTCCTATTTTTCTCTGGTTCAACTACTTTATAAAACATATGCTTTGTTTTTTCTTGGAGTTTAAGTCTTTTAACACTTTTCTAAATATATACCTCATGGGGGCAGTAAGGTGGTGCAGTGGATAGAGCACCAGCCCTGAAGTCAGGAGGACCTGAGTTCAAATGTGACCTTAGACACTTAACACTTCCTAGCTGTGTGACCCTGGACAAGTAACAACCCCAACTGCCTCAGCAAAAAAACAATAATAATAATAATAAAATAAAAAATATATGTATATATACCTCATTATAAAGTTTAGATCTCCAAGGAAACCTTTCTGAGTTATCTTTTTTATCAACCAGGGACAACTCAGATTATTTCCAAGACTGACAAAATGAAATTTTGCACCCCAGGTCCTAAATCTAGATAGAAGCTATTAAAAAAACTCTATTACAATATTTCTCAAAGGTTTATGCACAGTATCTTCATACTACTAAAAATTATTGAGGATCTGTCCAAAGAGTTTTTGTTTTTGTGGATTATATATTTATAGAGAGTTTTTGAAATAAAAACTAATTTTGATTTCATAGACCCTCTGAAAGGGTTTCAGAGACTCCCAGGATTCTCTGGGCCACACTTTGAAAACTTCTCCTCTACTATACCTTATGAGTATCCTATAGTCCAGAATCATACTTAACACAGTCTTTTACAAGTCTCTGGCAACTGATGTTGTCATTATTGCTGTATTGTTATAATAATAAGCAATAAGTTGTAAATACAATTTCTAATAGAAGTAGGAGAAATAAAACTAAAGATTTCTCTTTAAGTTTAGGAATGTCTTCCTTTTAAACCTTCCCCCCTCCCACATTTGATTCAATGAGTTTTAGCAATTAATTAGATGACCAGCACACTGAGAAATATATTATAAATGCAAGTTGTTGCAGACCTTCTAGCTGTTGAATAGTCTGGGCAGATTGAAATGACTGATGATTGATATCCTGAAGTAGCTTTTCATTTTGAGCCTTTAAGGCCTCACAAGCAAACTGTAGTTCTTTTTCACTCTTCTGAAGACACAAAATTTTAGAGTCTTTTTCTTCTCCTGCTATTTTATGATTTTGCTTCAGAGCACTACACTGAGACTCTAATTCAGCCCGGATTTGGCCTTCCTGTTCTAACTGCTCCAAAAGGCAACGCATTTCTTCTTCTAGACTGTGTAAAGATAGTTTTCTTTCTGCCACTTCCAGCTCCATTTTTTCAATAAGATTCTTGGATTCCTGCCTCTCTCTTTCCAGTACAGTCTTTAACGTATTTTTCTCAGCTTCTAACTGCTGCAACTGTTCAGAGAGAACCTAAGGGGGGGAAAAAAGACATATGACAAAACCTCAATCAATTTATAAGCAAAGATAGTGCACAGTGGGATTGCTTTAATCTAACATAGAGGCATCTAATAGAAATTGGTGGACAAAGGAAGTCACAAAAGGTATAATATCAGACAGGAAAGTGGTATGGTAGCTAAAAAACTAGATTTGGAATCAATAAGACTTGAGTTCAAATCCCACCTTGGATATTTTCTAGCAGTGTAAATTACTTAACCTCTCTCCTCCATCAGTATGTAACTCAGACCTCACACTGTTATATTTAAACTCATTATATATAATATATATATATTAAGTATTACAAAAACCTTAAAGGTGTTATAAGTATTATAGATCTAGGAAATTATTTAAGAAAAAGACAAAGTAAAATAACAGAAATTCTCCAAGGATAATGGCAGTATATACAGTCATAGCTTCCATACCTCTGTGAACTAGAAAATCTGTGTAAAATTTTTTGGCCTTCCCTTCGTGCCAAGGTTTTTGTAATACTTTATATATATTATAAATAATGAGCTTAAATATAACTTTGTGAAGTCTGAGCTAATTTTTTATGGAGTGTTTACAGTACCTAATTGTAAAATCTGGATTGATATACAATATGTATATTTTATAAATTTCTGAGTTTCTAAACTTTTTCTGTATAATCTGCAGGCCTTTGAGTGTTGTCTGTGGCCTCCACAAAACTCTCCGGAATTCCCATATAATTTCTTATACCAACCTGTGATATAAGTAGAAACTGATGGGAAAATTTACAGTGTGGAAAAGATAACTCTACATCAAAACTCTAGACCCAGGGTGGCCAAAAGAAAGACCTTCTAAATAAAAATATAAAATGCCCATCTTCTAAGGACTCATGTAAAAAAGAATTTATGTCAATTATCAAAAAATTAGACCATGGATCAAAAGAACATAGAAAAAAAAAAAAAGAACATAGAGCCCATATTAACTAAACTGTCAAGTAAAAGGAAGTACCTGATTTTTCTGTTCTGCAACAGATAGTTCCTGCTGTAGTAAATCTACCACCTGAGCACGTCCTAATAAGGCCTCTTCCTGTTCCTCTAGCTTCCTGTGCAGAATTCTTAGATTCTAGGAAGAAAAAGAATGCCTTAGCCTAGAAAACCCTAGAAAGTCAGCTCTAAGTGTACAATTAAAAACAGAAAAGTACATTTGTGAAAATTACAATTAAAATACATACAATAAAATAAACATTACAAAACTGTCTTATCCATTCTTAAATATTAATAACATTGGAAAAAGTAGTAAAGTAAAAACAAAAAATAACAAAATTTTAGTATGTATCCCATTCCTTCAGTGGCACTCTGTTCTTCTATCAGCCTTTATTCAATAGTAGGTAAACATTTATTCACTATACTCAAAAGCTAAATCGTTGCCAGTTCTTTAGGAATTCCATAACAGTGAAAAAAGGAAGCATAGACTTTTTAATTCTTTTTTGCCGATTAATCTTTCTCTCATCTTAAATATAAATTAATCTAGATGATCTTTAATGTCCTTTCCAATTCTGGCAGTCTATGATTAATTGAGAAAATGTTCCCTCTCTCCAGTTAGTTTCCAGAGAAAAAATTTATCTTACTTCACTCTTTTTTTTGGTGAGATGGTGGGGACTGTGATAATGCAGAACAAAGTACAGTTGAAGCCTGAAACTAAGAGGGGCAAAAATAGTCTCACACAAAGACTGCTAGAGAGGGAGAAAAAAATAAGCCTTGGAAGGAAGTATACCTGTACAATAAAGAAGGAAGAGAAGACAGGAAAGAGAAATGAGTTTCCCTGATAATAAAATTAGCCATCAGGCTAGTCTGATCTTCAATGAGCTAATTCCTGAATGTTGGCCTCAATATAAAGTACAGCCAACTTCCTGATATCAATACCCCCTAGGGGGTAGGGAAATATAAAACCCAAAGAAAAATACAATCAAAGCAACAGTTGGAATAAAGTCACTTAAGGAAATCAGTTAAGCAACATACTCAGATTATGTGAATAGTAAACATACATTAATGAGCAATAAGATGGAGAGGTTAGGGAGGATGTAGAAGAGAGGGGAGGTAACCTATCACATTTTATTAAATAATTACTGAAATCAAAATGTTCGCAAAAAAAAAAATTAGTTACACACCTGTTGCATCTCTGTCTCCACCTCTTTCTGTGTTACTAATTGAAGAAGTTCATCTTCATGAAGACGAACTTGTGACTCAAAACGTGCATCCTTCTCCCGGACCACCTCCTGCATGGAACTCAACTTAAGACACAACCAGAAAGACTATCCAAGTTACATTCCCAATCTTCTATAAAAACAAACATGAAATTCCCAAAATTTTCAGAGATTTTAAGGAAAAAAGAAGGAAATGGCAAGAAATTAGAATTATAAAGTAGCTACAAAGAGCTACATAGTTTAACTACTATTCCTATTCCTGTTCGCAATAGGTTGTTTTTGGGTACCAGGAATAAGGATGTTTTAATTCAATTTCCAACTATGACATAAGTCCTCTATCAAAGAAATCAGTCTGAACAGAAGATTCTTTTTAAAAATGAATTTTATATAAGGATATTAACCATCCATGATGCAATTTTTAAAAATTCTCAGTGTTCACAATATTAATTTTTTATAGTACAATTAGACTCATCTGTCAAATTCAAAGCTACTTTATAAATCCCCACTCAAAAACCTTACATTATTTGTTACTGTCTATAAAAATATTCCAATGCATTTAAGTAAATATGCAATCTGGCTCTAAACTATCTTTCCAGCCTAACTGGCAGGAGAATGTCCTTGAAAAAAACTATATCTGTTCTCTATCTCTAAACTTGTTAACAGCTATTTCCTTATCACCTGCTGCAAATGTCCAAACCAAGACTCTCACCTGAGCATGAAAGAGAAAGAGAACTAAGATTAGCCAGTTGGTCTCTATCATAGTAGTTTCTTAATACTTTGCAATTTTCTCATCTGTCTTGCCCTTACTCTTTCAGTATATATAGAATTTCTTTTTTTGATAGTTTGACCTTCAACTCCTACAAATCTTCTAACTGTTATGAGCACAAATTCTGGGTCTGTCTGCCATCTTGATCTGACCTCTTCAATCTCCAACTATGACAAAAGTCCTCTATCAAAGAAGTCAGTCTGAACAAAGATTCTTTTTAAAAATGAATTTTAAATAAGAATATTAACCATCCATGATGCAATTTTTAAAAATTCTCAGTGTTCACAACATTAATTTTTTATAATACAATTAGACTCATCTGTCAAATTCAAAGCTACTTTATCAATCCCCCACTCAAAAACCTTACATTATTTGTTACTGTCTATAAAAATATTCCAATGCATTTAAGACAATATGCAATCTGGCTCTAAACTATCTTTCCAGCCTTACTGGCAGGAAATGTCCTTGAAAAAAACTATATCTGTTCTCTATCTCTAAACTTGTTAACAGCTATTTCCTTATCACCTGCTGCAAATGTCCAAATCAAGACTCTCACCTAAGCATGAGAGAGAAAGAGAGCTGAGACTAGGCCAGTTCGTCTCTATCAGAGTAGTTTCTTAATACTTTGCAATTTTCTCATCTGTCTTGCCCTTACTCTTTCAGTATATATAGAATTTCTTTTTTTGATAGTCTGACCTTCAACTCCTACAAATCTTCTAGCTGTTATTAGCATAAATTCTGGGTCTGCCATCTTGACTTCTACTACCTGTGTTCTTTTGATTTTCATTCACTTATCAAATTGGTGTTCTGACCTTCATCTTTCACGTATGTTCTACTTCCATAATTCTAAGAATTTCAACTAGTGTCTTTAACCTACAAATATTAGACTCTACCATTCAGTTCAATCCACGAGAAATATAATCATTCTCTATACTTTCAAAATTTTACTTCCTACCTGTGCTGCTTGTTCTGCTTGCACTTGACAGAGTTGGGCTTGTAGGTTATTAATTAGTTCTTCCTTCTCCTGGAGTTTTTGTTTCAGCATTTCAAATCCTTCCATCTGATCATCTTTAGGAGGTGTGTTACACTGAAGAAACCGAAAAAAAAAAATAATCAATTTAAGCAAAACAACATATTTAGCTCCTTGCTATTTATTTTCTCTATCATTCATGGCCCAGGGTAGATGCCTTTTCCTACTCCTTGAAATCATTCATGTCTATCCTAGTGCTCTCTCCTTTTGCACTTCAGAAACACTCATCTAGATCAATGGTATCAAACTCAAATAGTAATGCTGCAGCTGGCATACTAAGAAAAACACAAAATAAAATTATATTTTTATTTATTTTTGTTAAACATTTCTCAATAACATCTTAATCAAATTTGGATTATACTGGGAATTTTATGGTCTCTTACTGTGAATATGACACCTCTAGTCTAGATCATTCACTGAATACCAATTCATGTATTTATGTTTTGCCTTCTCAACAAAGAAGTAATTAATTAAGGACAATGTCTAACACACACTTCCTTTATATATTCCCATAAAGCCTTATAAAATGTGTTGCGTATTTTAACTATTAAATCACTGTGCTGATGGTTTAAAATTAAATAATTCAGATACCACCGCTTCAATTACACAAATATAGTCCAAATAGGAATATCATATCTTATGGTTTTAGAAACTTATTATCCAAATTTGCTTACCATTAACATATTGAACTTTGTCCTTTTAACCTGATGATTACAAGTCCACTTTAATTCTTACCTGTGCTGCTTGGTCTCCTTGAACTTGACCGAGTTGAGTTTGCAGGATGCTAATTAACTCTTCCTTCTCCTGGAGTTTTTGTTTCAGCATTTCAAATCCTTCCATCTGATCTTCTTTAGAAGGTGTGTCACACTGAAGTAAGCAGAAGACACAAAATAACTGATTAAAAGAAACAATTTCTTTAGTCCTTTGCTATTTGCTCTGCAATCTTATTCTGCCCACCAATAGGCATTTATTAAGCATCTACTATGTACTAGGCACTATGCTAGGCTTTCTCAAAGATCTATCAAGTTTTCCCTCTACAAATCCTGAGTCCACACTTTTCTCTTCATTCTGATGACCTTCTCAGAACTATCATTTCATGTCTAAAACACAGCACTTGATTGCTTGCTAAGCTCTAGCTCTTTGCCTTCTATCTACCTAAAATACAACAGTAGGGATCACTTTTTCTGTCATTTTGATCATATTTCTTCCTTTTTTAAGTCCTTATAATGGTCTTTTAAATCAAAATATAATTATCTATGGTTTTAGGCTTCTCCAACAATTAAATACCACCTATTCATCCCCTACGTTGGCCTTACTTAACTAATCCCTCTTCTGTTAAATCCTCTAACCAAGTAAATGAATTGACTCTCTGACATAGTTTGCTTGCCTAGCCACAATCCCTCAACCCCAGCAATCTATTATTATACTACATAAAACTCAAAATCTTTTTTCCCAAAAAACATCAGATTCTCTTCTTTTAAAATCTTGAGAGTCATAAAATTATCATAAAACTTTCCCAAACATAGCTGCAAAGGGCCCAAGTCACTTTGATAATCTCTTAATCCTATGTACATATTTAGAACATCTAACAAATTAGCAAATTATACTTGTGCTGGCATTTCTGTCTTAACTTAATTACCCTCAATAGTAACTTAAATAACATCTATTTAATATAATTATAATATAATAACAAATGATCATCTACTCAAATAACAATAATATTTTATTAAAGTTTATATTATGTGTTAAGTCAATATGGTAGGTCCTTTAGGAATGCTAAAAAAGATATTATGACACATTTCTTATCCTCAAGAAATTCAATCTGAGAGTGGAAATAACACAAATAAGCAAAAAATATAGAACATCAGAATTAAAATTTCTCTTGTAAAACCATGGAGAAACAGTGAAGGCAGGCAAAAGACCAAGTCACCCCTAGGACATTTAAAGATGAAAATGAAAAAAGACAAGATGACAAAAAAAAGAAAAAAATCTATAAAAAATTGTATAACTATTTTCACCGCCAAAGACAATGAAGTTACCATATTTGGACTAATATCATAATCCCTGATGAGTTTCTTAAAGAAATGGAAATAGCACTAAAGAAACAAAAGATAGGATAATCTGCTGAAATAGTAATCCTGCATATACAGAGAAGGAAAGAACACAATTTTGAAGGTATAGAGGAATTAATTCTAAAAGTATCTGGAGCAGGGAAAGACACTAACAGTGCAGAAAAAAAAAAAAAAAATCTCTACTTTATTACCCAAAAAAGGTGACCAAGACAATTTCAGTAGCTACTGTTTTTGCTTTTTTTTCCACTCCACTACAAAACAATCTGATGCAAATGAACTACAATATATCCAATATTTTAGAAAGGAATATGTAAGTTCAATATTCCACAGCAAACAATCAGCATTCTACAGTAAATAGTATCTTTACCATTATACAACTGACTGAGAAATGAAGAAAATAAAAAATAAAAAAATTTCCCTATACACATACCTCACTGACTAAAACAATATGTGTGACTTTTTATAGCAATTCGTGATTTTAAAAGCTATCTTTATCAAGACAACTCCCAGGCTTATGTCAGAATTGTACTAGGTATATTGAAAAATATCACAGGGATAACTTTATCAGCTGTCTGATTATTAATACAAAGCAAATAATAAAATAGGGAGATAGAGGTTTCCCAAATGAGTTTGCCACAATAATGAAGATGGTCTAGCCAGAGTTTAAATTAAAGAGGGATTCACTATACATGAGGAGGGCCTAAACATACTCCCATCTGAGAGTATTATTGTGCTGATTTTATCAAAACCTGAAGCACACCCAAATGACTTCCTAAATGACTTTCATAATTGCAGAATTGAGAGAATTTATCTAGAATAAACTCTTCCATAAAACGAATTTCCACCAAAACATACCTAGCAAGCAAATGGTACTCCAACCTCTGCTTAAAGCTCTACAAAAAAAGAGTAATTCACTTTTCAACTCTGGCCAAGCTTACAATGTTAGGCTTAACAACAAACCTAAATTTACCTCTTTGCAACTTCCATCCTTAATTATTCTTCCAAATGAGAGCCCATCAATTTTCTGATTCTGATTATCAAGCACCCATTGAGTCTTCACTTTGCTGTGCTAAACATTTCCAGGACCTTCAACTGGTTGTCATATGCCACGGACTCAAGGCCCACCATTCTAACTGCCCTTCTCTGGACATTCTACAGTTTATTAATGTCTATGGTATCCAGAACTAAACACAACACTCTGGATGAACTGTGAAAAGAAAAGAGTACAGAAGAACTATAATCTCCATATCACTGGAAACTCTGACCTCTTAATGTAGTCTAAGACTATATCAACTTTTGAATGAATCTCTGTAAAAAAGGGGTAGATACCTGAATGACATTCTCTTCCTTCCATTTAAACCCTGGGTAGCGAGTATCAAGGGGCAAGTTCAATGACAAACAGAATTCTCCTGTTTGAAGCAACTCAACTGTTAGTCAGAATCTAAAAAGTTAACTACCACAAAAGACTCAGAATAAGGAATCAAAAGATAAATCTATCAAAACATGACCATGTCACAGTAGGATCTTCTTTTATCTTCCCAACATCAATCATACAATGTTCCTCTCCTTAATATCCTTCCTCTTCCCTCTTGCTTGTGCTAGGCAAGACTTTCCTGACTATTATCTGAAACTGGTGATCAACTTAACAGGTATTTCATGTCTTTGTTTTCTTTTCTTTTTTTTCTTCCTGAGGCAATTGGGATTAAGTGACTTCCCCAGAGTCACATAGCTAGGAAATATTAAGTGTCTGAAGCCGGACTTGAACTTAGGTCCTCCTGACTTCAGGGCCAGTGCTGTATCCACTGCACCATCTAGCTGCCCCTCATGTCCTTGTTTTCTATAAGATTTCAACTCTTCCTGTGTTTTGAAATCTGGTTTGAAATTACAAGCTCATTTTCCTGATGACATAACCTTCAGAGTTTATGATTTATATCTGATACCAAAGAAGACAAATACATTGAAAATATTTATTCTCAATTCAACCATACCTTGTTAGGGAGCTGCTGTTTCTCTGACTGAGGTTCTTGGGATGACCCAATTCCTCCTTGTGCCTTCATTTCTTCCATACGTTTATTCAGGGAGGCTAATCGAGCTTTGGCTTGAAGCTTCAATTTCGTCATTTTTGTGTCTGCAGCTTTTCTTTCCTCCTATCAGAGAATAACAATGCTTGATAAAGAAACATTTATTTACCTACCAGTTAACTTATACTGACAGTGAATTTTAGTAGGCACTACCTATATACTAGAGGAATACTATAATATTTGTTTTTAATGAGCAGAGAAGAGGAAAAACGAATTATAGTTTTTTCATAAAATACTTTGAAGGAAAAAAAATAGTACCTCTAAAATAACATCTTTTTGCTGTAACTGAATATCTTTCTCTCGAATAACATCCTTCAGTTGTATCACCAGCTGCTCTGTGTGGGCCAATCGCTCCAGAATATCCTCATTTGTTCCACTATTAAGCTCCATCTCAGGTTCTTGTGTTAGTTCCTAGAATTGAAACAAAGAAAAAAACATCAAAAATAGTAAAACAACACACTTTTTTAAAAATTTCCAATATAAGTTCATTCCTATCTTTTTTTTTTTTTGCTCTTGATTTCCTTTTTATTAAAAAAAAACAACAACAACAAACTCTCATACCTCTTTTTCCTCTCTCAAGATATTTGTTCTCAAATTACCCTAACATGAAAAGATCCTTTCTATATTAACCAGAGTTACATTACATAAAACAATAGAATCAACAATAAATACAATAGTAAATGCAAAAGGGTGTTAGGAACATAGCAACCCAATTTCTCCATTTTTTCCAAATCTTTCTTCTAAAATATAGTGGAAGTTATAAGGAATATTGTATCAGTGCTCCTATTAAAAAGAACAGAACTAGAATAATCTAATCTCTATCAAAATTTAGTTTTTGTCCAATGAAGCCTTTCTCACCTTCTTTGATCACAAATGTACAAAAGCTATCCTGTCCTACAGAAGCACTGACAGAATTATTTTTTGAAATTCACCTTGCCACTAATCTAGCTTTTCATTCAAGCATTAATCTAAGGCAAGATAGTTTTTTTTTTTTAAATACAAATATATTATTTTATTCTAGTGGAATATCTTTGTGGCTTTTGTCAAGGGAAAACCCAGAAGATTTTTGTTTTGCTTTTTAAAAGAAGAAATGACTAGGGGTTTCTCTTGCTTTTCTCCCTGGGGGAAAAAAACCCATTTCACATAATTTTAATAAAATAAAAACAAAAACTCAAACAACTAGACACACAAACATTAATGGCCACAATTATGAGTAATGATCAAGAATTAATTCATCAATATTTCCTCCTATTGTATCCTCTGATACAATCACTCATACATTATCTGGGTAATGGTAGCGCTCAAGTTAAAAGATAGAGATTTTGTTTGTTTCTGGTTACTTTATAACAATTCATCCACTAGATTCATTATGTATATTTCTTAGACCATTACAGGCAGAAGGGGAAGTGTCTCAAGTGTTTCCATGAACTGTCATGTTCTTAGCACGGAAACCACTATGCCGGGAAAAATTTGGATGACTTATCAGCTAATATCTGATAGCCAGATTTTTGTCCCTCCATTTCAAACAAGGACTTGAAATAGGCAAGTTCTATAGTCAGATATGATAAACACAGATGAACGTGATCATACAGAATTGGGGCAGATTTACTTCTTTCACACAGCTCTTGGTATTAAAAATACATCTGTGAAATCTGGTTCAAGCAAGAGGAATAAAATGACTAGGTACACAAGGGCAAGAAGTTCTCAAACCAAAGACAAGAAATTCCTTGATCCTTACCTATTACATTGTTTCCCCCCAAAAGTGATGAGAATGAATTTTATTAGCTCATAAAAAATTACTCACTGGATTTTGAGACCCCACTATATCACCATCAGTGCCATCCCCTGATAACTCCTGCAGAACAGTGTTTGCTATTCCTGACAAACGGCTCAGCATTTCTGTAACAAAAGAGCAAAATTAAGGCTTCTTTTTACTGATAAAACTTACATCATGCAGAGTATAATAAAAATCCCAAGCTGGTAGTCATCAAATGAAATCTGTGCTACTATTAAGGAAATTCATAATTCATATTAATTCATAAACACATAGGAATTGGTTTCATATTGATATTTCCAACCACACCTATACAAAAATTTGAGTTACAAGTAAAATCCTCTTCAGAATTTCACCTCTTTTTGTGAGAGACAATATTTCAAAGAATGAGATTTAATCCCTCTTTAATATTTCATTATATACAAATCTCATTTGTGATTTAGTTGTCAAATCTTGTCACTTATTTTTGTGCTGTTAATCTTATCTGAGCTATGGCCTATTCATATCTAGAAGGGTCAGAGAGAGTAGAACAAATGTGTGTACCTATGACTACAAGCTTGGTTTCTTGGAATGCTAGATATTACTTGCTTAAGTGAATTTTTATGGTAAGGATTCCCCTACAAAATAAATGGAATAACTATTTCAACAGACTGTTATTTTTTCTTTTAAAACTCTTCCAAAAGTTTTTCCTATAATAATTTCACCAACCCTTTAAAATTTCTGGATCCATCTCTCTCCCTCAATTTACTTTTAAAATGATGGTTTTGCTCCTTCACAGTTATATTAATTATATGTTAGTCTTAGTTTTTTAACATATAAATTTCTTCATAGCAAAAAGGCATTCACTCGTCATTATCAGAATAGACTATGTACAAAAGCCAAACAGGTGCAAAGGTTTATACCTAAGTCTTATACATTTTGCTAACAGATCATAAAAAATCTTATCTTTGGAGTTGAAAACATTCATTAATACAGTGAATCTCACTCCCATAATGTCAACTATTCCATATCTGTTGGAACACTAGGCAAGTCACTTAACTTTTCTAGAGCTCAACTTCTTCATGTATAAAAGGAGGGTTTGAGAAGAGAGAGTTAGATCTGATGACTTTTTAAGGTTCTTTCCAGTTCTAAACCAATTATCTTGGATCCTATTCTATTTATAGAAATCATTGTGATTCCATGGGCAGTGAGACAGTGGAATGACTCTGGAGTTAAAGGAACTGAGTTCAGATTCTACTTTTAATTCTTAACTACTTGCAAGATTTGGGGCAAATTGCTTATCTGCAATATCTAGATTGGACTAGATAACCTTTGAGATTTCTTCAAGCACTAAATCCATGATCTCTAAGGTCCCTTTTAACTTTGTCTTATGATTACTTTAAAATTAATTGTTATTAAAAACATTAAACATCAATATTATTATTGGTTATTCTTTTTTATTTTATATCATTTCATAAAGGTCTTTTCAGACTTCTTTATATTCTTTATACTCTATGTTCTTAATTGTACTTAATAATATCTCATTATTAGTAATAATACAATAATATCTCATTACACTAATGTAAAACAATTTAATCATTATTGGACATTTTAGGCTACTTGTCATTTAAAAAATTATTAAAGCATACTATAACACTATGAAAATCTTTAAACACACTGCTCTGATTCTGTGATCTTTGTCTCTAAAATGGAAAAAAAACAAGTTAAACTTCTCAAGAATCTAAACTTTTATATATTAATACCTCAAATCTTTGAACTTTTTCCTTTCTTATCTACATCACATTAGACACATATATTGTACAGAACTGGCAAAAGAAGTCATCACCAGTGAGCACAGCAATGAACAATGACAATATCTTTATCTGATAATTCAAAATGTGTAATTAAAATTATGGTCAACATAGAACCACAATCTTTTTCATCATTAACACACAGATGTACCAAGCTGCCCTTCCAATTTCTGATGCCCTGTCTACAATTATAAACCTAGAACAAAAATTAAAATGATGATAATCCAAAACCTTTTATGTACCTAATTGTATATACCACTATCCAAAGAAAATAATAATATAATCTTGTCTATCTATGCCACACCTACTAAATCTTTAAAAATTTCTATATTGGAAGAAATCTCATATTTCTGTAGATAATAATGTGGGTCAAATATTTATTACTGGGTGTCCCAGAAATCTTAAAACTACAGTCTTAAATGTATAATCTAAAGTTTTGTTAACTTAAAACTACACATACTTCTAGGACACCCTGTATAACAGCTTAATTGAGTTACAATGATTTGATAGTTACAAATGATTTACAATTACAAAGAGCTTCTGTATTAATCATCTACTTTGCTTCTCATCATCCTTTAAAGGAGAAAGTGAAAGTTTTATATGTTTTTAAAGATAAAGGTAAGCATTAATATAGCATGCGAGAGGTAAAGCGGCATAATGGTAAGTGTACTGACTTGAGTGTTAAAGACCTGGATTCAAATTCTGACTGACATTGACTAGCCTCACATATTAACCTTTCTCAGGCTTTATTTCATCATCTGTAAAATGGTAATAACATCACCTATACTATTTCATAGAATTGTTCTGAAAATCAAATGAAATACTATATATGAAGTGCTTTGTGAAACTTTAAAAAGTTTATACAAATGTTAACTATTATTTCAACTCCATATAGAGTCAAATGCCAAGTTTAATGTTTCTTTCTTTGCCATCTTACTAAATATAATTCTAATCCAATCTCTCAACTAGATCTACTTATATCTGGAAGGGATAGAACAGCATACTTTACATTTTTCACAGAAGAACTATTCTGATGCAACCACGTGGCATGCCAGTGATAACTAGGCTGTCTGAAGCTATGCCACAGAAGCACAAGCTCTGACAGGCCTTCCAAGCTAGAAATGCTTTCGGTATAGCCCCAGCAAAAAAGAAATATACACAGGAGTTGACAAAATTTATCTCATCTTAGATTCAAGGTCAATACAAAATATCTATTCACTGAGAACTTGGACACTTGGAATGTCCATTAAGTACTGCAAGAACAGTTGCTGAAAACACAATGCTCCAAACCAAGTCATTTTGAATCTTGATTTTTTTTTTAAATTGGATCTGTGATTTCATTGGAATAGGCAACTCCCACTGAGAACACTCCATTCTATTAATGCTGATGCACAGCTGCTTTGCAATCTATAAAGATTTGCCTAAGGCACTGAGAGGTTAAGGGAATCTTTCAAAGTCCCGATCAGTATGTATCAAAGATCAACTTGAACCTAGATATTCCTTACTCCAAGATTGTTTCCCTCGGCTTACAATTCTCCCTCTTGAATTTGACCTTAGGTACTACAAAAAGTTAGCAATTGAGAAGGATTGTTATGTGCCAGAACTTGAAACAAGGTGATAACTCAAAGGAGATGTTAGACTCCTAGTGTTAACTCAATGGAATTGATACAATGCGAAACCTGTTCCCAGAGAGAATGATCATATATTTTACAAAAGAAGAACACCACAAAGGATGACAAAAAAATATGTTGGGAATTAAAGTTGAGATAAAGAAATAAGAGGCCAAATGTCTCAGAAATCTCAAATATTTTTTTCAAGAAATCAAATGAAAAGCACTGTATGGCAAGTACTTATCAAAAACAAACAAACAAAAAAAAACTCTCAAAAATGACCATATCAAAACACAGAGGAAACAAATTGTTAGGGAGGTAGGAATCATTTCAGAAGCAGCTGAGTGCATGCAATCAGATCAATGGGTTATACAACAAAGAACAAAATCAACACAAAATTATGAGGATAAAAAAAAAAGTACAACAGCTCCAAGGAAACATATTTAAACATTTAAAGAAGTTGTTGAGACCAAAAATGGAAAAACAGTTGAATTCAACAAGAGCTTTTATTAAGCATCTACTTTAACAAACTAGTGATACTAAGATAAAAAGTAACAGTACCTGCATGCCCATCAAGGAGTGAATGGCTAAACAAATTGTGGTATAGAGTGGTGATGAAATATTACTGTATTATAAGAAATGAAAGAAGATACTAACTACATCCCAAGAAAGAAATAAGTAATGTATAGTATGGATTTATATACATATAAATATTTGTATCTAATGGTACCAATTTCTAGAGGTGGGGGGGAGGGGGAAGAGAAGAAAAAAACAAAGTTACATAATAGCATATATTTAAAAGGAAAATAAGTTGGTTATAATAGTTTTGCAGTTTTGCATCCAAATCCCTTTTCAAAATTCTTTATTATGGAAATATTTAAGTTCAGAATAAAAAGAAAAGATTTCTAACCTCAAAGAGCTATAAAGAGGATAAATCATCATTATTGCCATCACTACATTCTGATGGCCACTTACAAAATTTTTCAATATATTATCATGACAGACCCATAGAGAAAGCACTAGAACTTTTATTATTCCCATTTTATAGATGAAAAAACTGATAAATTAAGTGACATATCTAGGGTCACATAAATGCCAGAAGCAGGATCCAAACCAAATCTGTCTTGAAGTTTTATATTCTTTTCTTTTACATCTAGTCTTTTAAATATGCACATAGAATAAATGATACAAAATAATCTGAGGAGGAAGACAGCACTAACAACTGGGAAAATGAGAGAAGGCTTCAAGGAAGAGCTTATTTCCTAAAGAAGCCTTAAATGAAAGATTCTAGAAGCCAGAGGTAAGGAAAAGAATGCATTCAAATGCATTGTCTTGACAAATGAAAGTGGCAATAAAACTGCTGAGTAAAGAGAACATTCTGCAATCTAATTTGGTTAGAATTCAGAGTTCAAGAAGAGAAAAATGGCCAGATTATAGAATGTCTTAAATGCCAAGGTGAGGCATTTATATCTCTTATCCTAGACATAACAAAGAACCACTGACAATATAGAAACAGAAGTGACAAAGTCAAAAGCGTGGCTTGGAAAGATAATCTGACAGCTCTATGGAACACAAACAGGAAAAACAAGAGATAACAAGCTAATAGATCAGTTAGGAGGCTATTACAATAACCTAGGTAGTGTGATAAGAAAAAATAATGGTCTGATAATCATTTTTTCTTAAGTTTAAATGATGTTCAAATTAAAAAGCCTTTGTACAAATAAAACTAATGCAAACAAGATTAGAAGGGAAGCAACAAACTGGGAAAACATTTTCACAGTTAAAGGTTCTGATAAAGGCCTCATTTCCAAAATATATAGAGAACTGACTCAAATTTATAAGAAATCAAGCCATTCTCCAATTGATAAATGGTCAAAGGATATGAACAGACAATTTTCAGAGGATGAGATTGAAACTATTACCACTCATATGAAAGAGTGTTCCAAATCATTATTGATCAGAGAAATGCAAATTAAAACAACTCTGAGATACCACTACACACCGTCAGATTGGCTAAGATGACAGGAAAAAATAATGATGAATGTTGGAGGGGATGCGGGAAAACTGGGACACTAATGCATTGTTGGTGGAGTTGTGAACGAATCCAACCATTCTGGAGAGCAATCTGGAATTATGCCCAAAAAATTATCAAAATGTGCATATCCTTTGATCCAGCAGTGTTTCTATTGGGCTTATATCCCAAAGAAATACTAAAGAAGGGAAAGGGACCTGTATGTGCCAAAATGTTTGTAGCAGCCCTGTTTGTAGTGGCCAGAAACTGGAAAATGAATGGATGCCCATCAATTGGAGAATGGCTGGGTAAATTGTGGTATATGAATGTTATGGAATATTATTGTTCTGTAAGAAATGACCAGCAGGATGAATACAGAGAGGCTTGGAGAGACCTACATGAACTGATGCTAAGTGAAATGAGCAGAACCAGGAGATCATTATACACTTCGACAACGATATTGTATGAGGACATATTTTGATGGAAGTGGATTTCTTTGACAAAGAGACCTGAGTTTCAATTGATAAATGACGGACAAAAGCAGCTACACCCAAAGAAAGAACACTGGGAAACGAATGTGAACTATCTGCATTTTTGTTTTTCTTCCCGGATTATTTATACCTTCTGAATCCAATGCTCCCTACGCAACAAGAGAACTGTTCGGTTCTGCAAACATATATTGTATCTAGGATATACTGCAACATATCCAACATATAAAGGACTGCTTGCCATCTAGGGGAGGGGGTGGAGGGAGGGAGGGGAAAAAAAAAATCGGAACAGAAATGAGTGTCAATATAATGTAATTATTAAATAAAAAATTAAAAAAAAAAAAAAAAAGTTTAAATGATGTTGAGTTTTTTGGTTTGTTTTAATGCCACAACAGGGAAGCTAAAGCCAGACACTTATCTCAACCAGAAAACATTTGATGCCCTGATTAAATAGTAAGAATTCATACAAAGACAATACCAGTTCACAGCACAAGTTCATATTTATTTATTTGGTTAATTGTTTTTGTGGGAGTTTTTTAATAAGGTAGTTCGAGTTAAATGACTTGCCCAGCATCACACTGCTAGTAAGTATCTGGGGCCAGATTTTAACTCAGGTTCTCTTGAATACAGGGCAAAAGCTCTATCTAGTGCACTATCCAGTTGCCCCTACAAATTCATAGGATTTAAGATTATTAGTACAATCACCTAATAAAATAGCATAAAGCAAGAATGGAAAGAGAACTGGTACCAAATTATCCCAAGAACTTAAGAGATGAAACTAGGAAGAAAATAAATAGAAAAAAAATGGAAGAAACTTAACATTTCTATAGAAATTTATTCTCGTTATTTATAAAAGCAGAATGACAATATTTGGGCTCTATAATTCAGCAACCCTATTACTGTATGATAAAGTAGAAATAGCCTTTAAAATGAAATAAAAAAGAACAAATGGATCTTACCAATAAATATTGAGGAAATCTATATGGAAAGTGATAAAATTCTAACGGTATTCCAGGATTGATTTTCAAGATCTCTTAAAGAAAGAAAATTTCAAAGAATGAAAAGATCATACATGGTATTCCAAGAAAAAAGCCAAACTCAGTTACAAAGATTTCAAAACTTCTCCCAGGATCTTTTGGAAGGAACGAATGTGCTTTTTCATTATTTTTATCAACTCTGTTATCAAAATGGTTTCTGCACACAAGAAAAATATTCCAGATGAAAATGAGAAGAAAAAAAGCTTTTAATCATTTTTAAATTATTTCGGGATCCCTAAAAAAAAAAAAAAATCCCTAAAGTAAAAATAGCTATAAAGACTACTTGTTCAAAGGCTATCTCTCAGGCATATGTTTAGGTGTTAAGATTCCTTAATACAAGTAGCATAAAGATAACTTTGGTAAATGATTTGCTATATATCAACATTGATTCATCCATAAAGCAAGGAGATATAAACTAAAACTATTTCTGAGATATGATAACAAGAAAAGGAGTTGGGCCAATCATATGGTGAGAACATATGGGAAGTTCTCCATGAAGGACAAAATATGGAGAACTACGTAGACTAAAGAGGAATGGATGGCTTTCAATCTGCACCGGGAAAGGGAATATCCATAATGTTAAAATCACAGATTTAAAGAATTGTCAAAGTCAAGGATAGGTACACTTAAGGAAAAGACGATAACAGTAACTACATACTTTAATGGAGAGTTAAGATCACAAAAATTTAAGTTCCATGCGAGACAGGTCAGGGTAGGAGGCCCTTCTTATAAGAAATCTTCCACAAAGGAAGTAGATTCTCAATATGGAAGAGAATTAGTTTGGTAGACCCTAAGTAGAGTCTTCTCTCTTATCACCCCTTTCTATAATCCCCATCATTATTATCTTTATTATATTTGCTCGCCCTATCCAAGAGCATTTGATATTTTTCCAATTGGTTAGATCAGACTTAATTTGTGTGGAAAGTGTTTTGTAGTTTTGCTCATAAAGTTTCTGATTTTCCCTTCGCAGTATTTTATACTATCAGTAGTTACTTTAAATGGAATTTCTCTTTGTAACTCTGTTGGATTTTGTTAGTGATATATAAGAATGCTAATGACTGATGTGGGTTTATTTTGTATCCTGCAACTTTGCTAAAGTTGTGGATTATTTCTAATAACTTTTTAGTAGAATCTCTGGGGTTCTCTAAGTATACATCATATCATCAGCAAAGAGTGATAATTTGGTTTCCTCATTGCCTACTCTAATTCCTTTAATCTCTCTCTCAGCTCTTATTGCCAAAGCTAGCATTTCTAATACAATATTGAATAGTAACGGTGATAATGGGGAACTTTGTTTCACTCCTGATCTTATTGGGAATCGTTGTAATTTGTCCCCATTACATATGATGCTTACTGATGGTTTTTAATACATGCTACTGATTATTTTAAGGAAAAGTCCATTTATTCCTATACTCTCAAGTGTTTTTAATAGGAATGGATGTTGGATTTTATCAAATGTTTTTTCTGCATCTATTGAGATGATCATATGGTTTTTGTTAATTTGGTTATTAATATGGCCAATTGCACTGATAGTTTTCCTAATATTGAACCAGCCCTGCATTCCTGGTATAAATCCTACTTGATCATGGTGTATTATCCTAGGGATGATTTTCTGTAGTCTTTTTGCTAATATCTTATTTAAGATTTTAGCATCGATATTCATTAAGGAGATTGGTCTATAATTTTTTTTCTCCGTTTTCAACCTATCTAGTTTAGGTATCAGTACGATGTCTATGTCATAAAAAGAATTTGGTAGGGCTCCTTCATTCCCTATTTTATCAAATAGCATTATTTGCTATATAGCATTGGGGCTAATTGTTCATTAAATGTTTGGTATTCACATGTAAATCCATCTGGTCCTGGGGATTTTTTTCTTAGTGAGTTGATTAATAGCTTGTTCTATTTATTTTTCTGAAATGGGACTATTCAAGCAATTACTTCCTCCCCTGTTAATCTGGGAAGCCTATATTTTTGGAAGTAGTTATCCATTTCACTTAGGTTATCAAATATACTGACATAAAGTTGGGCAAAGTAACTCATTATATTTCTCTAATTTCCTCTTCATTGGTGCAAAGTTCTCCCTTTTTATTTTTAAGACTACTAATTTGATTTTCCTCTCTCCTTTTTCTAATCAGATTTACCAAAGGCTTATCTAGTTTATTGGTTTTTTCATAAAACCAACTCTTAGTTTTATTTATTAGTTCAATAGTTTTTTTACTTTCAATATTATTAATTTCTCCTTTTAATTTTAGAATTTCATATTTAGTATTTGATTGAGGGTTTTAAATTTGGTCTTTTTCTAGCTTTTTTAGTTGGAAGCCCAATTCACTGATCTTCTCTTTCTCTATTTTATTCAAGTAAGCCTCTAAAGATATAAAATTTCCCCTTATTACCGCTTTGGCTGCATTCCACAAATTTTGGTATGATGTCTCATCGTTGTCATTATCTTGAGGGAAATTATTAATTTGCTGTTTCACCCAATCATTCTTTAAGATAAGATTATTTAGTTTCCAATTACTTTTTGGTCTATTTACCCCTACCTTTTTGTTGAATGTAGTTTTTATTGCATTGTGGTCTAAAAAGAAAGCATTTACTATTTCTGCCTTCAGGCATTTAATTTTGAGGTCTTTATGTCCTAATAGATGGTCAATTTTTATATAGGTTCCATGAACTGCTGAGAAGAAAGTATATTCCTTTCGGTCTCCATTCAGTTTTCTCCAAAGATCTATCATACCTAATTTTTCTAATATTCTATTTACCTTTTTAATGTCTTTTTTATGTTTTGTAGTTTGATTTGTCTAATTCTGAGTGTGCAAGGTTAGATCTCCCACTATTACAGTTTTGCTATTTCTTCTTGCAACTCTCTTAACTTCTTCTTTAGGAAGTTAGATGCTATACCACTTGGTGCATGTATGTTTAGTATTGATATTGCTGAAGTCTATGCTACCCTTTAGCAAGATATAGTTTCCTTCCTTATCTTTTAATTAGATCAATTTTTACTTTTGCTTGATCTGAGATAGAGATAGTTACCCCTGCTTTTTGACTTCACCTGAAGCATAATAGATTCTGCTCCAGCCTTTTACCTTTACTCTGTATGTATCTCCCTGCTTTAAATGTGTTTCCTGTAAACAACATATTGTAGGGTTCTGACTTTTGATCCAGTCTGCTATCCGCCTCCACTTTATGGGAGAGTTCATACCATTCACATTTACGGTTAAAATGACTAATTCTGTATTTCCTGCCATCTTGTTATCCCCAGATTATGCTTTTCTTTTACTTGCCCCCCCCAACCCTCATTCCCAGTTTTAAACTTATGTGCCCCACTTGTATCACATCGCTCACCATCTTTAGGATCCTTCCCTCCCCCCTTTGAATCTCTCCCCCTTTCCTGTGCCCTTTCCTTATTACTCTCTTCTTTTTCCCTTTTCCTCTCCCCCTTTTTAATGAGGTGAGAAGATTTTCTGTAAAACAAGTATGTCAATTTTCTCAGAGCCAACTCTGATGAGAGTAAGATTCACACAATGTTCCTCCCTCTCTCTAAATTCCCTCAGATATGATAAGTTTCCTTTGCCTCTTCATGAGATGTAGTTTCCCTCTTTTTATCCTCCCTTTCCCCCTTTTCTGACATTATCACATTTCCAATTCTATTTCCCTTTTTTAATGTTATATCAGTAAAATCAAATTATACATGTAGTCTTTTTGTATAATCCACAACAGAAATACAATTCTCAAGTGTTCCTTTTACCTTTTCTGCTTCTCGAGTCCTATGGTTGGAGATCAAATTTTTTGTTTAGTTCTGGTTTTTTTCTTAGAAACAAATGGAATTCATCTATTTCATTAAATGTCCATCTTCTTCCCTGGAAGAAAATGCTCAGCTTAGCTGGGTAGTTTATTCTTGGCTGCATTTCAAGTTCTTTTGCCTTTTGGAATATCAAATTCCAGGCCCTTCGATCCTTTAATGTGGAGGCAGCCAGATCTTGGGTGATCCTTATTGTGGCACCTCAGTATTTGAATTGTTTTTTTCCCGGCTGCTTGTAATATTTTTTCCTTAATCTGATAGTTCTGAAATTTGGCCACACTATTCCTTGGAGTTTTTATTTTAGGGTCTTTTTCAGAAGGTGTTGATGATTCTTTCAATGCCTATTTTACCTTCTGATTCTATTACCTCTGGACAGTTCTCTTTGATGATTTCCTGTAAAATAGAATCTATGCTCTTTTTTTCATCATAATTTTCAGAAAGTCCAATAATCCTCAGATTATCTCTCCTAGATTTTCCAGGTCTGTCATTTTTCTAAGTAGATATTTCATGGTTTTTTCCAATTTATTATTATTTTTTTTTTTTTGGTTTTGCTTAACTGATTCTTGTTGTCTCAATGAATCATTAGTTTCTATTTGTTCAGTTCTGATTTTTAATGAATTATTTTCTTCATTAGCTTTTTTTACTTCTTTTTGTATATGTCCAATTGAGTTTTTAAATGAGTTGTTTTGCTCTATGGAATTTTTTTTTAGTGAACTATTTTCTTTTTCCAATTCACAGATCCTACTTTCTTGTGAGTTCTTAATCTTTTCCAATTCACAAATCTTACTTTCCTGAGATTTTTTTACTTTTTCCAATTCACAAATTTTGTTTTCCCTGTACTTCCTGGGAATTTTTTACCTTTCCCAATTCAGCTTCCAAAGCTTCCTTTCCTTTCCCTATTTTTCTTCTAACTCTCTTTTTTTTTAAAGTTTAATAGCTTTTTATTTACAAGTTATACGCATGGGTAATTTTACAGCATTGATAATTGCCAACCTTTTATTCCGATTTTTCCCTTCCTTCCCCCCACCTCCTCCCCTAGATGGCAGGATGACCAATACATGTTAAATATATTAAAGTATAAATTAAATACAAAATAAGTATACATGTCCATATTGTCTAACTCTCTTTTGAGACTTTTAATGGTCTCTTCTAGGAGAGCGTTATGTAAAGGGGGTCAGGTAACATTTCCCTTTGGGGTATTGTCTGGAAACTGTTTGCTATTAGTCTCCTCAGGGCTGCAAACTTGCTCTTTTTCTGTATAGAAGTTATCAATTGTCCTTTTGATTTTCTACTCATTTAAAAAACCCTTTAGGAGCTGCCTTCAGGGCAAGAAGGTTATCAGCTTCCTCTGCAAAGCAGGGAAAAATGTAAACAGGCTTTCAGGCAGCAAAGAGGTATGGGAATGCTCTAGGCAAAAGTCCCCCCTCCCTCAACCAGAAGTGATTCAGCACAGTGGGAGCTAGGGAAGTGCCCAGTGGAGAACCCACTGTGTGGTTTAGCAACTGCCCTACAGCTAGAGACTAAGCAGTGAAGGTGTTACTACCCCAGGCCAAAGTCCCCTGTGGGGCTGTGGGTATTAGCAGCTGACAGTGAATAGCCCTGTTCAGAAGTATCTCTGCCCGGAAGCAAATCGCACTGAAAGTTCTATTGCCCCAGGCCGAACACCCCACTGTGCAGATTAGAGGCTGCCTCGACCACCCCCCCTCACCCCGACCACCACTCCCCACCCCATCCACACCCCCCCCCCGTCCCCCCCACCTCATCCATCCCCCCCTCACCCCTCCCACCACCCCCCACCCCATCCACCCCCCACCCCATCCACCCTCCCCACGTTCCCCACCTCATCCATCACCCCCACTCCCCCCCCCCCCCCCCCCCCCCGTGCAAGTTCACAATTGCCCCAAAGAAAAGCCCCGTACTGCCTGTTGGGGCTGCAAGGTTGTGCTATGATCTGTGCTGTCACTTCTGGTTTTGGGTATGTATAGCCAGACCCTGTGAGGTTCTGGAGTTTTTTAAAGTGGCTTTGATTTCTCTTCGATCTACTGTTTTGCAGAGCAATCAGTCTCCACCAGTGTCGTCTCTGTAATTTTCTAACCACAGAGACAACTCCCAATGGGTCTACACAATATGTTAGCCTCTAGTTCTCTCCCTGCTTCCACTGATATTCTCCCCGGCCCCTCAGGACAAACCTTTTCCGATGAAATTCCAAATTATCTTCAGCTGGTGAGTTGTACTTCTAGTCTTTGTGAGTTTTACCAATCAAGAGCTATTTTTGAGGCTGAATTTAATGTTAGTTGTGAGGATATGGGAGGAGTTTACAAAGTCCCTTGTACTTTCTCCGCCATCTTGGCTCTACCCCCAATCCCCATCATTATCAATTAAACTTTTAGTACCCATTATATTTAGCCCTATGTAAGACTGTACAAGAAGCACAAAAGACTGGCCCTATTCATAAAAGTGCTTAAAATCTTGAGAGAAAATACATATACATATGACTAGTAAATATACTACTATATGTTATTATATGTATATATATATATAGCAGCTTGGTATAGTGAAAATAATAATAGATTTGGGAAGTTTAAATACTGGTACTGCAATTTATTAGCCAAGTAATAATGGGAAATCATTTAGATTCTTTATTCTTGTTTCCTCACCTATAAAATGAGGATTTACCTCACAGAATTCTTGGATTAAATAACATAACAGATATAATAAAGTATTTTGCAAACCTTAAAAGTGCTGTGTGTGCATATGTATGTATGTAAATACATATGTATGTAAGTAATGTAATCTATCACTTCTATCACAAAACCAGCTTGACAGAAAGTAAACCCATATTAGGAAATAAAAATTATTAACAAGTAAATATTAATGAGAAAATCTGGACTAGAGTCGATATTTATTATTGGTTTACAAGCTTAGAATTACCTTCTGAATGTAGCATTATTTATATATCTAAAGCATCACCAAATACTGTAATTTCTTCCATGGTAGCAATTCTGGAATTGTTTTCCATTACAATGATTATCCTATTCTTGAAAGAATTTAGAACTGGAAGGGATTTATAAGTCATCATCTAGCATAATACTCTCACTCAGGTAGATTGAGTGACTTGCCTTCAGCTTACCTGCTGTAATTAATAGCCTCTATCCCTATTTCTACCCCCAAATCATGTTATAAAAACTGTAATTTTCCATAAGCTCACTCACCTGTTTAGACAGTTGCAATGAGTGACAAATATTTTCACAACCACATTAAAGTTCTTCATTGAACTTCAAGTAGGCCTGAAAGGAAAAGAAAAATAAAAGCATTTTATGTGTACTTGTTATGTATTCAATGGTTTGGTTCTGCTCTGTAAAAGGGATAGGGATTTAGGGTAAAATTTTACTTCATGTTTTTAAGTTTTATTGAACTATATATTGAACTATAATGTCTTCTTGACATTTTTAAAGCTTATAATAAGTACTTTTAAAAATCATTTATTTTAAACTGGGAAAACATTTTTACAATCTAAGGTTCTGATAAAGGCCTCATTTCCAAACCATATAGAGAATTGACTCTAATTTATAAGAAATCAAGCCATTCTCCAATTGATAAATGGTCAAAGGATATGAACAGACAATTCTCAGATGAAGAAATTGAAACTATTTCTAGCCATATGAAAAGATGCTCCAAGTCATTATTAGTCAGAGAAATGCAAATTAAAACAACTCTGAGATACCACTACACACCTGTCAGATTGTCTAGAGTGACAGGGAAAGATAATGCAGAATGTTGGAGGGGATGTGGGAAAACAGGGACACTGATACATTATTGATGGAATTGTGAATACATCCAGCCATTCTGGAGAGCAATTTGGAACTATGCTCAAAAAGTTATCAAACTGTGCCTGTGCATACTCTTTGATCCAGCAGTGTTTGATTCTTTTTGAACAGCAAAATAACTGTTTGGATATGTATACTAATTATGTATTTAATTTATACTTTAACATGTTTACATGTCTTATTTAACATTTTTAACATTTAACATTTGCCATCTGGAGGGGGTAGGGGAAAGGAGAAAAATTGGAACAAAAGGTTTGGCAACTGTCAATGCTGTAAAATTACCATGCATATAACTTGTACATAAAAAGCTATAATAAAAAAAATTCATTGATTTTAAAAGCTTTATTGATGAATTATCAACTTCCTTTTCATCACATCTGCTTTCCTTTATCACCTATGTTATCACAAGTTCCACCCCAACCAATTCAACATTTATTCAAGCATTTCTTAAATGTGTACTACATACAAAGCACTGCTGTAGATGTTGAATGTAAAGACAAGACAGAAAATAAATATTAACAAAGAAGTCAGACTCCCCATTTTTTATTGCCCAAATGATTTACCAACTCCATTTTCAAAACATTACACACCTTTCCAACCATTAACCATACTATTTCTCTTCTTCTAATCCATAGTCAAGCTTCCTTTCCTGTTAGAGGGCTCACTAACTAGACTCAGAAATAGCATCTAGAATCTAGAATCTTAGCATCTTGAGCAAGTCACACACTCTCCGTGGATTTCAAATTCCTCATCTATAAAATGGACATACTTGATCTGTAAGCATCTTACAAGTTGTTATGAGGTTCAAATGGAACATATCATAGAAAAAAAGAAATTCTATGTAAAGGTGATGTATTGACAAAGCCTGCAAGCTCTTGCCTGCACAGGCAAAAAAATACTCCCTCTATCTTTAAATTGCCCATTAACACTGGCATGACTGTTCAACAATAACAGATTCATTTACTCAATAAACATTTATTTTACATCTACTATGTGACTGTGTTAAGGGCTGAAAAAACAAAATGCAAAAAGACTGTCCTCATAAAGCTTACAATCTAATGGTAAAAAACAACATGCAAACAACTATGTACAAAGTAAGCAAAATAGACAATAAATGGGAAATCATTGAGAGGGAAAGTACTGGAATTAATGAGGGTGAGAAAAGGCAGCAACAGATTTGCTGCAGTGCTTTCAATTCATCTGCCTTTGTATTTGTTTTGCTGGTCTCCTGGACCTGTCCTAAGACAGCCAATGCCCTAATTCATTCATTCATTCATCCATCCATCAATACACATTTATTAAAATGCCTACTATGTGCCAAGTACTACTGTGTTGAGAGTTGGGAATACAAAAAGAGGTGAAAGACAGTCTCTGCCTTCAAGTTTACAATTTACTGGAAAAATCAACATGTAAATACATAAAAACTCTAAATACAGGATAAGTAAAAATAATTGAGGAAAATCACTGGAATTAAGAGTGGTTAATAACTGCTTGCTATTACTACCCCCTTATTAAAAGCTTAAGAAGGCAATAACCGATTTATATTTACTACTGTGCTTTATACTCTGCCTTTGCATTTATTTTGCCAGTCTCCCTGATTTAAGACAGTCAGCGCCATAATAAAGGCTGATTCTGACGTAATCTTCATAGTTGCTGGCAAACAGAGCAAGCTTTTTTCCTTTTTGCGTGGGGGAAGGGGAGGGTGGAGAAAGGCAAATTGTCTCTCACGTTCTTCTCTAGTTCATAAATGTCTCAGAATGCAAATGTCTAAGCATATAGATTTATTCTTACTCTATCCTTTTATTCCTGCATTTCCTACCTAGGAAACCAGATGTTTTATTTTTGTAAATGGTGGCTGGAGGATAAGAGTGAGGAGCTGATATTCCAGTCCCCTGCCAGTTCTAAGAGTCCTAGAGGTCACTCATCGTTGCCCACTGATTGGCCACCGGCCAGGACCTCGAGATGGGGTTTGAGTAGCCTGGGCAGCTTTCTTATGACTGCAGTCTAGGCCTCCCTGACTGGAGCGTCGTAGTTTATGATCGGACCATTCGTATTATTTTCCAGTTTTTATTATGCCACTTCCATGAGCTGTGGAGGGAAGACCTTTCCCTCTCCCAGCGCGGGGGCAAATGTCCCGAGGACAAGGAAGGACGGACCTTAGGAACAGGAAGCGGTGCCGAGAGAAAAACCCCGGCGCTCTCGGGGTCAGCCAGCGATTCAGGGCAGTGGGGGAGGGGAGGCGCATCCTACCTATCCACCCCCAACCCTCATTCCCCCCCAGTCCCGACTCGAGGCCAGAGGTGAACAAGCGCAAGCGCACAGGACTGGGATCCAGCTGAACAGCCGGGAGAGAAGAGAAGCGGGAGTCGGAGGGGGGCGGGGTTCCACGCACCGCCCGGACTCAAGTCGTGCGCCCGAAGGCGGGCGCCAGAAAAGGAGGGGGGTGGGGGGTGGCAGAATCGCTCTCACACATTCCCTCCCCCCACCTCCGCGACCACGGCTTCCAGGGAAAGGGCGAGGGGGACAGAACGTGGGGGCAACCGTTAAAGGTTTGTTCGCGCCGCGAGGGTCCGCAGCACTCACCTGGAAGCGGCTGCAGGTAAAGCCTCCGGCACCCCCCCACCCTCGACTCCCGCAACTAGCCACGTCAGTCCCGGAACCTGGCCAGAGGCACCGCCTTCCTCCTCCTCTCCGAGAAAATATTCGCCAATTGGAATGGAGACAAAGAGACGGAGGGGAAATGGACCAATCAGAAAAACCGGCCCCTTGGGCGTTACCAAGGAGACCCAACACTTCCCCTCCTCCCCTTTCTTTAATTGTGTAACGCCCAACAACAAAGATTTGAACCAATCAGCGATGGGTAACTCGGCTTCCTCGAAAGGACAGCCAATAAATCTTGCCGAATGGAAGAGGGTGGGATCTGGCGGAGGCTGGTGGGGGAGGGAGGAGAGAGAAGACCCGGAAGCAGATGTAAGGGACGAAAACGGAGCAAAAAGGAGGTGGGAATGGGAGTTGTTTTGCGTGGCTACAGCCTTTAATTTGTAGGGGATTGCCAGAGTTGTAACATCCGGTTTTGAGTGTTTGGTTTCCAAGGAGATAAGGAACTTTCGTTTCTTCTGAGCAGCGCCATTGATGCTGGATCTGGCTTCATTGAGAAAAACAAATGTGCTTTATTTTTAAGTGGGATTGACCCTGGAAATTACCGACCCGATCCTGAGGCACAGACCTCTGGATTCCCTGTTCTTACCTAGGATCCTAACGCAAAATCACTGCATTTCTGAGCTGAAGGTTTTCCGATCTATATAATTAATTACACAGTCTTATTGTGAAGGTCAAATAAAGTGTTTTGCAAACCTAAAAACCCTATGTAAATATCTTCATCTAATCTAACGCTCTCAGTTTATGAATGACAAAAGTGGCTCAGAGTAGTGACTTGCTCACTACTACAGATACCGCCAATTATTTAACTTTTGTGTACCTCAATTTCCTCATCTTGTAAAATGAGGGATTTGTAACTGATGACCTCTAAAATTCACCCCTGCTTTAAGTCTATGGTTCTATACTTTTTATTTATTTACGTAAGGATCTAGAGTTTGCAAAGCCTTTACATATATTATTTTACTTGATTCTCACAACAATGGATCAAGAAGCATGGACCAGACACTGCTAAGCACTGGGGATAAAAAAGGTAGAAAAGGGCCCTCAGGAGGTTGTTGAAATGCAAAATGGGTGAGGGGTAATGTGTAATCAAATCACAAGAAAATTAGTCTAATGACAGAGTTGACATGCAAACAACTATGTATAAGCAAAATAGGATAAATTGGAAGTGATTTCAGAGAAAAGGCATTAGCATTAAGGGAGAAATGAAAGGCTTCATGCAGAAGCCAGCAGGTGGAGATGGGATGAGGGAAACATTCTAGGCTTGGGAGACTGCCAGTGAAAATGAACGAAAATCTAAAGGAAGAGGAACAAAAAGGGGACTAGTGATATTGGATTACAGAGTATATGGAAAGGAGCAAAGTATAAGGACCAGATGATGGAGGGCTTTGAAAGCCAAACAAAAGATTTTACATTTGATTCTGGAGTTAGCCCCTGCTATTCAATGGGAGAAATGAGGACAGAATGGCATTTTAGAAAAATCCCTGTGTTAGCTGAGTGGAGAAGAGAATGGAGCAAAGATCCCCACCAGAGGGGCTATCCCATCAAAGCATGAGGTGTGATCAGGGCTCCCCTCCCCCGCAGGTGGTGGAGGAGGGGTAAGAGTTGCATAGGAGAAATGTTGTGAAAGTAAAATTAATGACTTGGCAATTGGTTGGATATTGGGTGTGAGAATGAGGAATGAAGGATAACTTCTACGTTTTGTCAAATTATAGTTTTGTGGAGTAAAAATGAGGGTCACAGTGCCTTTTTTAAGTGACTTGTCTTAATAGTAACTAATATTTTGGGGGAAAGAACAAGGAAACTACTGCTTGATCCTTTTCATTCTCCTTTACAGGAACATCATACATGAACCCCAACTTTGTGTAGATGTATCCTCCAAATTTATCCTGAGTCTGGGTCTTATTCTTTCCAATAGACTCAATAATTATTATGATGCCAATGAATCCCAACCCCATATATTTTTCATCTCTTTCCTGGGTTTCTGTCTCATCAACTGTCATAGGAAGATTTTTTTCCTACATATCTTGAGGAAATTTCAAATCCAGTATGTCCAAAACAAAAGTTTTTCTTTTAACCCACCAGTCTTCCTAACACCCCTATTTCTGTAAAGGGCATTACTATTCTTCCAAGTCACTTGGGTTTGCAACCTAAGAGTCATCCTTGAATCTTCATTCTCCCCCTACCTTCCCACATCCAATTAGTTGCCTAATTCTGCTGATTCTGTCTTCCCAACAACATTAACATCTACTTCTCTCCATTTATATAGTCAACTACATCATTAAGACACTCATCTTTTCTCACAGCTCCTCTCCTATCCATCCCCAAATCTGCCAAATGGATATTAATAGACCACACCAATTTGTACCTTACTGACATTAGGACAAAATATAAATTCCTGCTTTGGCATTTATAGCTATTCACTACCTAACTCCAGACTTTTTCCCCAAGATGCTTAATCATACATTACTATTCACATACTTTGTATACCAATTTAATGGGACTGTTAAATCATAACCCTGTGGATTATTTGATATTCCCTATAACATTTTGTCTCTTATCTCTGCCTACCTTTTCACAAGCTGTCTACCATGCTTAGAATTGTATCTTTCCTCATCTCTATCTCTTGGAATCCCAATTCTTTTCATGACTGTTCAGCGGCCAGCTCCTGAATGAGGCCTCTCCTGATTTCCCCTGTAATTAACCCCATCTTACAAACCACCACCGATGTGATTTTGTATATAAATCTCCTATCTACCGTATTTAATTTTGTATATGTTGTATTCGCCATCCCCAGTAGAAGGCTCTTGAAGACAAAAACTGTTTTTCTTCTTTTTTGCATCCCTAGTACTTAGTATAGTAGTGGGATAAAACTTGTGATTTTGTAGAGAATGCCCAGATAAAGAAGCCAAGGCAGGCTGGCATCTTTTCTGCAACTTATTGTCTTAGGAGATTCCTAGATGTGCTTAAAAATAATTGTTGATTAATTGACTTGGACAAGAAAATCACACAGCATAGGAACCACATTGGGGAAGAGCTATGTAACTTAACAGTGAGCAAAGCAGAAAATCCTGAAGTTAATGGATACTGCCAATGGGTAGCAATCAAATAGCTTCCTGGATATGAAGCTGGATAGGGAGTTTTATATAACCAAGAAGGCAGGGGAATTTGGAGTAAAGATGGAAAACAGAATGGGTATAGAAAGGTGTAAGGAAGGCAAGAAGGTTGTGGCATAGAGGAAAAACATATATTCATATATACAGTCATCTTCTGAGGCATAAAATTTAATAATGGAAAAAAACACAAGTTAAAAAAAAAAACCTCAGAGGTATCAAAGGTTGAGTTTTTTCCTACATGAAAATAAGGGGAAAAAAAACCTTAAAATTTACCTGATTGTTCATTTCATTTTTATGTGTAGTTCACACCTGACTATTCATCTTATTTAAGAGCTCAGAATTTTCTGAAATTTTCTATTAAGTTCTCTTTGGTGATTTTGCCACTGATTTTGATAGAAAACTCATCTTCCCCTAGACCTTTCCTTATTATTTGGACTACCCACCTCAGGATTTGTTCCTTCCCTCATTTTTGCAAAAGAAGAAAATCTAGAGAAGTTTTGTTGATTTTGAAACTGAAAACATATTACTCACCTATGTATTATGACTGTGGGCTCTCATGCCGGTAGGCTATAGATGAGAGAAAGAGACCTAGGAGGGTCATCTCTTGATCATCTAAGAACACTTGAGCATTTCTCATTTTTTATATTCCTTACATAGTAATTATAATGGGAACAAGCTTGAGTAATAATTGAGTTATGATTTTCTTCAACTGACTTTTTTTTTTCCTTTTTGTGGCTTACTATCATTCTTTTTGACATTTGTATGTGGTACAGTAGAAAGAACATCAAAATGAAGTTGGAGGTCCAAATCCCAATTCTGACACTGTGTATGACTTTGGGCAAATCATTTTATATTTCTGGGCCTCAGAATCCTCACCTATAAAATGAGAGGGTTAGATTAGATGGTTCTTAAGGTTTTGTTCAGCTCAGATGCTATGCCCTTGAGGCAGCATGCCTTTTGGAAAAACTATTTTACTGGACATTGGGTCTGTACAACATAGTGCCTTGGTTATAGTTTAATTCAATGGTGTCAAACTCAAATAGACACAATCATTAATGTAAACCTAAGGATTCCTAAAGGCTGCATAAGGACTTAATTTTTAAATATGTTATTTGTGTTTTATTGTATTTTTTCTTAAATAGCTCCTTATTCTGTTATGGGCCAGAACTTGAAACAAGGTACTAAGTGAAATTTTTTAAAATAACTTTTTATTGACAGAACCCATGCCAGGGTAATTTTTTACAGCGTTATCCCTTGCACTCACTTCTGTTCCGATTTTCCCCCTCCTTCCCTCCACCCCTCCCCCAGATGGCAAGCAGTCCTTTATATGTTGAATAGGTTACAGTATATCCTAGATACAATATATGTGTGCAGAACCGAACAGTTCTCTTGTTGCACAGGGAGAATTGGATTCAGAAGGTAGAAATAACCCGGGAAGAAAAACAAAAATGCAAGCAGTTTATATTCATTTCCCAGTGTTCTTTCTTTGGGTGTAGCTGCTTCTGTCCATCCCTGATCAAATGAAACTGAATTAGCTCTCTTTATCAAAGAGATCCACTTCCATCAGAATACATCCTCAAACAGTATCATTGTTGAGGTATATATAATGATCTCCTGGTTCTGCTCATTTCACTTAGCATCAGTTCTTGTAAGTCTCACCAGTCCTCTCTGTATTCATCCTGCTGGTCATTTCTTACAGAACAATAATATTCCATAATATTCATATACCACAATTTACTCAACCATTCTCCAATTGATGGGCATCCATTCATTTTCCAGTTTCTAGCCACTGTAAACAGGGCTGCCACAAACATTTTGGCACATACAGGTCCCTTTCCCTTCTTTAGTATCTCTTTGGGGTATAAGCCTGGTACTAAGTGAAATTGAGGAGACAGTGGTTAAATTGAGTTTAGCATTGGTTTAATCCTACAACAAATAATAGTTTCCTAGTGATATAATGATTGGTTGGCTGGCCTGGATTCCTGCACTAACCCAGTTAAGATCAAGGCCAGACTGAAAGGTTCTCCAGAAAGCTGCCCAGCCCCAAAAAGGAGATAATAAAGGATCTGGACTATAAGAAAACTAGCTGAGCCCCAAGTGAAGCAGACAAGACTTTGAAGGAGACAATAAAGGATTTGGACTTTAACACATGGCTGTACTTGTGATGATTACTGAACTGAAACGAAGGCTGCTCCCAGAGACCCCAAGAAAACCTCAACAGAGAACATTACGTTTTAGAGAGAACATTGCATTATTCCATTTTAATCTGATTCCGGCCCCTGGTTGGGGGCATGCCACTAGCTGAGTTAATGGACCATAAGGCTAAACTTTCCCCAATGTGTGGATAATCAAGAGTACATTAATTAATAAGTGATAATGTCATTTATGTTTATTTTATAAAAATATATTAAAATTATCAGCATAAATAGTTGCTAGCATGTGTGTGCCTTTTAAAATAAAACACAGAGCATCATTTAAAAAGATATGCCTTATACATATTGTACTTTCCACTCTAAAATTCAACTCTTAAAATCATTACTTGGGTTTCTTTATTTTGTGTTAAAAAGAATTTTTAATTTTCTCTTACCCATAAAACTTTGACTAGCAAAAAGGCTTAAAATTTAAACATGTTATTTATCCTGCTAAAAAGCTTATTCAACTCTGGCTCTTGAGAAAGAAGGTAAAATTTTGACTTCTTAAGCACTTTTCAGTGAGCTCAATAGAGTGTCCCTATAAAAGTAATTTGTTTTCTGCTCCTTGAAATTTACTCTATAAAAGGTTCCCTTTCCATGTATAGAAGCAAGATTTTCTGCCCCATTTTCAGAGATTCAAAGACAGAAGACTTCATCTTCCCTGAATCTGCATATAAAACTTCAAGACTGCTTTTTTCCAATCTGGACTTTCTTGGAAGTTAGCTTGTATGTCCCTTCTACTAATTTCCTCCACCCTATTGATACTGACCTTTGAAGCTGGTTTAGTGTAAATATGACTTTATAGTAAGTCAAATATAATTATGCACAAACTGCCCTTGATTTTTTCCTCTAAAAATGTTAGAATATGAACAGAAAATAATAGTATAATTTTAAATAAACCCTTTTCTTCCTTATTCTTTTTTTTCTCTTTATTTTTTCCATCACTCATTCTGGCTATCTTCTTTTCCTTTCTCCCCCATTCTTCTCCCCCCTTCAACTATTTGATATTCTGTCCATTAATTTCTTGTTTAGTACTGGTTCTCCAACTGCCTCTACCTCTCTTCTTGTTCTACAGACTAAATCTGCTATCCTGGACAGAGAAGTTGAAGAAAGAGGTGGTCAGAAAGAGGTGAACCAGAGAATCAGAAAGGAAGAGGGCAGAAATTGAGGAGAAAAAAAATTTTAATTTGATTTTTTTAAATGTAGAGTTATCACATTTCTAGTTGTAGCATTCACAATAGCTCTTCTAGGAGAATGGACTTCCTCTGTTCTCCCTAACCTAATATCCTTAGTTCAGTATCCTAACTAATAGTAGCAAGAAATTCAGACCAGCAACTAGGAATATAAATATATCAAGGTGCAGAACGTACCTAGAAGATTTGGTTTTTCTCCTTTAATTGGTTCAAGTCTTTGGGAGACTATACCTGGAAGTCTTTCAGAAAGTACAAGGAACTCTTGGGAGCCGAATTAGAGAATTTGCAATGTCTAAGTGGTTACGAAGATTTCCAGGCTTTCCCCAGAAATAAAGAATCTTATACTTCGAAAGGACCTCTAAGGTCATATAGAGGCCCTCCCCAATTTTAGTTCAATCTTATCTTCCTAAGTTTATCTCCTTTTTCCTTCCATGAACTATACTTTAGCCAGACTGGATTATGTATTTCCCAAACATACTTTTTGATTCCACAACTCCATAGCATTGTCCTTTTTGAGTGGAATCGTGTTTCCCTTCTGCTTTGCCTAACCAATGTCTCCCATTATTCAATACTCAGTTCAAGTGCCATCTTCTCCAGAAAGACATTCTCGTTACCTTCAATCAGAAGGAATCTCTCCTTCCTCTGAAATAATAGAAAACTTTATATCTCTTAATTTCACATTATATATTTATATGTTTGTAATAACCCTCTTATTAGTCTATAAACTCTATGGAGGCAAGCATGCACATTGCCTTGTTAATCTTTGCATCTCCCAAGGTACCTTACGTAATATTTGTTGAATGACTAAATCATGAGTTCAGAAACAAGCTAAAGGAATCAGAAGGAAGTGAAAAAAAAAAAAAAGAATCTGAGTAAGCAAAAAGGAATTATTTATATTATTAGTTCCTTGAGGGCAGAGACCATTTATCTTAGTTTCTGCTTCAGGGTTCTGACTCCAATATCTTGCAGAAAATACACATTCAACATATACTTTTTTGGATAAATGTATAAATAGGGTAATTATTTACCAAGAACAATCCCTACTGCAATGGTTGGTGACACTTCCATTTCCCACTTGGAAACACTAGAAAGCAGACACCTATTCCTCCACCTAATGCCTTCTTCCCCTTCCCCCCTCTCCTTTTCTCTATAGTACTCCTCCTGACTGCCTTTTTCAGGTATTTTACTTTTCCTCCTTCCCTATTATCACAACAAAATAGCCAGCTCCTCTCCTCCACCATAATCCAGAAATCCCCATGGATTAAAGGCACTTGGCAAAGTAGTAGTCCCTCTGTATGTTTGGTTAAGAGGAGCATGGATTAACATGGTTCCAAAATAGTCTGATCTAGTTTAAAAAAAAAAAAAAAGAAGAAGAACCCTTTGGTTCTAAGGATTTGGAGAAAGACATAGAATCTGTTTCCTGATTATTATCTGCATGATCCCTGCCTGAATAGGGCCTTACTTCAGCTCTCAAAAACTTGGTAGGGCTATCGATTTGGCTTCTCTGTTCTGTTAACCTTGGTTGCCAGTCAGACCAGAAGGAATGAGTTCTTTAGTCTCACCAAGAAAAATAGGTATTCTCCAACTGAGGGAATTAGGGTCCCTAGCTAAGAAAGGAGAGTAGGGTCCTTAGCACACACCTAGATCCTTCCTAGAAAGACCATTTTAGGGATCTGATGCAATTGAAATCATGTTTTTTGTTTTTTTCATCCCTTTTTACCCTAATTAGGGATACCCCTCGGCTCAAGGATGGCTGGTAATACTGATCATGATGTTGGGCAGGGCATTGCGCCGCCTCTTCCAGGATCCCAGCTGCCGGGCGTACCCACGGATGTGATGGAGCCAAAGCTGAGTATGGGCATAGTCATCATCCCGCAGGATAAAGGCGCCCTGCTCTATCTCCAGCAGCTCAAAGGTCTTGCAGATAGGATCAGCTGACACCACACACCGGCCCAGCTTAATCGGGCTTCTCAACAAGCTCAGTTTACCATAATTCTTATCCCGGATTAGCACTAAGGCAGCATCTCCCACCGGCCCCTGAGCTGGGCCCCCGTGCCTTGAGCCACTTTCAGCTGGTCTCTGTAGTTTAGCCATTAGTATCCCCTGCAGAGCGTGGAACTTCAGGGTTCTACTGCCCTTTCTAGTCCAGGGGCCGTCGGGGGGCTGAGCCATTTGCAGTCCTCCTTCCATTACAAAACGCGTCTCCTCCCATAGCCAGCCTAGTGTCTTCAGCGCCAGCTCCCGTCGATCAATGGCAGCTACTGGCTCATGAAGGTGCCCGATATTCTGGCGGAAGGGGCGCCGGAGCAAGCTGCCCTCCTGTTTTGTCTTCCTATTGATGTGTTCCAAGTAAGAGGCTAAGCGACTCGTGGCCTCGCAGAGGCAGCTGTAGTCAGGGTGGAAGGTAGCTGTGGCCTGTGTGATTCGGCTCAACAAAAGTGGATATTTGGTGATACGTTGCAATGGGGCCATTAGGAATGAGTGCAGGTTCATCCGCCTCAGTGCCGTGTTGTTAGTCTGTGAAGCATGGAGGAAAATCCTGGGATAGGCAATTAAGAGAGAAAGCAAAGATAACATTTTTTCTTACCAGTACAATAAAATATAACCTAAGAAAGAAATTTGCAATCACTATAGAATCCTAGATTTAGAACTGAAAGGCACCTCAGAGGCCATCTGATTCAATTTCGTGACTAAGGAAACTAGTTCACACAAACAGTAAATAGCAGAGGTGGAGTTTGGACCAAAGCCCTCCATCTTCAAACAGTATCCTTTCCACTATTCTGTTATTGCACTTAGTCACTTATAGCTTATGAGCAATATGTGGCTTTTCTAATTATAACATAGTCTTGATATCTTTTACATGATTTTACATGTAAGTTACTATTTTGCCATTTACACACACATTGTATTTCTATTTCTATACCTGCAATTTGGATTCTTCAGAGATTTAATTTTCTATGATTTGTGGTCAGAAATATAACCAGAAAAATAATGGTAACGCAGTATGTCTTATATGTCACATTAGCGACATTGACTGATCAAAAATTCTGTGCTGGAACATATATTCAAAAAACCCTAGCATCAAAGCCACAGACACCCCAAGAAGAGGTACTTCTGTAAAGCAAACACTTGGGAGTAAAAGGCAGATCAAAGAATCTTATTTTACCCTTCCTCTATATTCTTCACAATACCAAGTGGAATTAGATACAAAAGGAACAGTCAGTCAAGAATAATACATCTTAATAACATCTAACTTTCTTCATATCTCATCTCCTGACCTCTTCCCTCATTGCTCTCCTATTTTGCTTCCTGGCAAACTAGACTCATGCTTTATTCTCCTAGCCTTAATGGTAATATCATTTACAACAACATCAAAGTGATCTTGCCTAACCTACTTTGTTTTTTGGGGTTTTTTTTTATAATAACTTTTTATTGACAGAACCCATGCCAGGGTAATGCCTAACCTACTTTGAAAACATCCCTGCTGATGCAGCAAATAGGAACAATCCATCACAATAAGCAGCTCTGATAAGAAATTATAGGTCAATATTGAACTCCAAAAGAGTTCAGCTTAATTTTCAAACTAGAGTAGAGGAATCTGAAATTGTTTTTATTTACTTAATATTGAGTTGGTCTTTTCTTCGGAGATAGCAATATGGATTGTGATTGTACACATATCTGATTGTGTATTTATATATAGGCATGAAATTTAAAAGGAAAACTTTTTTCAAAATCATAATTTAATTTATAATCAAAAGAAAAAAACAATCATAAGGTAAACTTTTACAATGTATTAGTTTGACAGCAAGCATTCAGGTAGCCCTTAAAAAGGAAAAAAAACTCTAAACTGCAAAAAGTTTGGTACTAAAACAAGAAAAATAACACAAATATAATTCAATAAATAATATTCTAAATTATCTAAGAGACTTTAATAGCAACTAGAGATAATGACTTTTTAATGAACTATTGGTGAGTAGTGTTTGTTAGTGTTATTAGTGTTATTTGTTAGTCTATTTTTAATCCTTTGATTCCTGTTTATCAACTATTATAAAACTCTTCCTATTGATCATCTCTTTCCATCAAATTGTTTATACTACAGCAGTGATGGTGTGGAGTTGGGAAAGAGAGCAAAAAAAACTAAACTTGTTCTGTTTAGTCCCAGAGATTTTGTTGAGTAGTAGATTTGGGGGAAAAAAGATCTGTTAGAGCTGTACAAAAGAGAAAGAGAATGCTAGGTGGCGATAAAAGAGCAGTATCACTGGTAGCATTTGAACAGAAGTTGCATAACTACTTCTCTGGGATTTTGTAAAAGGAATTCCTCTTCAGATATAGGTTAGAGTAGTCTATTTTGGTAGTAATTATTTTTACCAGGGGGACAAGATCAAAGGTCAGGGCCAGAGTGAAAGTTAGAATTTACACCTGGCTTCTGGATGCTCTATATAACCTGAGGTTAGTTACTATTTGTGACTTTTTCAGGATGGACAATGATGAGGCAAATATGGCAAAATGATGGGCTTCTATTTGTTTTTCAACCTATAGTTCTTTTTAAGCCTCCATGGCCATTCTTCCTACATACTTCAATCCATTTGATATCCACCCCCACCACCCAATACTCCTGCTCCTTCCATACCCCCTACCGAAGTAGCTCCTTTTCCTTCTCCAGGGTGCTGAGAGTGCTTATGGAGGATGCCTGCTGAAGACAGTAAGTCTGGAAAGCAGGCAACATGTTGACATACTCCAGGAAGATCTCACCAATGCACACGGTCATCAGGTCATCATCGCCCTGTAAACATAAGAGACTCCAATCACTCATCAACCGAAGTTTTATCAAGAAGAAGGAAGCAGTACAAATGCCCAATTCTTCCTTTCCTAGGAAAGAGTCTCAAGGCCGTTTCTAATTTTAAAAATGATGTTTCCATGGTAAAAATGATGCAAGCATTCATAATATACAAAGACAGAAGGTACCTTACAGGCCATTTGAGTCCAACCCCTTAATTTTTATAGGTGAGGAAACTGAGCCCCAGAAAAGATAATAAGACAAGATTTGAACCCCAGTTTTCTCAGCTATATGTTCAGTGACCTCTCCACTGTTTTATTGTAACTCTGTTCTGAGATGGAAAGTAGCTTCTTACTCTTGTCTATCATCATCTGAAATGGAGTTTGGAGACTGCTTGTCCTAGACTTTTTTATTCAAAATTAAATAATCTCCTTCCCTGATCATCAAACTTCCTAACTCTTTCAATATTCTTGTATGCTTCCTTCTGAATTCTTTCCAAATTCTTCATGTCTTTCTGTAACTCATAATTGGAGGGAAAAAAAAACCCAATAACCTGGTCTGGATATGAATGGTGAATCACAATGGATCTTTTATCATCTTTAATATGGGTTCCTTCCAAGCACCGACAGGCTTAGACCAAATGTATGTGGTTACAAGTGCATAATGAAAGAGAGCTGAGAAGGCTGAGAGGGGACTGCACTGAACAAGAGGAGACTGGGAAGAGGAGTTGGAACTAGTTTGAGGTCCGATAATTCTTCCATTAGGTATTACTGGCATGATACTTGAGGCCCTTGATAACATCAAATCTGATTAGAGTTACATACTTATTAGGAAAAAAGAGCAGCCCCTTTAAGATCCCATACCTGTGACAAGGCTTGGGAAATCTCTTGCTTCAGGCTCTTCAGAAATCTTTCATTGAGATCAATGAGCTCCTGGATGTTGCTGAACACAACTAGCAGCTGTCCAGGGTTCAACAGTCCAGCAGACTGCATAGGCAACTGAAACTGTTCCTTAAGAATGTGCAGGTCTTCCCCATAGCTGGCCTCTGTGTGAATGAACTCCAATACTGCCTGTTTCCGTTCCCATCGTAGCTTGGTGCACTGTCCACAAAGGCTCCCATCCTCTAGGCTCAAGGCTTCTTTCCTCTCCCCACAGTCTATGCAATGTGCCTCTGGAGAGTTTGACATTGTGGATGGCTGGCTGTGCCAATTTTTGTCTGGGACTGGCTCAAGGCCAGTGTCCACATGCTCTACCTCAACTGCCCTAGTCTTTGGGTCTTGCCCTGTTGCCTCTTGGTCTCTACTTGGTTCATCCTTATTCTTTTCCTCATTCAAATCTGTCATCCCATTGCCTGTTCTAAGGCAGTCTGTGTTATTCCAATGTTGTATCGCAGATGGGGAACAGTTCTCATCCAAGTTCCAGCCATGAGGGATATCTGGAAATTCTGTTCCAAAAAAGGCTGAAGAGAAGAACATTTGAGAAAAAAATCCAAGAATTCCTGCTTCTCTACCCTATCCAAATACAAACACATTTAAAACCCAATTTATTTGCAAATCAATGGGATAGAAAAATTTAGGCAGTAAGGAAGTGAAACACTGGATTGTACTAAAACACTATTACATTAGGTCTAAGAATTCACTGAATTTGAATTTCAGGAGGGAAAGGGAACTCAGTAATTATCTAAATGAACCTTGTTTCTTATTTTACAGGCAAGGAAATTGAGGTCCAGAAGTTAAATGGCTTATAAGTTCTTAACTAATTAGTGGTAAATCTAGAATACAATCTATACTAGAATAAAATGTTTTTGCCATTATATCACACTTTCACTTCTGGGCAACCCTCAATTCTCCACCACCTTTTATCTTACCAACATCTCAAGTATAAAACCAAATTCATCTTCTCCCCCTCAAAACTTCCTTTCATAATTTCCCCCAGGCTTAAAAATATCAAGATTAAGAGTCACAACTGTCAGGGGTATGATAATATGGTTTAGAGGAATTCAGATTAACAAAATACAGTAAAACTCTGCTAATTTGTATTATAAAAAATGCTGAATTTAAAAAAAATTTAAGAGTATATTTTAAAATTTTATTTTATTTTCAGTATAGTAACTTATTATAGTAACAATACTATTTCTAAATTGATACATCAACTTTTATAAATAGTTGCTCCTAATGTGATTGAAGCCATGTTATTCTCTTTAGAAGTTTAAATATATCTTTGAGATATAGTCTATATTTGTCATTGATGGCCCAGGTTAATTCTTGTCCAAATATCCAGAAATTCTGAATTAATTGGGAACACTTTTATAAAGGGTTTTCTGCAGTTTTATATAGTTTCCCTGATATGAAAATACACTTGAAATCAAGAGTAAAAGTTGAATTGTTAGTAGTTAGCTTCCTCATAAACTTGTTTTACCACACAACATTTCACAACAGTGAAAGAAAGAACATCTTTAGTTTGGAAGAAATATTTAATTTTGAAATAGATAATGATCAAATGAACTTTTCAACAACAATAAGCCAAAGTAGAATTATTTTTCTGTTTGACTATGCTCAGAAATTAGTAATTATTTCCAAATTTGAGAAGCAAAAAAGCTAATCTTTTTATCCTTTAAAGAAGAGTTGTTAAATTTCAGGGGATATTTTTCTCTTATTGCAAAATCAATGCAAATCCTAGAGTGACTCTTGTGATTCTATATATGCATAATTGAAAGGGTAAAAGTCCAGGGGATATTCACCATCATGATGGAATATAGAATTTAGAGGAGAGACATATAATCTAAGAAATGTCAATAGTGCCCAAAGATGTACACTTGTTCCAAAAACTTTAGGCTATTCAAACTGGATAGGATCATTTAAAAAGTGGAAATATAAGATTGTAGAATTTTGAGGCAAAAGATACCCTCCTGGCAGGAAGTCTCCATGCTTTGAGTGTCATAGCTACTTATATCCTGCTTACTTACTGCAAGGACATGGGGAGTTTATAACTAAGGCACTTTCCAGGAGAGGAATGAGAAGAATGTAAAAGTCACAAAGGGAGTGGCAGGGAGAAACAAAATATGTCAGTGAACATTTCTTGAGAGGGATTGACTATGACCATAAATGTCATTCTTGATGTAGAGCATCTGTTGTTCTTGCTCAAAGGTCACCTTAATAAGAGAAAGAGAAAGAGAGAAAGTGGGGGAAGGGGAAGAATTCTCCTGCTTGGGAGATCTTTGCAATTATCTAGTAGCTCTCTCTGTTATCCATTTGTGAAGACTAGGAGATCATAGGATCAGGGTCATAGACCATAGATCTAGATTTAGAAGGAACCCTAAAAGATCATCTAGTCTAACTTCTTCATTTTACAAATCAGGAAACTGAGATCCAGAGAAGTTAATTGACTTATCTATTGCCATTTGAGGTATGTGATAGTTTCTGAGAAATTAGGAATTTCTTTGGGATATGATATCAATAGAGCCACAAAAAGATATAGAAAGTGCCAGAGATCTAGTAGTCAGTTAACAAGAATAGAAATGGGCTTCTTTCTCATCATGCTCCTTCTTTATCTTGAGGCTACAGGGCCTATCCCACTCAGCAGAGTAAATGAATCTGACCAATCAGTAAACCGCCACCCATGGTGCAATCAAAGTGGGTATATAGAAGGCTATAGGATGGTCTAGTAATGGTCACTTGTCAATCTTCCAGGTCTGGGGATAAGGGAAAGTAATTATTGGGAGAGATTGGTACCAGGGTTATTCTTGGTCTGGCATCTGTCTGTGTGCTGATGAATGATGGCAGCACTCCTCAACTCCAGGTGCTTTTTCCAGCTAGTTGTCTTTGGTGTTGAGCCACTAACATGAGGCTGAGGTTGACACTTCTGGGGGGACCTGGAGTTCTCCAGAGAATTGTTCAAACTGGAACAATGGCAGCCGGGGCTCAAAGTCTGTAAGATATATGGTACAGCAGTCAAGAGGGAATGGGGCAAGAGAGAAAGTGAGTGCAGAATAGGGCTAAGAGGGAAAGAATAAAAGGGGAGTATTAGAGTTATGACAACCAGAACAGGGAAGGTTTCAGAAACAGCAAAACCAAAGAAGGACCCAAGTGATAGAGAAGATAAGGACTGAGGGGAGCAATGAGGGAAATATTACCCACAGCCAGGAAAAGAAGCTGCTGATCATAACCTAGAACAAGGTGTTCAGGGGAACCAGTCACATAAGAATAGAAGTGGGATTAGATAACAATGAGAGGATTCTGAGTTAGTCACTGATATTTGCCCCACATTCACTATAATGTTTCCCTATTCCCTTTTGTATTATCTCTGTATCCCCCAAGGTCATTCTAATAACTTATTTTATCCTTTGCAGTTAGGAATTCATTACTATATCTGTTTAAATCATTCTGCCCTTGCTTTTAGGATCACAGAATTCATTTTTATAGCAATGACGTGTTTATTCTGCTCATCCTATTCAGAAATAGGTTTCTTTTTCAAATTGAGACATACATTGCCAGAATGAAGTACAGAGAGATAATCTATCTTTTAACAGTAGGAAAACAGTCTGGCATAAGTATCAAAGTGCCCTGGACTCTTATGACTTCTCTCCAGATGTCAATTTTAACCTACAACTTCTCTCTAGACCAGTTTTTAACCGATGGTCTGTGAACATGTTTTTAAAAGATACTTTGATAACAGGATTTCACATGATTAATTTTCTTTTTTTTTTTTTTTACACATGATTAATTTTCTTTGTAATCTCATATATTTTAGGCATTTAAAATGTTTTTCTATAAAGGGGTTCATAGACTTCATCAAATAACCTGCTCTACATTATTTTGAATGCTTAGACTTGACGAGGGGCCTTGTTGCAGATGTACCCAAGTCTTCTTCCCAGGCCTCACTCAAATTCTCCAAATCCCTATTTCATACTTCCCTTCCATATCAAAGAACGTAATGGCTGCTCTACCTCTTCCAACATTAGACAGAACTCTTCCCTACCTTGTGGGCTGTCATATAGAAAAGGACTTAGACATATTCATCTGGGCCTTAGAGGACACAACTAGAAACAATGGGGAAGTCAGAGAGAAATTTCAGCTTACACAAGTCTTAACTTTTGTGCAGTTATAGCTATTCCAAGATGAGACAGGCTGACTCAGGAAGCAGCAGGCTCTCCCTCACTGGAGATTTCAAAGCAAAAGCTGGGTAATCGTTTTTCAGGGATGTTATAGAGGAATTTCTCAGCAGGTACAGGTTGGACTACATGATCTTTAAGGTTCTTTTTAACTTTGAAATGCTGGGTTCACTACTCGCTATGTTCTGGGCTTACCCATCCAACCAACTGAGTGTCCCTTGCAGTCTTGTTTTTCAGGTCCTTCCAGCACATCTGTGCAGGGTTGTTATTGTTCAGCGAAGCATGAGCAACATCCTGGGGATCCTGTGACCGTGCTGGAGAAGTGACATTGGGCCTACAACTACAGGAAGCAATGTTACCATTAGCTCCACAAATTCTTAAGGACCCCCAATGCATCAAACCCTGAATTAGGCATTGTGGAAGATATAAAGAGAATCAAACACTGGGTGATTGCCTTTGATGAACTTTCAACCATTTATATATGTGAAAGAGACTTCAGATTTAGGTACAAAGCAGCATATGGATGTCAATGAAAGAGTGCAGAGTATATAAAAAGCACTGAGGTTTAAGAGTTTATAGGATATGTGACATTAAATCAATAAAAGCTTCAAGATCTAAGTTTGGAATAAAGTTTTTAAAGAAGTAAGGAAAATAGATTGGCAGAAAGGAAGTGAATGACATTTAGATGAGGGAAATAGAATGCAGATGGAAACTACTTTGTCCTGGTAGCAAAGATTATAGATTCAGTATGGAGTGGTCGTAAGGGTTTTGTCTAAGGGCTTGGCTATCCTAAGAGGTAGCTTGGCATATTGTATAGCTAGAGTGTTGATCCTGAAATCAGGAAGATCTGAGTTCTAATCCTGCTTCAGATACTTAGTATATGTGTGACCCAGACCAAGTCCCTTGTTTCTCTCAGCTAAAATAGGGATTAAGAATATCTAAAGGGTTGGTGAGACAATCAAATGAGTTTATATGTACATATATATGAATATATATAAAATGCTTTGAAAAACAGCAAAGTACAATATAAAGTTTAATTATTATTATTGTTGTTGTTATTGTTATTCCCCCAATTGAAAGACCCCGGGGACCTTGATCATCCTGAGGACCTTAAGTCTATTTGCAAGAAACACTCCTGTCTCCTTCCTGCCTGGGAGTGACCTCATAATACCCAAATTATGCCTCTGGAAGTGAGAAGAAACCATTTACCTGAGTATTTTTCCCCCTAGCATTTGCCTTTGTCAGCTCATATCAATTCTATACCTTTTCTTAATAAGGCCCAGGGCTGAGTCAATCATCCCTTCCTTCACCTTCTGTAGTTTGTTGCCATAGCAAGTCGGGTCAGTGATTTTGAGCCGCAAGGTGGGACAGAAGGATAATGGCACATCAGAGGCTGGGGACTGTGGTGAACTGTGGCAGACTATACATGAAAGGTCTAGAATGCCTGCCTTTTCCTCTTTTGTCTGATGCTTTTCTTTGTTGTGGTCCACTTGCAATATAGACCTGGAAATCAGGCTGCAACAGATGGGAGCTGGAGAGTCATCTCTGCTAGGGACTACAGAGCTGCAATTCTCTGGGCTCGGAACCCAAGAGTCAATGTCTTGTGAAATAAATGGTTTTTTGTCAGTTGTTGAATTGTGAGAAATAAGATGGTGCTGGGTGGAGTTTAAATCACACAATCCTACACTGCAGTTATTATTCATTTCTGAAACTGGTTGGCTCTGAGCTATAGAGAACAGAGAAGACTCCTTAAAGACCATAGGGGTTTTGTTCTCACCACCTTCCTGCAAAGGCTGAGGCTCTTCAAGAGTTCTTTGTTTGGGGGTACCTAAGGATGGGTCCAGCAACTTCTGTCTCATCTTCTTGAATTCTTCAAAAGTTGGAATGTACAGTCGGCCCTTGAGGTGAAGTTTTCTTCCCAATTCCAGTCTCCTGGTTTCCCTAGAGTCCTGTACAGAGTCTGTGTTCCTGTATTTGATCATATCTAAACCTTGCTTTAGATGAGAAAGAGCAAGATTTGGGGAGCTGTTCTGTCTGTGGAGCTGTAGCCGACGCCTTGCTTCCTGTTTGATGTCCTTTGGGCTGGGGAGTGAATGGAACAGATTGGGCCGAGAAAAAGCTTCAGATCTGGGATGAGCAGGCTCCTTGTCTCCATAGATACTGGTCAGAGATCTCTCAGATCCATCATAGAGCATACGTGGACAAAGTGGCTTATTAGGCTCAGTTACCACCTTTGCACTCTGTTCCCGAAGCTTTTCCTTTAGTTCTTGCTTTATATCTCCATGCAACACTTGTTTGTCAATAGGATGGAAGAGCCAAGGGGGAACTTTGGCACAAAGGGGACTATAAAGATTAGACATCTTCACTGAGATGTTGGTAGGGGGTGCATCCCAGTGATCATCCATCTGGGGACTACTTCCCTTTAAGTGAAAAAACTTTTTCAGCACTGCAGTTGTCACAATGAATAATACAAGGGCTGGAGAAGCCAGTGGTACTAGAACCAAAAGCCCTGGGAATATTCTCTAAGCTCTAGTCAGTGCCATTGTTAACCACAAGTATTTTCTCCACAAAACAAGAAATCAAAGGGAGAGTCAAATGGTCTTTGCTCTTCAGATAACAGATAAAGGGTGAATGACAACATGGCCTTCAGAAGATATGTCCTTGCAGAGCTTATGTGGGACTCTAGTCAATAAGAGTTTCCAGGCTCTCAAAATGGAATGGAACCAGGACACCATGTAGAACAGCAACATTCATAGTGGAGAAACCTAGACAAATCAATCAAGAATAAATGAAGATATACTGTGTACATATCATATCACAATCCAGCAATTGGGATAGTGTTAGCTAGAACACACTCACTTGTTTTTCTCAGGGGAATGATGGATATGAAGCTAAAGAAAGGGAGAATCAGAAAGCTGAAATTTCCACTAAAAAGATATTCTTAATATGTAACAGTGGCACTTCTTATTTTGGGCTCTACCTTGTTTCTGGCCGATTCTAATGGATGTTGCCTTCTTAGCTCTTCCCCAACCCCAAACATGCTTGGGGATACACAGACAGAAGATAAAACAGAGAAACAATAGAGATATCCTGAAAGATTGTTATTATCTCACATTATATGCTTAGTAGATCAACCAGAAACACAGACTATGACCAAGGCTGTGATTCCTACATACTTGGAGCAACACTTGAGATTGTATATCCACCCCTAACTCTATTATTAGACCTTATTTGTTTATCAGATGACTGCTGTGGACACCAATGAAGTTAATTTCCTGATATTGTTAACAGGGTTTCTGTTGCTGATTTTACTCATGGAATTGCTATTGTGTTCTAAGAATGACTATCCAAGCACTAAGCAAACTTTTGTAAAAGATACCCTCTATGGTCTTTTCAGAAATATCAAGCCTTGGGTAAGGGGAACATTCCCTTTCTGAGGCTTTCCGTGTTCCACAGAAATGCTGCATCAATAATACTACTCATGTAAATCAGCACTAATAATGATAATAATAGCTAACACTAACACAATACATTATATAGAGTGTTTTACATGCACAATTTTATTCCATCCTTACAACAACCCTCTAGGATATGTAGAAAAAGGATTATCCCTATTTTAAGGATAAGTTAGAGAGTTTAACTGACTTTTTTATTTGAAACTGTGATTTTATTGGTCTAAATAATTCTCAGTGAGATTTCTCCCTCTATCAAAGCATATTAATAATTGTTAGTGAATCTTGGAAAGTTGCCCAGAAGTACTAAGCGATTTAAGTTATTTGCCTGTGGTCAAAATTAAAGTATCTTAGAATGAAAGACTATCTAGTTCAACCCTCACTTGAAAATGTATTCCCTTTATAGCCTTCCTCAATAAGTGGTCATCTAGCTTTCCTTTGAATAATTCCATTGAGAGAGAACCTACTGATTGAATTCTGAAATAGTTTGTTTCATTTTGAATAGCTCTATTGGGAAGCTTTTTCTGATATAGAATGTAAATTTACAACTCTGAAAACTTGACTCATGTCTTAATCTGTCTTAATTCTTTCTTCTGGAGCCAAGCAGAATAAATCTAGGTTTTTTTTTCCCATCTAAGGTTCCTTCAAAAACTTAAAGACCACTAACACTTCAGCAAGCATTTATTAAGTACCCATATTGTCAAGGCAATGTACAATACATTGGGTTTATAAAGTCAAAGAAATTAAACATTGACTCTAAAATTGTGAAGCTGGTTCCCTTGAAAAACAATGGTATTCTCAGCAAAAATAGGAAAATTATGAGGAAGAGTAAGTAGAGATGTATCCAAGAAAATGGAGTTCAGATAGCAAATTAGCTAAATTTTTACAATATTCCTCTCTTTAAAATTTTAAAACTCCAAAAAACAAAAGATCAGGGCAAGAAAGTTTTCCAGTCTAAGATGACTTAGGAGTTTGGCAAGAGAGATCTATTACACTATAGTGGAAGCCAGTCTGGATTGAGACACCAGCACCTGCTTCAGGCCTTAGAGAAATAGCTGAAGTAATTATGACAGCAGTTTCAGGAATTCTCATCCTAAAGACAACAGGAATTGTACAGCTGGTCAAAAAGATTATAGGGACCCTTTACTGGCAACTGGAGATGACTGGCAATTCTGTTACTAATAGCAGTTTTGGAAAACATTTCCAGAGTGGAGAAAAGTCCTTTTATATTGGTCACAAAAGAACAAGAGTTCTAGTTGGAGTTTCAAGGCAGAGAGGAGCACCAGCAATTATGGTGCAAGGGAGCAGAGGATGTAGTAATAGTTCCAGGGACAAGAAAAGTACTGATATTTGTGACTGCAATAGGGAAGTAGTGCCCTTCCTAGATAAAGATCAAAAAACAGACCATGATAGCAATGACTACATCTCTCTCTGGATCACAGCAGTTTGGAAGCATCAAAACTCACAGATCCCTTAGAACTAGCTCTGAAAACAACAGTATGAAAAAGCTTAAAGTATGAGGCAGTGTCTCCTTACCCTTAGGTGAATAGAACCCAACTTTAACATAAAGTTCCAAGTCAATAAATAGACTGGAAAAATAAATGATTAAAAAAAGAACTTAACCATAAAAAGCTAATATGGTGACAAGATAGACCAATATATAAGAAGACAACAATGAGAAAACATCCAAAGAATGGATGCAAAGAAAAATGCTAATTGGACACAAGCCCAACATGAATTATCAAGAGTTAAGGGATAATAGAGGTAAAGGAAAAATTGGGAAAAGAGTGATGCAAGAAAATTGTGAAAAGAGAACTAATGGCTTGGTAAAAGAGGCACAAAAATTTACTGAAGAAGAAACTCCTTAAAAATAGAATTGACCAAATGGAAAGGGAAATAGAAAAATTCATTGAAGAAAAGAACTATCTAAAAAGCAGAATTGGCCAGATGGGAAAAGATGTACAAAAGCTCACTGAAGAAAATAATTCCTTAAAAATTAAAATTGGGCAAGTGAAAGCTCATGACTCCATGAGACATCAAAAAAAAAAAAAAAAAAAACGATTTTTAAAAGAAGAAAATGTAAAATATCTCATCTGAAAATAGATCAAGGAGAGATAATTTAAAAGGAAAAGGAAAAGGGCATATTTACAACAGCTTTTTGTGGTGGCAAATAATTGGAAATTAAAGGGATGCTCATCAATTGGGGAATGACTGAACAAGTTTTAAGCATGATTGTGTTGGGGTATTATTGTGCTATAAGAAATTATGAAGTTCAAAGAACTGTGGAGACTGAATGTGGATTCAGTAATTTCACTTTTTGTTACTGTTGTTTGCTTGCTTGTTTTTTTCTTTCTCAGTTTTTTCCCTTTTGATCTGGTAGGCCTAGTCTCTAGTTTCTAGTACAGCATAACTAATATGGAAATATGTTTGGAAGAATTGCACACATTTAACCTATATCAGATTGCTTGCTGTCTTGAAGAAGGGGGAGAGGAAGGAAGGGAGAAAAATTTAAAATACAAGGTTTTGTAGGGGTGAATGTTGAAAACTATCTTTGCAATTTTTGGAAAAATAAAATCTATTTAGAAAAAGAAATAATGAAGAGTCATGGTTTCAGCAACAGCAGCAGCAACCATAACAAAATCATAGCAAAAACTATGTAAACTAATGCAAAATTAAGTGAGAAGAACCATTATGCACAGTAACAGCAATGTGACAATGATGATCAACTGTGAAAGATTTGGCTACTTTGACCAATGCAATGATGCAAAACAAACTCATGAATAGATGCTATCCACCTCTACAAAGAGAACTGATGACCTCTGAGTAAAAACTGAAGTATTTGGCAATATGGTTAACATGAAAATATGTTTTGCATGGTTTCACATATACAATTGATATCATTTTGCTTGCATTCATAGTGGCCAGGGGGAAAGGTGGGATGGAGAAAGAGAATTTGGAATTCAAAGTTTTTAAAGGAAATAATGTTAACATAAAGAAATAATACATATTTTTAAAATTACTAAATAAAACAAAGGAAGAGGGGTGGGTTTGGCATGAAAGATGATGAGCTCTGTTTTGAATTGTGGAGTTGAAGATGCTTCTCTGAAACCCATTTGGAGATAACTAATGGGCAGTTGGTGATGCAAAAGAGAGACTAGGGCTGAATTTGTAAAACTGAGAATAATTTGTATAGAGATGAAAACTGAACCTATGAGAGATGAAGTCACTGAGAGCATATATGAAAAGAAAAGAAAACCCAAGACAGAACTACAGTAGAGAGACTTAAGGAGTGGAGATGAATGATTATCTTTTAAAAGAGACTAAGAAGAAATAGTCAGATAGATAAAAGAAGATAAAGAAAGGACTGACATAAAATCCAAGAAAGGAGAGGGAATTCAGGAGAGAGGTATAGTCAATGATAGCTAATTACTAACATTGATAATTGTGCCTACTATGTGCCAGATATCAGGCTCAGCATTTTACAACCATTATCCCATGTTATCCTCACAACCTCAAGAGGAAGGTGCTATTCTTTTCCCTATTTTACAAATGAGGAAACTGAGGTAGACAGAAGTTAAATGATTTGCTCAGGATCACACAACTAGTAAATAGCTGAGGCCAAACTGGAACTTAGATTGTCCTGACTCCCTATGAAATATTACCTTAAGTTTTGGATCCTGAGGAATTCAGGAATTGATCCTATGAATTCTATTTTTCAGAGTGTCCACTATATTCTGCTTTGTGTCATTCAAAAATTTATGTCTCTATCCAGATCACTGAAAACTGTGATGAAGAGCACAAATCCTTAGAAAACTACAATAGAGACTTCCTTTCATGTTGACATCAACAATGACTCATTAGTGACTATTACTCAGTTCTGGTCATAACAACCTATTCCAAATTCATTTAAGGGCACTATCCCCAGTTAATATCTCTCCATTTGGCCACAAAAATAGCATGGGGGCTTTGTCAAATGCTTTGATGAAATCTTTGTAAGCCATACAACATTCATTATTCAACAAATATCATATCTTGTCAAGGAAGGATATTAGTTTATTCTGGTATGTCTTGTTCTTAATGACGTTTTGTTGACTCATTATGATTACCATTTGTTTTTCTGGATGTTGACAAACTATCTCTTTAATATATTCAAAATTTTTTTTTCAAGAATACAATTCAAACTTTCTGGTCTATAGTTTGCAAACTCTACCCACTTTCATTTTTTAAAAAAAGGATATCATATCATGTCAAGTCCTTCTGAAACTCTTTATAATATTAAAAAGAAAAAACTGTGGCTCACACTATATATTCTTTTACAATGCACTTTGAAATATATTCTACCAAAATCTTTTGTGCATGTCACACTATACCCAGATTTTGTCTGTTATATATATATATATATATATATATATATTTTTATAGCTATGTAGATGGAAGTTAATTCTTACCAAGGAAGCCATCCCTAGTTCAGCAAATACTTCTTTATTGATCAAAATCACTTCAGAATAGCAGTTCCTCTTGTCACCTTCTCTGCTTCCTGAAGGTTAATATCATTAATGTAAGTCAAGAATTTATTAAGTATTCAATTATATTAAATATTATTAAATATTAACTTTTCTTTTTCACTTCATATAGCATTAGTATGTAAGCAAAGTGTTTCTCTAACAATTACACTGGGAAGTAGGTAGTACAATTATTATTATTCCCATTATGTAAATATAGCAATTGAAATTGAGTGTCTAAATGATTTTTCCAGTGTCAATTAGGTTAAATATTTGAGGTAGAATTCAAGTCTACCCCTACTGATTTCAAGTTTAATACTTTTTATATTACATCAAACCAAATTCATAAAAAACATCAAGAGCAAAGATGAGAAGTATATAGTTAACTATTCCTCAAAAAATCAAGGAGAATGAGGACTAAAAAAAAAAGACCACTGAATTTGGATCATAAAGCCATTTAATGTTTTATAAGGCAACATGACACAGTAGAGAGGTCGCTGAATTAAAGTACCTCAGATACTTAATAGATACTTGACTATGGGCCTATTATTTAATCTTTCTGCACCTCAATTTCCTAATTTGTAAAATAAGGAAGTCAGAACTGATGACCTCTAAAAATTATTCCTGCTTTAAATTTATAATTCTATAATTTATCAAGCTCTTGAGATCTTGAGAATACTTTTGAAAGAGTAGTTTGAGAGATATATTTTTAGAGAATGCTTTCATTATTGCAAGTGGGTTGAGAGTATCTGCTTTAAACAGAAAGAAATCTCCAGAAAAAGTCCAGAGAATTGAAAATACACATACATCCTATACTGCATAAGACCATTATACCAGATTTGTGATTTATTTCCTCATCTTTCCCACCTCCCTTTCCAGTTAGTTTATATTATACATGGCTTTTGATTTTTCTTCGGGAGTTTTTCACTAAAATGCTGCCACAAGCTGTCAGAACTTTGTGGATTATTACACTTGATATTACTGAGCTCCTGTATATATATAAGGGAAAAGCTGGAGGAATTATTTTATGGTTTAGCATGGTGATTTATGCACTGTATGTCTGAATACCCACTAAAATAAAGATCGCTAAATTATCTATGTGAAACTTCTGTTGTAAAATAAATGTTTTCAATGCAAAAAAAAAAAAAAGAAAGAAAAAAAAAGAAAAAAATATGCTGCCACAGGAAGCAGTAGTTTCCCCTTTGCTAAAGATCTTCAGGAAAAGCCAGATATTGAGGATATTGGAAAAACCATTCTTATTTTAGTATTGGTTGGACTAGATGGCCTTTGAGATTCTATGATTCTCTCCATCACAATCCATTCTTCTTCATCTGCAAAACAGATGCTACTCCTGTTGTTCTTTCCCTCTTTACTCTAAGATGTAGGCCAATTTACACTTCAAGCTCAAGCAACAGTGGCCATGGCAGAAAGACAAATATCATATACTTTATATCAGTCACTAAAAAAATCCTCCTTGCCTTCTCTACTTGCAGAAAAGATCTTCAATTCTCAGTCCTTTGTTGCTGATGTTGGGGCAACATCTTGGCTCACCAATTCCCATGGCAGATTGCTATGTCAAACCAAAATCTAGATCTCTCTTGAATCCTCCTTCCACCATATCACACGTTTTACAATATCTCTGGTACTGAAACTGCAGAGCCAGTTGCCATCTCCTACGTGAGTGAAATAAGATCATTACCAATGTCATTATGGGTATTCTTCCTTGTGCTGCTAGCAAAGTCAATTGCTGATCACTGTTGTTAAGATGACTAAGACCACCACTGATAATGTAAAAAAACAAAGTTATCATTGCTGATCAACACTCATAAGGAGACCAAATACCTTAGGACCATATCACATATTAAAGCTAAAAGGGACCTTAGAGATTATCTAATCTAATTTTAATGGATGAGGAAATTGAAACCCACAGTTGCCTCAAATCACACAAGAAGCAAGTGGTAGAAACAGGAAACATACATAGGTCTTCTGACTCCAAATCCAGTGTTCTTATTCAATATGCCATAGTGTCCTGAATGAACCTCCCCAACTTTATTCTGTGTACTTCCTACTTAGTTCAAGTCCATCTATCACAACTGTGGGAGGATGATCATACCAGTTCATCATCTCCATAGTTACTTTAATCCTTTTCCCAAAGGGGTGAGACCCTTTCTCAAGGGATATGCCATGAATTGGGCAGTGGACTATGAAGCTCTTTGAGATTAGTATGTAAAGGTTTGCAGCTGTAGTAGCACCTAGGGCAGAAGAAGAAGAAGGTTCTCATATTATATAGAACATATTCTTCACTAAAAAATATAAAAGCATTTTTGTGCCCTTTGACAGTCAATGTACACACCATTACAGATTACCAAATTCTATTCAGTCCTGACTTTTATGATATCTTTGACAGTTTTCTGTGCAATCCAGGGGAAATCTACATAACTAGTTTCTCCAGTCTCCTCATATATATATTTGTTCATGAAACCGCCTGATCCAAAAAAATGAAGGCTTATACATGTTAATGAAGGAACTGGCTATGAGTACATTATTTATATCCTGTTGCTGTTGATACAGTAACAAGATACCTAAGATAAAGCAACTGGGAAGCACAGGTGTCCGGCTCCTGTTACCTTAGAAACTTTTCTCCACAGATAAGAGTTCTTCCTTCTTATAAGTGATAAAAAACAATCAAATAATATGTGCTGCCTCCTCTAAAAGACTGATCTATTTGAAAAATAATGTTTTTATCAAATCATTTTCTTTTTGTCTCTGATCCTTCTCCTAACCACTTCCTATTTGGAATGGCCTTTATTATAATCATATTTTAACTTTGATTTGTTGTGTCATTAAGGGGACATCCTTGAGTACCAGACACCCTTGAAGTAGAATCTTCTGACTCCAAGCCCAGAGAAGGTAGAGGGAGGGGGAAATTTTTTAATGTAGTTTGTCCAAGATAATGGAGGTTACAAAGTAGCAAACATTTTAATGGGTAGATAGCAGAACTTATAATTTATTTGGGAAGGGGAAAGTAGAGAAGTCAAGAGAAAGAAGAAGAGGTGTGAGAAAAAAGTTGAGGGGAATGCAATTTACTTGGAAAATGGAGTAAATAATAGAAAAGAGAGAGTTGGAAGACTAGAGATTTCTGTCTCTAGTGGATAACTAGAGTATGGGAAGAAGCCAGAGGCTGACTCATGCATACTGTGCATGAGTCTTTTACAAATGGAAAAATTGCTCGATACAGATATAAACCCATTAAAAGTACAGCCAAGAATGTGTTTTTTCAGTGATGGAAGGGAATTGGGAGGGAGGAAGGAAGAGAATCTAGAACTCAAAGTTTTAAAAACAAATGTAAAAAATTGTTTTAGGTACAACAGGGGAAAAAAATAAATAATAATAGCAAGATTAGAAGGAATCCATATTTTGATATAAGAAGACCTTGATATGAGAAGGATCAAAAATCTAGAGTTGAAAGGATCTTAGAGGTCATCCATTCCTTTTATAGATGAGGAAACTGTGGCCTGTAGAGACTAAGTTGCCCTAAGGTGAACATTTATATATGCTCCTACTATATGGCAAGCACTCTACAAAGAGTTTTAACTCAAAACAACCTTGAAAAGTAGATTCTGTTATTTTCTTCATTTTACAATCGGAAAAACTAAAGCAAAAAGAGATTAAGTGACTTACCAGAATTACAGTTATGAAGTATCTGATGCTGAATTTGAAGTCAGTCTTCCTGACTCCAGGTCCAGCATTCTGTCCCCTATACCACCTAAATGCCCCACTCACACAGATTGTAAATGGCAGATCAAATCCAGATTTGAACCTGGATCCAGCACTCATTTCATAATGAATACCATTGAATGAATGAATACCAGTGAATATGGTGCAGTCTCTAGTGATAGGAAGAACTACTTTTCATTAATTAAGAGCCTGCTAGAACTACAAAGCTTCACCTGAAATCCCTAGTATTCATAAATAATTAGCCTAGATATAGACATTGAAAAAAACAAAATGGATTAAGAGTATATACTTAGATAACAACATGGAGTTAAAGAGATAGTCCACTGAGTTAGCATATGGCTATACCCTCAAAATGAAATCATGAAGAGTCGGACATGACTGAAATGACTGAACAACAAGAAAAAGAAAAATTCCTTACTATTGTTCAGTCAATTTTTAGTTTTATATGACTGTGATTTCTTGGCAAAGATACTAAAGTGGTTCACTATTTCCATCACTAGCTCATTTTACAGATGAGGAAACCGAGGCAAAGAAGATTAAGTGACTTGTCCAGGATCATGTAGTGTCTGAGGCAAAATTTGAACTCAGAAAGATGAGTGAGTCTTCCTGATTCCAGGCAAGGTATTCTATCTAGTGTGCCACCAATCCACCCACTGTGGAACCTACTTGCCAAACTGCTCCAAAGGCTGAGTGACTACCAGTTAGCATGTAGAAGAGATTTTCATTCAGGTACAGTTTAGACTAGAATCTGAGGTCCCTTCCAAGTATTAGATTTTATATTTCTTAAATATTAAATAAAACACAGTTCCTGTCTTTAAGGAACTTATAATCTAGAAATTACTGTCATGTATAGGGTGGTATTATAGATTAATGTGTTCCGTGATACCCTTTTCTTTCAATTAATCAATAAATATTTATTACAAACTTAATATGTGCCAGGAACTTGTGCCAATCACTTGAGATGCCCTCCAAAAATGTGAAAATACCTTTGTCCTTATGAAGCTTACCTTCTAATGGAAATGATAATAGGTATGCAAAATATATAGTATAAGGTAAAACAAGGTATGAAACCCATAGTGACTGGAGTCCAGGAAAGCCTCCTGCAGAAGATGGCTCTTGAGTTGATTTTTTAAAGGAACTCAAGCATTCTGTGAGAGGGTAAGGTAAGCAGTGAATGAGTGCATTTCAGCATGAGGGAAAATTAGGGCCTCAGTTTATCAGATTTCCCCCACCCCTATTCCCAATACACTGATGTAGTAGTTATTAGAGACATAGAGATTCAGTAAACAAGTAAACTTCCCTTTATTTGGGGCCTACAGACTGATAAAGTCCCACAGCAAGATAAAGTCATGTCAAATGAAAAGAATCTATGGTTCATCTAATCCAGTCCTCTCATTTTACAAATGAGGAAAATGTACTTGGCCATAAGTCTGTCATTGAATCACCACATTTGGCAGGTGCTACAAGTGTTACGATGCAATCATCCTGGCCTAACATAGCTCCAATTTCTGGTATTATGAGTTCGTATTTCAATAAAGAAGTTTTTGTACATGCATTTTTGGGGGAGGGTAGGAACAGGATCCCATCTTGTCCAAATGAATCAAACAAGATTTTATACAATCTACTATTTGTAAAACATGGTATAAGACACAGGGGATAGGTATAAAGACAAAAACAGCTGTGTACCTTCAAAGAGCTAAAAAGCTAGTAGGGGATACAAAATTTACACACATATATTAAAAGAAGGTACTTTGAGAAGGGAAAGAACACTGAGAAGTAAGGGAATCAGGGAAATCTTTCATAGAGGAAATGAACCTCAAGGAAAAAAAAGAGATTCTAAGAAGAGAAGGTAAGGGTAGATATTCCAAGCAAGTGTTTACATGAATTTACAGAAAGAGACAGTATGTTAAGTAACAATGCAGTTTGGCTTGAGCATAAAGTAAATAATGATGATGATATGATGATAACAACAATTAATATTTGTGATATTTTTATGATTTACTAAGTACTTTGCAAAATTATCTCATTTTATCCTCACAACAATCCTGATAGGTAGGTGCCATTATTAAACCTTAACTGGAATCTGTGTTGGGCTGTAAAATGCCAAGCTGAGAAGTTATTCTAGAGGCACCAATGGGGTGAAGGTTTTTGAGTAAGGAAGTAACATGATTATATCAAAGGCATTATATCAAAGGTAGCACACTGGATGAGAACTGGACCTGAAATCAGTCATCCTAAGTTCAAATCTTCTTTCAGACAACAGCTGTGTGATTCTGGGCAAGTCACTTAAGTCCTATCTGCCTCAGTCTCCCCAACTGTAAAAATGGGAACAATAACAGCACTTACTGTCAGAATTCTTGTATGATTAAATGAGATAATATTTGTGAAATTCCTGGACTCAGTGAGGGCCCAGTTGAGTTAGAGTGGACATGTTTGGAATTGTGACTTCCTTTAGTCTTTGTCCACACCAAGGAAAAAATTTACATCCAAGGATTCAGATAAAGGCCTCATTTCTAAAATATATAGAGAATTTACTCAAATTTATAAGAAATCAAGACATTCTACAACTGATAAATGGTCAAAGGATATGAACAATTTTCAGATGAAGAAATTAAAACTATTTTTAGTAATATGAAAAAATGCTCTAAATCACTATTGATCAGAAGAAATGCAAATTAAGACAAACTCTGAGGTACTACAATAATCTCAGATTAGCTAGGATGACAAGAAAAGATAATGACAAATGTTGGAAGGGATGTGGGAAAACTGGGATTAATACATTGTTGGTAGAATGGTGAACTGATCTAACCATTCTGGAAAGCAATATGGAATTATGCCTAAAGGGCTATCAAACTGTGCATACCCTTTGATCCAGCAGTGTTTCTACTGGGTCTGTATTTCAAAGAGATCTTTAAAGAGGGAAAGGGACCCACGTGTGCAAAAATGTTTGTGGCAGCCCTGTTTGTAGAGGCAAGAAACTGGAAACTGAGTTTGAGAAGGGCTGAATAAGTTATAATATATGAATGCTATGGAATATTATTGTTCTGTAAGAAATGATCAGGAGGATGATTTGAGAGACCTGGAGAGACTTGCATGAATGGGGGCTCAGTGAAGTGAGTAGAACCAAGAGAAAATTGTACATGGTAACAACAAAATTATATGATGATCAGTTCTGATGGATGTGATTCTTTCCAACAATGAGATAATTCAGACCAGTTACAATGATCTTGTGATGAAGAGAGCCATCTGCACCTAGAGAGAGGACTGCGGGGACTGAGTGTGGATCACAACAGAACATTTTCACTTTTTTGTTGTTGTTTGCTTGTTTTTTGTTTTGTTTTGTTTTCTTTCTCATTTTTTCCCCTTTTGAATCTGATTTTTGTTGTGTAGCATGATAATTGTGGAAATATGTATAGAAGAATTACATGTGTTTAATATATATTGAATTGCTTGCCAGGCAGGGGAGAGGGTGAAGGGAAGGGAGGGAGAAAAAAATTGGAAAACAACATTTTGCAAGAGTGAATGATGAAAACTATTTACACATATGTTTTGAAAATAAAAAGCTTTTTAAAAACAGGGAAAAAATAACCTAGAATTGATTGTATGACATGGGAAACACTGGCACAGGTCTGCCCAGCATGAGTGCCCTCATCAGAGAAGGTGCTGCACTCTTTGAGTAAAGCAGAATTGAATTAGGCCAAAAGAAACATGAGATACACAAAATTAGAGGAGCTAACCCAAATGATCATAGTGACTATTCGTGTCCAATAAGGCATTCTGAGCTCGTATTGGTCTGATCAGCCACAGTCAGACATACTGTAACTTGACTCTAAAACAGTAAGGTCATTTTGGTCCTCTTCAAGAAAAAGTAACAACAACCAACCACCACCATTTGAATTTCTGTGAAATTCAAGGACAAGCATCATTTAGAACTAAAGCCAAATACTATTATCAGATGCTATTTCCCAAATAGCCTCATGCAAGATTTAGGGTCCTGAAGGCCTCAGAAAATCAACTTAAAAATTAAAATTTGGTTGCATAGGACCTGCTAAATTGACAAGGAGAATTTGCAGTATTAGCAGAGACCTCAAAACTCATTTCTGTACATTTATATAGAATTCCTATTTAAAGTATTTATTTGCAAATTAGCAAGTCAATCAACTGTTATTCAATTTGATTTGGCTCAGGTCTGTGTGAGGCATCTAAAAAAATAATGAAGAATAGTTTAGAAAGATATGCCTTGTGATAATTGTGGAAATATGGATAGGATAACTGCACATGTTTAACATATATTGGATTACTTGCCATTTAAGGAAGGGGCTAAGAGGAAGGGAGGGAGAAAAAAAATTTGGAACACAAAGTTTTGCAAGGGTGAATGTTGAAAACTATCTATGCAAATATTTTGAAAATAAAAATATTTAAAAATTTAAAAAGAGAGATGCCCTGCTAGTTATTTTTTTTCTTCACAAACACAAATATCATCCAAAACATTCTTCATTATAATGCATAATAAGTTTATATTCTAGGTCACACAGCAGGTGATGGAGACTAAGAATCATTGGAATGAACTTACAGTATATACTAGATACAACATATGTGTGCAGAACCGAACAGTTCTCTTGTTGCACAGGAAGAATTGGATTCAGAAGATATAAATAAGCCAGGAAGCAAAATAAAAATGCAAGCAGTTTATATTCATTTCCCAGTGTTCTTTCTTTGGGTGTAGCTGCTTCTGTTCCTCCTTGATCAATTGAAACTGAATTAGATCTCTTTATCGAAGAGATCCACTTCCATCAGAATACATCCTCAAACAGTATCATTGTTGAGGTATATAATCTTCTTCATAAGGACTCCTGCTTAGTCTCTGCCGACAAGCAAGGGACTATTTAAACGAATCAAGAAATAGCTGTCTATCCTATTTTTAGAGGACAGGAATCTCAGAAGTGCTCCAGGTGGCAACTTTCAGTATTGATTTATTATTAAAGTTAGGAAAATTTTTCTGTTTAAGACAATGTACTATGGTATGACAGAAAAAGGAAAGATTTGGAATCAGAAGACCAGAGTGCAAGGAAAAATGTTACTATTCTTATTTGGAAAGAATAGCTAACTGGTCAGTGTACTCTTTATTATAATTCTTCAGACAGTATATTTGACAATAGATTATTCCCTAATCATTTTACCGAAATGTTTCTGTTCAGTCATTTCAATCCTAACCAACTCTCCATGACCCCATTTGGAAATATCTTAGTACAGATACTAGAGTGGTTTACCATTTCCTTCTCCAGTTCATTTGACAGATGATGAAACTGAGGCACACAGGATTAAGTGATTTGCCCAGGGTCACACAGATGGTAAGGAGCCAGATTAGAACTGACAAAGATGAATCTTCTTCATTCCAGACCTAGCACTCTATTCACTTTGCCATTTAACTGCTCTGCATCAACTGGTAATTTCCTCACTAATTTCTTTACCAAGTTCCATTTCTTTTATTCAGGCTAAATGATCTCAATTCCTCGAGCCTTTTCTCACATGACATGATTTATTTGTTAATCTTTTCATTATTTCTGATTTATTCCTCTCAGGAGCTTCTCCAGTTTTTCCATATCCCTTTTAAAATGATAAATAAAACTGTACACAATATTTTAAATAGAATCTAACATGTTGAATATAGAGAAAAGATTGCCTCTCATCTGTTATATGTTATATATGTAATATGGTACAGTAATTTCTTCATTTAGAAAAATAACATCTTTTTGTTTTTCTTCCTGGGTTATTTATACCTTCTGAATCCAATTCTCCCTGTGCAACAAGAGAACTGTTCGATTCTACACACATATATTGTATCTAGGATATACTGTAACCTATTCAACATGTAAAGGACTGCTTGCCATCTAGGGGAGGAGGTGGAGGGAAGGAGGGGAAAAATCAGAACAAAATTGAGTGCAAAGGATAATGTTGTAAAAAATTACCCTGGCATGAGTTCTATCAATAAAAAGTTATTTTAAAAAAAAAGAAGAAAGAAATCAAGCCATTCTCCCATTGATAAATGGTCAAAGGATATGAACAGACAATTCTCAGATGAAGAAATTAAAACTATTTCTAGCCATATGAAAATATGCTCCAAATCATTATTAATCAGAGAAATGCAAATTAAGACAACTCTGAGATACCACTACACACCTGTCAGATTGGCTAGAATGACAGGGAAAGATAATGGGGAATGTTGGAGGGGATGTGGGAAAACTGGGACACTGATACATTGTTGGTGGAATTGTGAACACATCCAGCCATTCTGGAGAGCAATTTGAAACTATGCTTAAAAAGTTATCGAACTGTGCATACCTGTTGATCCAGCAGTGTTTCTACTGGGCTTATACACCAAAGTGATACTAAAGACGGGAAAGGGACCTGTATGTGCCAAAATGTTTGTGGCAGCCCTGTTTGTAGTGGCTAGAAGCTGGAAAATGAATGGATGCCCATCAATTGGAGAATGGTTGAGTAAATTGTGGTATATGAATATTATGGAATATTATTGTTCTGTAAGAAAGACCAGCAGGATGAATACAGAGAGGACTGGCGAAACTTACATGAACTGATGCTAAGTGAAATGAGCAGAACCAGGAGATCATTATATACCTCAACAACGATACTGTTTGAGGATGTATTCTGATAGAAGTGGATTTCTTCGATAAAGAGAGCTAACTCAGTTTCAATTGATCAAGGATGGACAGAAGCAGCTACACCCAAAGAAAGAACACTGGAAAATGAATATAAACTGCTTGCATTTTTGTTTTTCTTCCTGGCTTATTTAAACCTTCTGAATCCAATTCTCCCTGTGCAGCAAGAGAACTGTTTGGTTCTGCACACATATATTGTATCTAGGATATACTGTAATCTATTCAACATGCAAAGGACTGCTTGCCATCTGAGGGAGGGGGTGAAGGGAGGGAGGGGAAAAATCAGAACAAAATTGAGTGCAAGGGATAATATTGTAAAAAATTACCCTGGCATAGTTTCTGTCAATAAAAAGTTATTTAAAAAATAAAATTAAAGAAAAAGAAAAATAACATCTTTATATTATTTAGTCATTTTGTGACCTAATAGATCTCAAAAGTCCTTTTCTGTTTTTCATGTATTAAGCCCAATCATTCCCCAAAGTGAAATTAGCTAGACATATTAAAAGCACAGGCAAAATTTTGAGGAAGATTTCTTTTGCGTTTTCTCAACTGTGAAACAAACGGATCCCTGAAGAACTCTCTGACCCTTGATTTTATTATGAGGGTAATATTACCTGTCCTACATACTTCACAAGACTGTTGTGAAGATAGGGTAAAGTGATGAATATGTGAGCATTGTGAAAACTGACAGGGCTAGACAAACATAAGGGATCCTTATTATTCAATCATGCCAGTCTCTTCCCTACCTCTGTCAAATACACAATCACTGACTATTTGCAAACTCTGTGCTTTTCTCTACATTTGCCCTTGGTAAAAGGGGGAACCTATGAACTAAGACAACATTGCCAAAGACCTCTCATCAGCCATCTAGTGGTTCACAGTGTGATAGACAAAACAGCTGAAATAGTCTTTCAATGACAACTTCCCTTGAGTCTTTGGGGATCTTCACTCCACAACAAAGGGACCCTAGGGATGGAGGCAGCAGAGATTACCCAGGTCTTTGTTTTCCAGTTTAGAAAGATTCAGTCCAACTAGCTCACACAGAACTGGCTCATACCACCTAAGGCAGGAATTCTTAACCCGGCATTTGTAAACTCAAAAACTTGGCAATTTTTTCAATATAATAGATTTTTGATTTTTTTAAAATGCATAAAATAAGATATATAGAATTATCTTATTTTACGCATTTAAAAATATTATTCTTTAGGAGTGCATAAGCTTTGCCAGACTGCCGAAGGAAACATGATATAAAAAAGGTTAAAAACCCCTGACACAAGGCATGGAGAAACACCTCCACCCCCACCCCACTACCAACCCTGTCCCCTTAAATGGGCATCCCTCACCTTCCTAAAACAGAGATAAAAAAGAAGAAACAAGGAAAGCGGAGTAAGAGCAAAGAGAGGCAATTTGTGCTTCTTCTCCATTACTTTTTGCAGTTTTCCCATGCAGTTTGAACTACATTCACTCTCTAAGATTCATCAGCTTTCTGACCTTTCTTACTCTAAAGTCCCTAGCTTCACTTCAGAAATTGGTGCTTTTGCTGATTATCAACAACCCCCATCACAGCCCCCAAATGAAAACAATGCAATAGCCGCCAGCCCAATTTCCCATTCTGATTTTTCTACCAAGTAGGCTTGAGTACCTAACAGAGGGGAGAGGAGGCAGGAGGAGGGACCCAATGTTCACTCCCAATTCTTAGGAATGTAGGGAAGGGAAGAAGGAAAAAAAGGAATGGGGAGAGAGAAACACACACACACACACACACACACACACACACAGAGAGAGAGAGAGAGAGAGAGAGAGAGAGAGAGAGAGAGAGAGAATCAGAGACGGAGACAGACCAACATAGACAGAGTGACAGAAACAGAGACAAAGAGAGAGACAGGGACAGAAACAGAGAGACAAAGAGAGAACAGAGAAAGAGAGAGACACAGAGAGACAGAGATAGATAAGAAAGAGAGATGGACACAGAGACAGAGACAAAGAAAAATACAGAGAGAGATAGACACAAACACAGGTAGACAGAGACAGAGAGACAGAGACAAAGGCAGAGACAGAAAGGAAGAGAAAGGAAGAGAGAAAGACAAACAGAAATACAGAGAGAGAGAGAGACAGAGAGAGAGACAGACAGAGGATGGTAAGAGGATAACTACAAGGATGGGGTGGAGGAAGGGGACGTCTGCTTTGGAAGTAGAAGGCTGGAGAATGGGATACAGTCCATACCTTGATTCTTCTGTGGAAATCAAGTCTTATCCTAGGTTTCATGCCATCAGGTCCTAAAGAAATAGCTCAAAACACACACACACACACACACACACACACACACACACACACACACACACACACACACCAAACAAAAAACTAGAGGTAGAAAATAGTCATTGCCATTCTTCCCCGACTGCCCTCAGACTCCCCATTCAGACCTCATATTTACACTGACCACCTTATTCTGTTCCTGTTCTTTTTACCTATTCCTGCTAGTTTTTCTCTTTTCCCTCTCTGCTACCGCATGCATGTGTTTGCTTCTCTCCGTTTACGTTTTGCACAGACGTCTGCTTGACTTGTGACAGACAATAGCGAGTCCCTTCCCTCCTCCCCGAATATCGAAGCAACCTTGGTTTTCCTATCACCATGGAAACTTTGAAAAGGAAGGGGATGCGTGGGGAGGAGGATGGCCGTTAAAAGAACTTAGGCACTTGTTGATTGGTTGGCAGGTGATGAACCATGAAGTCATGGTCCATGAGGGAGGTCCATGTGGGAATGGGGAGCTTGGGGAAAGGAACGTCACCAGAGACGAGAGGGAGAGGGAGAGAGAGGAGGGAGGAGAAAAATGAATAGGAATGGGAAAGAAAGGGACAGCAACCAGAAGATCCAGCAGCTTGAACTTGCTTATTCCAACAGATAGCGCTAGATTGGGAGATTTTTGAGCCCTGGGCTGGAAGTTAAGGAACTTTTTTTTTTAGTATCACTCCACCAAAAATTATCTGTAGAAAGTCTCAACCTCTTCATGCCCGAGTTTTCAGATATAATAATTTACTAGCTTTGTGAAACTGAGCAAGTCATTTCCTTTTCTCTGGAACTCGATTTTCTCATATGTAAAAAGAAGGATGTTGGATCAGAGGGGATGGGGAAAAGGGAGGAAAAAATTTGGAACACAAGATTTTGCAAGGGTGAATGCTGAAAATTGTGCATATGTTTTGAAAATAAAAAGCTTAAAAAAAGAATTATAGGAGACATGTGAAGTGAAGCACAGGAGTGGATAGAGAATAGCAAAGGAAACTTGGGTATTAATTCTGATATCACTCCTCTCCTGTCATCTATCACCATAATACTCAACATACTCTGTGAAATTTTATCTTCAAATCTTTTTTTCACCCTACTATATCCACACATTTCTGTATTCATAGGAAGAAGCTGGTTGTAAATGATTCTATTGTAGACTTGGTTTGTAATCATGGATGAAATTATTTTCAATTCAATTGAGTTCAACAAGCATTTGTTAAGCACTTATTATATACTAGACACTGAATTAAGCAGTGGGAATATTAAGACAAAAATAAAACAATTCGTGCTTTTAAGGAGCTTATTATGCTACAAGGAGAGGGAAGGAAGAGGAGTAATAAGTACATAAAGAAGTACAAAATGCATGGAAATGAACACAAGGAATTTTAAGTGTGTGAAATGGAGATAAAGTGAAGAACTTCCAGAAATGTTTAAATTCCTTTTCTATATTTTTATTTTTTATTATTTCTATGTCTCTGTGACCTGCATAAGTATGCTGTGTATTAGCCAATATTTACTAAAACTTTAGATATGTTTACTTAACCTAAAATGATTACATTTATCACTATTCAATGTCATCAATATTTAGACTATTAGTTGAATGTTGTTAGCTTAGTAATCTAAATCTTGAAGGCCTGTTGGTACCCATGTCTAACATTCAATTAAGGGGAGAGGGCACCTACTTTCTTAATGCTCCCTAACCTATGATGTAATCCTTTGTAACCAAACCTATAAAAACTGTATATCTTTCCTAAATCTTTAGCCCTTCTACTGTGAGCTTTCTCTCTTTCCCTCCTCACGGTGGAATTGCTCATTCGCATGGGAATTTATTAATAAACAACAACTTTTCTTCTTTTTACTTCGAGAAGTCTCTGAGTAGTCATTTTAGGTAAGGGTCTTCTATATCCCTCACATAGGGAAGGAAGAGCACTAACATCCAAAAAACTTGGGAAATCATAAAATGTTTTGTGAAGGAATTTAGGAAGCAGGCCTTGAGCTGATTGGTACTAGTAAATTCCAAGAGGTAGGAGTGAGGAAAAAAGAACATTCTTGGCTTAGCAGGAGATGGAATATTATGAATGAAAAGCAGCAAGTATGCTTATTTGGCAAGAGCGTAAGGTCCACAGAGGGGGGAATTGAATCCGAATAAACAGGTTGGAACCAGACTGCAAAGAGTTTTAAATGCCAAAAAAGGATTTTGTATTTCACCCTTTAGACAATTGGGGTTCCATGAAGTTTCTTCAGGGTGACATAGTTAAATCTGTTCATTAGAGAAATTGATTTGGCAGCTGTGTGAAGCTTGTATTGGAAAGAGAAGAGACTAGATAGGAGACCAATTATGAGGATACTATTATAGCCCAGATGAAATGTGATGAACTAAAGCAATCAGCTTGATGAACAAAACAGATCTAAAAAGAGATGTGGAGATAAAACAGACAAAACTTGGCAATCTTGGATATGATAATGGTGAAGTTCATGAATCTGGATAACTGAAAGGATAGTGGTACCCTTGACAAAAATAGGGAGTCTGTTTTTTTTAAAGTGGAGTTTAAGAAGAAAGATAAGGAGTTTTGTTTTGGACATTAGGAGCCTATGATATATATAGGTGGAAAAACCAATTGATACTACAATCACAAGCAAGAATTAGATTTCATATAAATGAGCAAAAATGTTAAGAATTACTATCCTTGTAAATATATGAAATGATCTCAACAGCAATTAATGTTAGTACATGAAAATATTTGCGTTTACTTTGATTCTAATTATCTGCTGTAGCTATTTGTCTCCATCTGGTTAAGAAAAGTTATTCGAACAAAAAAATCTGAATGCTCATATAAAGTACAAAATTCTCTATTTGCAAGTTTGTGAAGATCCTCTCCCTTTTTGATTTTTATATGTATATTTGTTTACCTACCTCAAATTCCACTCAATTGGGATTGGCCCCTAAGTCCATCATATCTGTGTATTTATAAAAGAATGCTACATGGATTGGGAACCTATGCTTGATTCAGTAGACATTGGGGAGTCATAGAATTTTTTTTGGTTGCTGTTTTTAGCAGAAAAATAACACGGCCAGAGTAATACATTAGAAAGATTACCAAAATTACAATTGCTAAAAAAAAAAAAAGGGGGGGGGATGTAGAGGCTAAAGTCTGAAGGCAGAAAGATCAGTTACACTGCTACAAAAATTAGGTGACAAGAAACAAGAGCCTGACTTAAATAGAAACAGAATATAGTGGATAAAATGTGAAAGAATGTGGTAGGGTAAACAGGACTGTTTGGCAATTAAATTTAGGAAATGGAGAAAAGGCAAGATCTAAATGAAAAGAAGGATGGTGGTGTTTGGTGATATTTTTTGGGTTAACTTTGAACATTAGTTCTTTTCACATATACACATAACTAAGATGTATATTTTCCTTCTATTGCTTGATTTCTCTCTCCTTCCTCTCAAACATGTAATTGTGACTTTAATAAAAATAGAAACCACGACTTCCATTAGATTAGTAACTCCTGAAGACTAAGGAACTACTTGTTCAAAAGAACAAGTAGTGTTTATAGCGAGATTTTTACTTCAGGGTATAAATCCTTAGTTAATGATACCAAATATATCTCTTATGATTTTTGTCTCTCAATGAACTTCCTTTGAGGTAGACCTAAACAAAATATTATGGTTTCCCTCTAATGTGAACTATCTTTGCCTGTCAGGAAGAAGCTCATCTAGCTTCTATCAGATATAACCAATTCCCAGACTATGCAGTTTGTATACAGTGATTGTGAGATAGAACTCTTGTCTATCACAAACCTCTATTCATCTTTCAACAGCCTTTGAGACATTGATTAGCATGTAGTAGACAGGTCTGGGGCCTGGTCTGCTAGGTGCACTCTATCTGGCTCCTTGACCCTCCCTCTGAGTTCCTGCCTTTATTTCTCTGGTTGCCCTGAGAAACCCCCACAGCTGTATTTCTTCTATGAAAAAATGTTTGGTCTTTGATCTGAGAGAAATGGCCAAATGACCTTCCTTTTATCAAAGATCTGCTTATGATGATCTTTGCTAAGTTTATTCCGGGACTAAGTCCACTGTGAGGTTATTCTTTCTCCCTGTGCCTTCTCTCCAATGGCATCTTTCTCTCCTTACTCTAGCTAACTCTGGTTAGTCTGCTAAATCCCTCTGTGGATAACCTGCCAGTCAGTGGCTTACTCCCACCTTTTGGTGTATTTCTTTTCTCCTGGTTAATTGTGAGTTCCCCTAAGGAACTTGTCTTTTCCTTGTTAACTATATGCTCTCTCAACTTTATTTCATATTTGCCATTTCTGATGTCTATTTTACCTCTTATTTTGTAAACTCTTTTCCTAAATAAATCTGCCTTTTGGCAAAGAGAATGGCATTGTGAATTTGTCATGCTTATTTTGAGATAGATATTGCTAGCCCAACCTCAATACCTCCACATGTTGTGTAATTTGTTATCAGTGTAGAGGGGCTTACTATGTATAAGCCTGCCTCTTACACAGCGGGACTTGTGTGTACCAGAGTTCCCCCCATAATTTCAGAGAACAGTTGTGTCTTGATGCTGATGGAAATTTGGCACTTTTAAGTTGATAAAGCGATTTCCTAACAAGTCACTGGGTAGGTAGAGGTATTTTTGGTGGTGGTGTTTCGGTCACGATTGCTATGACCCTATTTGAAGTTTTCTTGACAGAGACTGGAGTGCTTTGCTATGCCTTCTCTAGCTCATCTTAGAGTTGAGAAAATGGAGGCAAACAAGCTTGAGCACCTAGTCCCACTGTCACACAGCTGGGTGTCAAAGGCTGGTTTTGAACTCAGATCTTATTGACTCCAGGCCCTGATTTAGATTTCTATCTACTGTTGTCACATACCTGCCAGGTGCTGACATTGTGGATGATAAAAGGGGAATGACTCCATCTTTTTTTTTAAAGCTTTTCAATTTCAAAACATATACATAGTCTTCAATATCCACCCTTACAAAACCTTGTGTTCCAAATTTTTTCTCCCTCCCCCTCCCTGTGACAGCAAACAATCCAATATATGTTAAACATGCAATTCTTCTATATTTATTTCCACAATTATCATGCTACACAAGCAAAATCAGATAAAAAAAAAGAAAAAATGCAAGCAAACAACAAAAAAAGGCGAGAATGCTATGCTGTGATCCACACTCAGTTCCCACAGTCCTCTGTCTGGTGCAGATGGCTCTCTTCATCACAAGACCATTGAAACTGGCCTGAATCACTTCACTGTTGAAGAGGCAAGTGTGGGACAGTGACCACTAATTCAAAATAATTCAAATTGAGGTTTCTGAGTCAGAGGAGAAAGCAGTTTATTCAGTTCCTATAGGAAAGGAGCATTGCCTTCATCAGGATCTAGTGAAGTGAGGCAAAGGACAGGCAACAGGATTTTTTATCCCATTAAATAACTATCACATCTTGAGCCTCAGCTGTCCCTTAGTATCAAGGCTCACAATCTGTACTCCACTCTCAGGATACAAGAACAAGGAGACTATAGATTACAAAGCACTTTGTGCTGTGTGAGATTAAGCAAAGGTATAAGCAAGGGTTTTTTTCCTGGAACTGTAACCCCAAACTATGGCAGAAGTCAATTTCATGTCTATCCCACTTAATCCCTTTTCTTTTTGTGTCCATTTGAGGACTTCTCACACCAATCAGATACAAATTTTCAACTTCTATATCTCATCTTTGGGACTTTCCCTATCTTTTTGACTTATGGGCTCCCACCCTTGATTCCTCATTAATTGGATGTTACAGAAGTTACAGGACATGAATCTCTACCTCTCATTACATTGCCAGTCCCTGCTCCCAAGAAACTTACATTCTTTTGGGAGAAAATAGACGCCCTAGATTATTCCTTGATGTCCTTATGAGCTTCAGTTTTCTAATTTAAGTTTCAATTCATCAATTTAATTTTCATAACTGTGGAAAACAAATGCCCATCCATTTCTCACAGCCATGTTCGCTAGAATTGCTCATCGTATAATCTTGTTGCCATGCACAATGTTCTGTAGGTTCTACGTACTTCACTTAGCATCAGGTTCACGTAACCGACCTCCATTTTTTCTCTCCTTTCTGCCTAGTGATTTAGGACAATCGGAGCTTTTCCTTAGAAAGATCAAGCCTCTAATTGGTGTTCTTCCCGACTGCACAGTGGCTTTGAATCCAGGAAAGCAAGCGTCTTATATTTAGACAAGCACGGAACTAGCTCAAATGTGAAATACTGATATAATAATCCCTCAAATTGAGTAAAATAGTCATTATGAATTGTTTGCTTCTTAAAGCCTTCATCCTGAAGTTGGCAAGTCTTCCTTTTGTTTGAGGAAATTGTGATGGATTATACAATGAATTTATTTTTTCCTCTTTTTTAGGGAGAATTTAAAACAAGAATCAAATTTAAACTTTAAGTAATGTCCTTGGGGATCCAGGGTGAGGAACATAAACAGGCAAAGACAAAAGCATCTGACACTTCTCTTTTTTTGAAATTCCTCCAAGTTTGAATGTAGTCCAGATTCAGAAGCTGAAAGGGACCTTTTTTAGTGAAGAGAGAAAGGGCAAGCATGCAGCCTACCTTCTGAGCCCACTAGTGATTGCGTAACAATAGCTATGACTTTTTTTTTTTCGATTTGCTTTTAACAGGACATTGCATGGTTTATGTAAAATGGTGAATCTCAAGCTAAGCAAAATTAATTGATGTGATGTATAATAGTCTTTAAAATATCAGACTCTCTCCTTTTAGGTGTTCACAAATGAAATGAGTGTTTTGCTAATATAGCTAAAAAATGATGTCCTAAGGTTTTTTCAGGTTGAAAAAAAGTGTTGAGGTGGTTTCAAAACACACACACAAACATGTGTGGTATGGCAAATCCAATTCAAAAATACTCAGAGATATCTCAAAGTGAAGAATAGAAGTTTTATTAGGATCTCATGAGAAAAGGGACAGTCCACTCATTGGGGTTCCCTCCCCAGTGAAGGAAGGTCAATCCCCACAGAAATCTAAGGCTATTATATAATCACAAACCACAAGAATCCATGACACCTCCTTCCCCTCCACCCCCCTTCTCCTCATCTGGTTAATACCTTGCTTAGTGCTTGGAAATAGCAAGGGTTTGCTAAATTCTAGTCAGGCCCATATGGTTGACCTAAATTTTATATAAACAAGGTTTACAACTGTTTGTATGTGTGTTTTCCTAACTTTATGGGTTTATGGGTGGTCAAGGTTTACAACTGTTTATTTGAGCTAGTATAAGCATTCTATTTCATTTTCCCAAACCCATCAGACCTTCATAAACTAAATTTAGATTATAGGTTCAATCTACCTTTGTTGACAATTTTATGAGAAAACCTCATAATCCATCACAATTGAAAAGAGTGGGAGCAATTATTCTGAGAAGTCCTCAGTTTCCTGTTACACTCATACACATACACATACACACAAGAATTCAAGTCCCTTAATAGACTGAGAGAACTGCAAACTATCTTCCTGAGCAGGTTTTCAAATACATATAGACTGTGTGTGTGACTGAGAAAATAGCAAACTATTAACTAGCTATACCATCAGTCAAAAGCCTAAGCTGAGAATCTTCTATGTGCTCTGAACTCTGTTAAGTATAAAAAAGCAATGATTTCAAGAAAATGAGAAATGTAAAAAATGTGTGGCTATTCTTCAAAAATTTAGAAAATTATTTTATTTCTTAAATGTTTATCTTTAATGAAAAACTAGGAATTCTAAATAACAGAACTGAAAAATGACTGATCTGTCAAACTGTTCAGAACAATTACTAAAAAAGTATAATCATAAAAAAATTTGCCCTGCCCTGCACATAAATATAGTACCAATCTGTGTTTAATTCTACAGCAAAAGTTTCAAATTACTTTGGTATTCACAATGGAGAAATGAAATGAAAAGAGAGAAGAGAAAGAAATATAGAAGTAAAAATTAACTATCTCCTAAAATACAGAACAACTCTTATTTGAAGGGGAACCAGGAAGGGAGGTCACGAAAACTCAGATTACTAAATCTTCTGGTATGTCCAGTCGTGATGACTGATAGTCCTAACTAGAGTAATGTCATTATAACGTGACATGGTTTAAGACTGAGAGCCAGGCTAAATTCCTATGTTCCACCAATAAATAAGGTTCCAAAATCTATATTTAGAGATTCCTTTGGAATAATTTCTTCATCTTCAACCTCATCCCTAAGCTTCTTCCACCAAGGTGCTTGTTTCTCTATTAGTGTGGCAAGATGGGCTTGCTTGGCTCTAGCGGCCACAGGTCGAGATCTGCTTATGAAGAGTTCAGCCTCTTGTTCTGTAATCTCCCTCAGATTTGGCATACCTGTAATAAATGAAGAGTGGTACATGATATAGTAGATAGGGCTTTGGAATTGGAATCACAAGGACCTGAGTTCAAATCCTGCCTTAGATGCTGACACTTTCTATATGTTTGAACCTGGACAAGTCACTGACCCCACTCCCAAACCTCAATTTCTTTATCTGAAAAATGTGGGGGGAAGACAGTTGGTTTAGATGGACTCTAAGATTTCTTTCTGATCCAAACCCATGAATCTCCAACATTTCCATCTCCATCAACTAAGAACTTAGGAGGACAATGGTCTGAATTCTAAGTAGATTACAACAATGTACCAAGTGACCATTACTCTCATCTATGAATTATATTTGCTTGTTTGGACGAGATATATTATGGTTTCATGCTATTACTGCAAAAAAAAAAAAAAAAGACCTAGGCCTTATTAAGAAGGATTACAGAACTGTGTAAATTTTTTAAAAAGTTGATTTCTTTTGGAAATAGTATTTACTAAAAAAGGAAAACAAAACCCAATAGACATCAGCTGCTATAAGATAGAAAGAACTGTGATATGATTAAATAAAAGGTGGCAGGGAATAGAGAGGAATTAAGAATGTAGAATTTTCTTTCCTGAAAATATTGTTTAAGTAAAACTATTATTGGAGACAAGTGGCTGGATTAGATAGGTAATTAGTAAATGGCCCTTCTCTGTGATTTTTTGATCTAACATGTTCTATGGAATTTGTTTATTAGAAAAAGCACACATGGAATTCATCACTTACTCATCAGCTGCTCAATGTTGGTTCTGATCTGAGCTTGCAAAGCCTCCTTTCGCTGCTGTGCTCGCTCTTCTAGGGCCCTCCCTAGAAAATAGTGCCCCAGCTGCTCTTGAGCCTGGGTGTGAAGTTCCCTGCTAGCCACATCTGACATTTCAGAGCCCTGGAGAAAGATAAAAAATAAATATCATGAAGTCATATGTATTAATTTCTCTCTCATCTAACTATGAATGCCATAGAATAACTGTTTTTCTCCAATATCTGCAAATTCAATGTTCTATTCTATCTTGATTTTCTAAGAAGCTTACCTACTATCTCCTAAAATCTTAAATAGGACAAAAGTTTAGAGTAAAGTAAGGGGAGTCTCTACAGATGGCAAAGCAGGAAGGCAAGAAGATAAAGTTAGAGAAGATCTAGATTAGAAATAATAGAGTCAATGCTTATTATCATTGGTAAAGTGCTAGATAACACAGCTTTTATTTTAACATCTGTATGTGCCTTTCAGAAAAACAATATTTTAGTTATTATTTACCATATAATTATCAGGACAACTTCGGGATAGATTGTTTGTAACAGGACGGTAAAACCATGGTTATTTAGAATCCTTGATCTTAAATTATTTTTGGATAGCTTGGTTTTCCAGCAATCTGAGGGGTAATAATCCTTAAAGGGTCAATTTTTTTTTTTAAATTTTCAAATGGAAATGTTTCTAAAATATACTACACATATTTAATTGCCTTCTTACACAGAAGATATGAAACTGACAAGTGGAGTTTATAGATAAGCCTCTATTCAAATGGACATTTCTACAATGTGGCCCATAATATATATTGGTTGACTTTCTACATATACTTAACACTCAACTCACCTGCATTCCTTGATTGCTTTTATCTATCTGGAAGGGAAATCAGAAACATTTTCTGGTCAAATTCTCCCAAAGAAGCTAAACCGAGAAGAGGATTCAGTGACTGCCTATGGACAGGCATTCACAGGAAAGGATCTTTGGTTAGTGAAGCAAGGATATTTTCTGCAACAGACTCTTTTCACCTAGCTGCTGTATCCTGTAGTTGGTTTGCAACCACTGTTCTGCTTTATGGAGCAATTTTTAATGTCATGGAGAATGGGAACATGTTGGAATTGGAATAGGAGATGATCATTAATAATGATTTTAAATTACTAGAATTAATGCTTCCTTCCACTGGTGAAGAATATTAAAAGGACATCCTCAAAGAAAGATGACATCATCCATACAGAAGGTGATCATAAAGGAACAAAACACAATCTAAATTCACAAAGAACACATAAATAAATATTTTAAAATTATGCCATGTATTTATGCCTTGTTTCTATTCTTATAGCTGTGTAACATGGTATGTATAATCTTTTCATTGTTGCTATCTACAACATAAAATAATAATATAAATAAATCTTCCCATGACAGGAACCTACTTACTGAGTGCTGTTTGATATAATTGTCAATCTTTTGCTTCAGTTCCATTCTACGTGCATCAGTAAATTTGGGGAATCCTTGCCAAGAATAAGACTTTTTTTTTTTCTGATGGCATTTTCTTAAGAATTTAAGAGCCTAAAGGTGAACAAAAGAAAAGTCTGTAGTTTTCTCTTTTACTTGTGACAGTTATTTATGAGGCTTTCAACAAGACTGATAAATTTTTTTTAATAAGTTTTTATTGATAGAACCCATGCCAGGGTAATTTTTTACAGCATTATCTCTTGCACTCACTTCTGTTGCGATTTTTCCCCTCCCTCCCTCCACCCTCTCCCCCAGATGGCAAGCAAAGACTGAAATTACCACAATAAATTATCGTTCTTGATTCACAAAAGTTCTGTATTTCTTTCTTACAGACAAGAAAGTAGAGTGGAGAAAACATTGTTGGAATAGGAAATTAAAAGTACTAAGCTTAGGGGCAGCTAGGTGGCACAATGGATAGAGTGCTGACTCTGAAGTCAGGAGGATTTGAATTCAAATTTGACCTCAGGCACTTGACACTTCCTAGCTGTGCGACCTCAGGTAAGTCACTTTACCCCAATTGCCTAGCCAAAAAAAAAAAAAAAAAGTTTAATATCCAAGATATAAAAGTAATTGATTCAATATATGAGACATTCTCCAATAAATGGTCAAAGTAAAAAAATAGTACTGGCAATTCTCAAAAGCTGAAAGCTATCATTAACTATATTTTTAAAATGCTACAAATCACTAATTGACTTGAAAAATAACTGAATTCTACCTTATACCCACCAGATTGTGAAATATGAAAAAAAAAAAAAGAAAATGGTAGTTATTGGAGGAGATAAGGAAAGACTGGCAAACTAATGAACTTTTAGTAGAGATAAATTGATCTAAGCTTTCTGGAAAGAAATTTGGGGGTCAGAGGGAGCCAAGATGGCAGAGTAACAGGAAGCACTTCCAAAGAGAACCAGAAAATGCACCAGATTGAATGCTGATGGGAAAAGCCAAGAAAAAAATAACATTGATCCATTTTTTTTCTAGCTCAGTTCAGCATAGGAAGACAGAGAAGTTTGTGCAAACTGTGGACAGGGTCTGGCCAGGAGCATGGCTACAAAGCACTCTAGCACCAATGTGTATCAGGGAAAGAAAAGCTTCCAGACCTAAATCAGGGAAACATTATGGGACACTATTGCCTACTACCAAGTTTTAGGGATGGGTAAGGGAAATAGAGGGTAGTGTTCCCTGATAAGAAGCAATCAAAGACTGTGGCCTAGTACTGAGAAAAGTCAAGTTCAAAAAGTAGCAGTAGTGGTATAGCTTAGACCCCAGGAGTGAGAGGGGTCTAGGTTCTAAGGCTAGTCTAAACCCTGAAAAAAATAACCAGAACAAGGGGAACCTGCAGGTCCATCACTCTGAACCAGCAGAACTTTCCAAGTACATGATGGGGACTGAATCTAACATCCATCTACTGTTTCTCAAGACTCAAATCTAGATGAGGAACTGCAGAGTTTGTATGAGAGAAGGCAGTGATCAGACTTTGCTCTGGATTATAATACTTTTGGAGCACTGAAAGCTTGCATAGTTTAAGTCTGGATTATTTCTGAGATCATAGAAAAACACAATGCTCAACATCCCAAGAAAGTAGCAATAGAACCACCTAGACTTTCCCTCCAGAAGTATTCATGATCCTAACATCAAGTCCAAAGTCAGGAAGAAAGCTGAAAGAATGAGCAAATTAAAAAAAGAATCCCATCATAAAAAGCTATTGTAGCATTAAGGAATTCAAAAACAAACCCAGAAGATGATAATGACTCTAAATCATCTATAAGCAAAGTCTCAAAGAAAAACACATCTTGGGCACAAAGCCAAATAGAATTCTGGAAAAGATGAGCAAGATTTAGAAAAAGAATTTAAAGTGCTTTAATAAATGAAATGATAGAGCTGAAGAAAAGAAGAGGGAAAAAAAAAGATCTAGAAAAGAAAGACTTGTAAGATGAATTAACAGTTGGCACAAAAGGTATAAAACATTATCCAAGCATCAAACTCTCTGCAATTACAGTGGACCAAATGGAATACTATGAGGCCACAACAAACATTAAAATAAAATCAAAAGACTGAAAAAATAGAAGACAATTTAAGATATAGTAAATAGAACTGATCTGGAAAACAGATAAAGAAGAGAAGAATTTAAGAACTATTCTTTTTAAAGAATAATTTCATAGTTATCATACAGTTGGGTATAGAAATTTCCCTCAAGAGAGAGAAATAGGAGGGAAAGTGAAGAAAAGAGAAGAGAGAATTAGAGAGAGGGTAGATATTACGGGAGGCAGTTTTTGCATGCTGAGCCTATAGACAAGAAGATCTGAGTTCAAATTTGACACTTTCTAGCTATGTGACCCTGGACAAATCACTTAAATTTTACTTGCTTGATCCATTGGTAAAGAAATGGAAATCATTCTAGTAACTTTGCCAAGAAAACTCCTTAATAGGATCCCAGAGTCAGGACTGAAGGACTGAACAACAAAGATTAAGGAAGGAATTAGTCCTACAGTCCAAAAACATTTATAGCTTTTTTTTGGGGGGGAAGAGGGGCAAAAAATGAGAATCAAGGAATGGCCGAGCAGGTCAAGATATATAAATGTGTGTATGCAATACTATTGTGCTATAAGAAATGATATTTTTCTTCTGAGAGAAACCTGACAAGACTGCTATGAAATGATGCAATTCACTTTTGAAGTGAACAGAATCAGAACAATTTGTAAAATGACAAAAATAAGGTAATACAACTTTGAAAGAATAAAAACTGATCATTGTAATACCAACCATGATCACAGAAGACAAATGTTGAAACATGCTACCAAATTCATAGTAGAGAGATAAAATGACTCAGAACGAAGAACTACATGTGTATTGTTTTGGATATGATCAGAACAGAAACTTATTTTCCTTGAATATATGTATTTGTGACAGGATTTTGTTTTCCTTTTATACTCAACTAGAAGTGGAGGATGGGAGAGGGAGACTGGATTAAGAAGTATTGAAAATGGAATTTTGCTAATTGAAAAATATAAAACATATTTTTTAAAAGAAAGCAATTAGAACTATATCCAAAAAGTACTGAAATATGTATACTCTTTGACTCAGCAGTACAATTACTAGTTTTATACTCCAAAGATATCAAAGACAAAGGAAAAGAACTCAAATTTACAATGATTTTTGTTGTAGCATTTTTCATATTTGTAAAGAATTGGAAATTAAAGAAGGGGTAATGAACATCAATTGGAGAATGAATTTGTAATATGTCAATGTAATTAAATATTATTGTGCTATAAGAAGTTTCGAAAGACGTGGATTCAGAAACACCTAAGAAAGCTGAATTGATACAATGAATTGAGTTCACTGAGTTGAAACAGGAGAACAATTTATATACAATACGAATTTATATACACAATTACTGATCACACAATAATGCGAAAAAATGACTTTAAGTAACTTAAGAGTGCTGATAATATAGTGACTCATTATGACTTCATAAAACTGATAATGAAACATGCTTAGCATCTCTTGAAGAGAGGTAAATACTAAGGATAAAGAATGTAATATCCAGTATATAGATTTCTTTTGCTTAACTATGTATGTATATTTTTTCTAAGAGAGAGCTGTAGCTATGGGGTAGTTTGTTGACAGTGATAGTGATCCCTTCTCAAAAGAAGAGCATTTTTAAAAATGCATAGTAAAGACAGGAAATTCCAAATGGGAGATACAAGTACAGCAGTTTTGCTACAACTATATTAACTTTATTATATATTGTAGAAATTTACAGTTTCATATATAATTCCTCTTTTCTGTTCTTTGTATACTGAAATGTTCACATTAAACTTAAAACAAAAACAAAAAATTTAATTTAAGAAATGCACAATCACTGTAGTACAGAAATAATGCCATAAGAATCATCCATGCATGAAATGAAAATTATTTAAACATAAGGAGACCTAATTTAATAACTCACTGCTCTCTGAAGGATGACTGCTGCCTTATACTCCTTTAGAGACTGCTTTTGTTGACTAAAGTTTTTCCTCTGTCTATATCCCCTCCAGTGTTTCTGGATAATCAGTGCTGATTTTTCCTCCATTTCTTGGATATGTTTTCCCACTTGACCTACAAAACAAAAAAGAATAAATTAAAGCACACTCAATTTTACTGCTTCCAAATTTCGATTTCAAAAGTATGGTAATTTCTTTAGCTCTTTCATCCTTCACACTTTTTTTCACTTTTCTTTTAAAAATATCAGGATAGCATCATGGCATACTGGAAAAAGGCCAGCCTTAGAGAAGGAAGATGTGGGTTCAAGTTCTGTTTCTGATATGGCCACACAATACTAAGCAAAATCACTTAGTCTTCCAAGAGAATCTCTACTGCTATAAAGTTGTAGATCTGAATTGGTAAAGGAAGTTTTCTCATTGAGAATTTCCCTAAACTTATGAAAACACAAATCTGAATCATCTCCTCATTCCTCCTCTAAGTCTTATCTCTTGTTTTATACAATTATTATTTCTCTTTCATCTACTCCCCCAACCTCACTTGACACTGAACCTATGCCAAAGCAACTGACAGGACAACTGACCAGAGTCTAACTCATTATACACCCAAAGTCATCTTTGTTGTGTTTTGTTGTTTTCAATTGTTCTCTTTGAGATTCCATTTGGGGTTTTCTTCACAAAGATACTGCAGTGATTTTTAAATTCCTTCTTCAGCTCATTTTAGAGATGAGGAAATTGAATCAAACAGGGTGAAGTGACCTGCCCAGAGTCATGCAGCTAATAAGTATCTGAGACAGGATTTGAACTCAGGAAGATGAATGTTTCTGACTCCAAGCCTGGTACTCTATCCACAGCAGGGCCTAGTTGCTCTTCACGCTCTTCCACAAAAAAGAGAGACGTGTATTTCATCTTTTCTTCCTCAGGACCAAGCCTGATCATTAAAATCAATCAATCAATATTTATTAATAGCTCACTAACCAAGAAACAGGCACTGTGAATAGTTTTCTAATTTCCCTTTGTGTTCCATATTGGCCTTGAGTTTTTAGAGAAAAATTCCTTCTTGGAATTTCCCATTGTGCAACTGTTCACTCTTGGGTAACATATGTGAAGACCAATGGCCTTTCTTTGGTGGTATTCAGATTTTTATCTTAGTGGCATTCACTCACTGAGTGTTAAATGGTCATAGCAATGAAAAAGTGACTCCAATCAAAATGACAAAAATAATATATGATGGAATAAAAAAATAAATCTGTAAAAGATTAAGTGGGCAATCTTGCAAATGGAACACTGACTTTCCCACAAGGAAAGAAGCATAACTTTCATCAGGTGATGAATACTTAAGAGAAAAAGAATTTCATGACTAACTAGAAAAGATCCCCAGTGTTTTACTCCATAAGCTCCTGAGTACTCAGGAAGCAGCAGAGTAGGGTAAATGGCTGTGATTTAGAAGTATGTTCCACAGATATTAGTCTGCTTATGACTAATGTTGAAAACAGTGATAAAGGAAGACCAGGCTGCTATCCATCCTATTGTTTAACAAAAAAGGGGAGGATTTCTTATTTGTTATCCTAAGACCTAGTATGGCAGCATGATATAGTAAGAGAACATTTTCTCTGGAATTAAGAAAATCAGAACTCAAATCCCATCTTTGATATGTACCACCTGTGTGACTGAAGGCAATTAACTGCATTTCATTGACTTCAATTTCATTCTATACAGAATGAAGTGACTAATTATACTAGATGGTGTCTGAGTCTCCTTTCAGCTCTAAGTCTTAAGATCCTCTGATCCTTTGAATTCTGGCTTGCATGCCAGTTCTATGAGCATGGATATATTACTGAAATTCTCTTCATTTCAATTCTATATCCCTAAAATGGGAATACAACTACTTATTTATCTAGATATCATGAGGTAATTTAGTTCAACCTATATCTTAGCATAAATTCCTACGATACATCCATGCCATCTGATCACTGGGACATCTCTTGATGACCCACAGTACAGGAGACTTCACCACCTTCCCAGGATAACTAATTCGTGCTCTGAACAATTTTTCTCATATTGTGTTATAATCTGTCATGCTGGGTACAAAATCCAATAGTGAGACATTCTGAGGATATCTCCTCATTTAGCTTACATTTAGGAAACTGAAATCCCCAAATAAGTGAGACGATAGTAAGAAAACAAAGCCACCCCATCAAACTATCTCGCAAATAACTTTCTCATGATTATCTAAAGCTGTAAAAAGTTTTACTAAAATCCATACTTATTATGTCCCAGGCATCTTCCTAACCTATTATTCTAACAATTCTGTTAAAAAAAAAAAGATATAAGGAGCAGCATTATCTGTTCTTCTTAACTCATGCTGGCTCATAGTGATCACTGCTTTCCTTGTCAACTATTCTTAAATTCTTTCCTTATTAATGATTTTTCCAAGCATAAAGGTCAGGATTATATGCTTACACTCTGGAAAATTGAAATTCTTCAACCTTTTGCAAACTTGAGATGTGCTCATCTCAAATTCTGTCTCTTTCAATTGCTTTGCACTCAGTATTTTCCCAAAAGGTGTAATTTCTATAGTATTTCCTACACAATGAAGTACAGATTGCTGAATAGGAAGACATTCCAAGGTGATAACAGGCATAAAGAACATCTGGTCCTGGGATTTGGAGCTGAACATGGACTTAGAGATCACCAAGGTTGGCCCTTTCTTTTTACAGATAAGAAAACTGAGGCCCAGACAAGTTAACTAACTTGCCAAAGGCCACATATGTAGTAAATAGAGAATCAAGATTTAAATAAAGGTCTCTTGCCCTCAGACTCATTGCAGATGTGGAGGAAGAAGTAAAGATTTATGGAATGGGAAACAAATAAGCTTAGAGCAAGACTTCTGGTCTCCACCATCCCAACCTTTTTTTAATAGCTAACAGTTTAAAATGCAATTAAGGAAGGCATTAGTGTCCCAAGTTTTCCACATTTCCTCCCAAACTTGTTATTTTTCTTTTCTCTGTCACATTAATCAATTTGACAAATGTGAGGTAGTCTCAGAATTCTTTTAATTTGCATTTCTCTAATCATTAGTGATTTGAAGCACTTATTCATGTGACTATTGATAGCATTAATTTATTTTTCTGAAAACTGCCTGTTCAAATGCTTTAACCTTTTATTAATTAGAGAATGAGCCTTAAATTTGGCTCAGTTCCCTATACATTTGAGAAATGAGGTCTTTACTAGAGAAACTTGTAACATTTTCTCCCAGTTTCTTGTTTTTCTTCTTATTTTGGATGTAATAATTTTATTTGTGCAAACCCTTTTAATTTAATTTAAATTAATATTCAAAATTATACATTTAATCTCCCTCTGATCCTCTCTTTTGATTGGATAAATTCTTCCCTGATAAGGAATTGATAAATTGTTATGATACATAATTTTTCCCATACTTCCCTGATTTGCTTATATCATTCTCTATGTCTAAATCATATACCCATTTTGAGTTTAACTTGTATATGGTGTAAGATGTTGGTCTCTGCTTAATTTCTACCAGACTGCTTCCCAGTTTTCCCAACAGTTTTGTCAAACAGTAAGTTCTTGTCCCCAAACTCTGGCTCTTTGGATTTCTCAAATACTAAATGACTCAAATATTAAATTAAAGAAAAAATTAATTTTCTTCTCTACATTGTATACTTAATCTATTCCAAATGACCAACCACCCTATTTCTTATTCAGTCCTAGACTGTTTTGATAATTACTGCTTTGTAGTATACTTCGAATTCTGGTGCTACTTGGCTCCTTTTCTTTACTTAAAAAAACAAAACTAATTCTCTTGATATTCTTGACCTTTTGTTCTTCCCAAATGAATTTTGTTGTTATTTTTTCTAGCTTTATAAAAATATTTATTTGGTAGTTTGATTGGTCTAGCACTGAATAATAAGTAAATTGACTTAGGTAGTATTATTTTTATTATATTGGTTCAACCTACCCATGATCAATCCAGTATCAAGATCCAGTATCTTTGCCATTTCCTTCTCTAGCTCATTTCAGAGATGAAAAAACTGAGGCATACATTATTAAGTGACTTTCCCAGGGTCACAAAGCTAGTAAGTATCTGAAGCCAGATTTGAACTCAGGAAGAAGAGTTTTTCTGACTCTAGGTCTGGCAACTTTATATACTGCGTCACCTAGCTGCTCACCAATTGTTTAGATCTCCATTTGTATTCATGTAGTTCATGTATTGGTATTTTGGCAGGTAGACTCTCAAGTATTTTACATTATGTGTAGTCATTTTAAATAGTATTTCTCTATCTTTTCCTGTTAGACTTTACTAGTAATACATGGAAATGCTTATGATTTATGTAATTTTAATTTATATCCTGCAACTGTGCTAATGTTGTTAGTTGTTTTGATTTGTCTTTAGGTGATTTCCTCAGATTCTCTTAATCCTACTATCATATAATATGCAAAGAGAGAAAGCTTTATTTCCACATTCTCTATTTTTATTCCTTCAATTTCTTTTTCTGATAGTATTGCTATATCTAATATTTCCAGTATAATAGTGAAGTTGGATATCCTTGCTCAATCCCTAACCTTACTAGGAAGGTTTCTATTTTATCCTTATTACAGAGAATTCCTGATTTTGGTTTTAGATAAATACTATTATTTTAAGAAAATCACCATTTATTATGCTTTCTAGTGTCATAAACAGGAATAGGTGATATATTTTATCAAAAACTTTTTCTGCATCTATTGAGATAATCATAAGATTTTTGTTTTTTGATGTGGTCAAATTATACTGACAGCTTTTCTAATATTGAACCAACTCTGCAATCCAAGTATATATTCTATCTGGTTATAGTGTATGATTCTTGTGATATACTATTGAAATCTCTTTGCTATTATTTTATTTAAAATTTTTACACCCAATATTTATTAGGGAAATTGGTCTATAGTTTCTTCCTTTGTTTTCACTTTTCCTAATTTAGGTATCAGCATGAGATTTATGTTGCAAAAGGAATTTGGTAGGACATCTTTGTATATTTTTCCAATTACTTTATATAGTATTGATAGTAATTGCTTTTTAAATGTTTGGCATCCATTTAGTTCTGGTATTCATGAAAGTTTTTTAAAGTATTTCAATAAGTTAGGCAATAAGCGTGGTAGCTGTGTGTCAATGACATTTACAAGAGATATGGCAAAGACATATGACAGGATTTGATATGACCAGGTTAATGACAGTGAGGAGTTTAGGATAATATTGAGACATTGAGGCTGGATGAGTAGGAGGATGGTTACACCTATCACAGTAATAAAGAAGTTGAGAAGAATTAAGGTAACAAGCATTTATTAAGTGCTTACTATATCCTAGGAGTTGTGGGAAGCACTAAAAATACAGACAAAAAAGAAAGACAGTTCCTACTTTTTGGAGAGATAGGGAAAGTTAATGATTTTTGTTTTAGATATGCTGAATCTGAGATAACTTTAGGACTTCCTGTTTGAAATGTCTAAAAATCAATGAAACCTAGACCTTAGAAGAAAACCTAGGGCTAGCTATATCAATCAAGGAATCATCTGTACAGCCCTGGAAACAATGCAATCAACAAATGAAATAGTATAAAGGGAAAAAAGAAGAGGTCCCAAAACAGTTTTGGGGAGCATCTACAATTAATGGGCATGATGAATGATCAATCACCAAGGAAACTGAGCTTAGCTGAACAAATAAGAAAACAACCATGAGATAACTGTCCCAATAACCTAGATGAGTAGAATATCAAGGCAAAAACATTACCAGTGTTATAAAGATCAAGAAGAATTAGGTTTAAAAAGTCATTAGATTTGCTAATTAGAGAGATCACTGGTAACTGGAGATAAAATTGTTCAGTTGATAAGGATGGAAACCAAATGACAAGACATAGGAAAGGAAATTGAAACACTAAATAAATAGATGGCTGTCTCATGGAATTTAACCATGAAAGAGAAGACAAATATAGAATAATAGGTAGCAAAGATGGTAGAATTAAGTGAAGTTGTTTTTTTTTTTTTTTTAAGTTTGTACAGAACAGAAAAGGAGGTAGTAGAAAGTGAAAGCATGAAAATTAAAAAGTGATTCCATAAAAAATTGTTTACCTGGAACTCCTTTGTAGTTTCTTAATGAACAAATTTTCTTATATCTCCTTCCTTGTTATATAAGAAACTGTCAAAGCTGAAGGGTATGTGCTTCATGGTCATTCGGCTTCCCTTTCTGTCCTATCACTAATGGGAGTCTTAAAATAAGGTTTTCACTATCTATAGTGGCCTGCTTAAACATGAACTTTGTTTTTCCTAGTAGAGTTGACTATATTAACTAATTTATTTTAATTATAGGAATCATAGTTAAAGACTTAAGAGTCTTTAAAGATCTGAGAAAGGAACAACAAATGAGGATGATTGAATAAATCTGTGATTAAAAAAAAAGCATTGGAAAAATACTTTTTCAGGAATTACACAGTAACCTCTTATTCTTACACAAATAGTAATGTCAGCTCTTACCTGGATGAACTATTTCCAGCAAATTTAGCCGATATTCCCGAGATATTCTCATGGCCCTTTGTCTTTGAAGTTGCATTTGTAATCTGAGGTCCTCTTCTTCCTTTTGCTTCTTCAGTTTAAGCAGCTGTTTTTCTCTCTTATTTCTAGTAGATAGAAATATTAACAGAGACTTAAAAATAATATTCAAAAATCATATGGCCACAAAAATGTTATCCAGTAATGAAATCTGTCTGCATTGTCTTGGCCAACATTTACAAAACTACCTAGCTTTCTTTAGTCACACCTACTTCTTTCTATCATCTCTGACAGGGATAGCAAAGAAAGCCAATAAACATAATATTATTTATTTTTATTCTGAACACTGTTTAAAATTAGGATACCCAATTGAGTAGGGATATTCAAACTATAGTCTCTTCATCTGAATGACCAGATTTGCCTGGGGCAAATCACTTAATGATCTAGAGTCTCAGGCAAATAAGACTGGAAACTGTGGAAGAAACGTTATTCTTTGGGATAGTTTCCTGCCAATATAATCAGTTCATTGTCACATTATCCTAATTTCCCACTACTTTATTTCAAATTCAGTATGGCAGTAGAAAGAGGAGAGCAGTCAGCAAAAACAAGTTCTAGTCAGGGTCTAGTGAAAGTAGTTTCACTTGATGAACTGGATCAAGTCTTCTTTGGGTCCTGGTTTTTTCTTTTGTAGACTATGGAGCTTGAAGCTTGGGAGGAGGAGGAGGAGGTTGAAGGCAGGGATTGAACAAGATGATCTTTTAAAGGCCCTCCTAGTTCTGACACTGTATGATTATATAAGATATATATATATATATATATATTTAAAACACAGGGAGAAAAATGGGCAAAACAATGCTGAAACCATCTTTGAATTTTCAAAGATTCAGGTATATTTTCACTTTTTTGGTGGCCTCCTCTTTCCCATTTGGCATCCCACCTCACAGGATGTTTGCAATATTTAAGGTGCCCTATGTAGTGTTGCACAGTGGCTCACCTTACAATTTTGATTTTCTAATCTTTTCTCAATTATAACTACCTCTCTTCTGCCCCTTCTTCCCCCATTTCCTCAGGGAGAAGAATCATGAATTAATTTGATAAAGTAATTTGTGTTACAATACTAGTAGTTTAAGGTATCCCTTTTCCCAGTCTCATTTGAACAGGGACTTAAAAATACCTTAATACAGAGGAAGACTTTGTTGTAGTTGAGTCGTTTCAGTGTTGTCCAACTCTCTGTGACCCATTTGGAATTTTCACCATTTCCTTTTATATATCATTTTTACAGATGAGAAACTGAGGCATATAGAGTTAAGTGATTTCCTCAGGGTCACACAGGTAAAACCAGATTTGAACTCATAAAAATGAGTCTTCCTGACTCCAGGTCCAGTGCTCTATCTACTTGCCACCTAGCTATACCACAAGGAAGAATTAATATACAATTTCCTGTTAATAGAGTATATATAGGCAACTGAGGAATTGTAGGCCAAACAATTAAGTATCTCCCAAATTACATTATGTAGGAAGATAGCACTAAATGTTATCTATATTCCTCGCATAAGCAAAGTCTTTAAGAAAAATACAGATAGGTAACAAATCCAACAAAAATTTCTAGAAGAGTTGAAGAAGCTAAAAATGTTATGTAAAAAACAAATGAGACTATGAAAAAAAGCTATGAAAAAAGCTATGAAAAAAGAATTAACAGATTAGTAAAGGAGGTACAAAACCTCACTGAAGAAATTAACTCCTTGAAAATTAAAAGTAATTGAATGGTAGTTAATGACTCCATGAGACATCAAGGAATAATATAATGAAGTAAAAAGGCTTTTTAAAAAGCAAATTAATTACACTATTAGCTACTAAAAACAAAATAAAACAATAAATAAAAATAAGTAAGTGGAGGAGAAAAAACCCAATCGTAGACAGTTACTATGAGGTTAGAAAAGATCTGGGGTTTATGTTCAGAGGAAGATAAAGCAGCTAAAAGTCACTTCTTTTTCAATGAGAAATGTCAAAATGGTCCCCAAAACAAAAATTCTTGGAAGAACTTCAAAAACTTTTAAAATTCAATAAAAGATTTAGAAAAAAAAAATAAGAGAAATCCAAGAAAATCAAGAAAATGTCAGTCAAATTGACATAATCAAAAACTTGAGAAAGAAAATAATTCCTTGAAAACTAGAATTGGGCAAGGGGAAGCTAATGATGTTTCAAGATACCAACAAATCAGATGAATGAAAAAACAGAAAAGAAAGTGAAACATCCCATCAGAAAATAACAGATCGAAGAGAAAACATAAGGATGGTTGAACCATCTGAAAAATATGATCAAAAAAATCTGGATACAGTATTACAAGAAATTATCAAGGAATATTGCCCTGAAGTTCTAGAATAAGAAGGCAAAGCAAAAATAGAAAAATCTATCATTCATCACATGAAAAGGTCCCAGGAGGAAAGTTTACAGGAATACTATAACCAAGATTCAAAGCTCCCAGGTTAAGAACAAAATATTGGAAGCATCAAGGAAAAAAGCCAAATCAACTATTGTTGAGCTACATTAAGAATTACAGAAGACCTACTAGCTACTACTACACTGAAGAATTACAGGTTGAATAATGTTGATGACACATGGTGTAATTTCTGTTTTTCATTTCCAGAAAGTACCTGTCTATGTAATTAAGTTGATTTTTTTAAAGCTCCATAGAACAAAAAAGCTGGGGTTATGACCAAGGGTAATTTCCTCAGCAAAGTCAAGTATAATCCTGAATGGGGGGAAAAGGATAGTAACTCAACTGAGAGACTTTCAGGTTTTTGTGAAAAAAAAAAAAAAAAAAAAACCAGAATATAAGGGAAATTTTGACATAGAACAACCAGGAGAAATATAAGGTAAACATTAAAGACCAATTATAAGGGACTCAATAAGGTCAAATTGTTTACTTCATATCATTGTCATCATTATTTGGATAAGTTAAAAGAAAAGCTTGGGTTGAGCTGAGTATGATGGGGGGATTCTAAAAAAACTAAAACCATGTAGAGAAAGTTAAAAAGGAATAATTATCTTATACAAATGAAGTATAAAAAAGAAATACTAACAGAAGAAATTAATAGGGGGAGGGTAAGTAATGCTGGAATCTTACTATCATCAGAAATGGGTTAAAGAGGGAAAATACATACCAACACACACACACACACACACACACACACACACACACACACACAGAAAAAGAGACAGAGAGGGAGGAAGGGAAAAGAGAGAAAGAGAACAATAGAAAAAGTTTCTAAATTCAGAAAAAAAAGAGGGCAAAGGGATAGGGTAGAAGGAAGAGGAGAAAAGGGAGGTATTTTTAGAGGGGGGAGTGGATTAATGAATAAGAGGGCAAGGTAGTGGGTAGAATTAAAGCAGAGGAGTGAGAAGAGAAAGGGCAAATATGGTGAGAAGAATAATGAGGAAAAAAAGAAACAAGAAAATATAAAAGTAACTGTTGCCTTCTGAATCCAATTCTTCCTATGCAACAAGAGAACTGTTCAGTTCTGCACACATATATTTTTATCTAGGATATACTGTGACATATTTAACATGTATAGGATAGATGCTGGCCATCTGGGGGAGGGGGTAAAGAGAGGGAGGGGAAAAAATCAGAACAGAAGTGAGTGCAAGGGATAAAGTTGTAAAAAATTACCCAGGCATGGGTTCTGTCAATAAAAAGTTATAATTATTAAAAAAAGAAAAAAAAGAGAAAAAAATGGAAAAAAAAAGTAATTATAGTTTAGAATGTGAATGGGATGAAGTGATTCATAAAACAGAAATGGAGAGCAGATTAAAAGTTTAAATTCAACTATATGTTGCTATCAGAACACATTATAAAAATGAGAGATACACAAAAAAGATAAAATAAAAGGCAGAAGTAGAATTTATTATGCAAAAAAAGCAGAGATAGTAATCAGGATCTGGAAGTTAAGGTTAAAATAGATTAAATCAAAAGTGAAAAACAAATTACACTATTTGTCACCAACATTATTCAATATTGTTTTAGACCATTTAAAAAATCTAGACAGTAAAAACACAGGAGCACACGTCTACCAAAACAGGCAGAGAAACTACATGAACATAAACACAAAACACTTTTTACATAAATAAACTCAGATCTAAGTAACTGAAGCAATATTTATTGTCCATGGGTAGGTAATGCCAATATAAAATTTTAAAATAACAATTTAACCTAATTTTATTTATTCACTGTCATCCCAATTAAATTGTGAAAAAAAAATTTTTTTTTACTGAGTTAGAAAAAATAATAAAATTCCAAGAAAAAAAAAAAAAAAAAAAGAAGGAAATAGATTCAGCAACATCAGACATTAAACTATGTCATAAGAAAAAGCCTTATTCAAGGGCAAAAAGGATAATTTTGATTATTTTAAACCAAAATCTTTTTGTAAACCTATGTAGTCAAAAATGAAAGGATTACAGATTATTGAGGAAAAGAATTCTCAAGATAAGCCATGACTGGATTGGAATACTGAATTGGCATGGGAAATGATGAGTTGGCTGATTTAGAAAAATATGGAAAGACTTGGATCTATGAAGGAAAATGCTATCCATCTTCAGAGAAATAGATGACAGGTAGAAATAAGTATAGTATCGTGAAGGGTATTTTAACTCTGGAGAAGTATACTTAAGGCTCAGTATGATTGATTTAGTTCTACAACAAGATGCTAACTCAGTGGAATTGATAAGACAATGGTTATCTAGTTTAGCATGTGAGTTCTCTAGTTCAGTATGGTTGCCCTAGTAATATAATGATTGTTTATACTCAGTATACTGTAATGATGTAATTGTAATAGAGCATATAAACTGGGACAAACTCTGCCAGACACAGACTCAGAGAAGACAGAGAGCTGGAGGCTGGAGCTCAAGCTCTCGGACTCAGAGAGACATTCCATCTTCATAAGCCTTGTGGTGGCTGACCTAGGCAAGGAGACAGACTGTGAAAGAAACAATAAAGACTTTTGGACTTTATCTCTGGCTATTCTCATGGTGATTACTCAGCTGACAGGAAGCCTAGTCCAAAGACTTCCAGAAAGCTAATCAGAACACTACACAGTAGTCTTACATATAAGTGTATATATATGTATGTTTATAGATATCTATAGATATATCCATGCTTAATTGTAGCCTTCTTTAGGATGGGGGGAGGGAAGAAAAAAGAAATAAGTAAAAAAGACATAGCGGAGACCCAAAAAAACTCAAGAAAGCAAAGAAAAGTTGGGAAGCTTTAAAAACAATATGCAGTATTTATTACGTAGATTTTCTTGAAATGGAATTTTGTGAATCCTCTCATAGTATGCTGTGTATGTGGCAATGTTGCAGTTTTTTTCTTTTCTCATTTTGTATTTAAATTTATAATAAAAAATATTAAAGCACTGTATGCAGAAAAAATATTATAGATAGTATAAAACACTTAGGAGTTTACTGCCTAGGTAAACAGGAATTGTACAAACACAATTACAAAATAATTCACACAAATAAGAAACAAATCTAAATAAGTAAAGTAATATTAACTGCTCACAAAGTGGAGCCAATATAATAAAAATTACCATATTTCCTAATTTACTGATTCAGTGCCATACTAACCAAACTACCAATGAATAAATTTATGTGAAAAAAAATTAATCTGAAACAAAAAAGTCAAGAATATCAAGGAGATTAATTTTTAAAATTAGGAAGGAAGGTGGAGACTAATAGTACAAAATCTCAAACTACTATAAAGCTGTAACCAGCAAAAACAACTTGATGCTGAAGTAAAACAGAGAGGTTGGTCATTGGAACAGATTAAATTCACAATATAAAAAAGAAACAACATAGAATCCTAATGTTTTATAGACCCAAAGATTTAGCTATTGGGGCAAGAACTCACTATTTGACAAAACTGGAAAAGCAATCTGGCAGAAACTAGATGAAGGCTAATATTTAACATCATATATTGAGCTACTCTAAAATTAACAAAAATAAGAGCCAGCCTCCAATTGATAAATGGCCCAAGGATACGGTTAGCAAGTATTCAAAGGAAGAAATAAAAATTATCAATAATCATATAAAAATGCTCTAAATCACTTCAGAAATCACTAGAAAAATGTAAATTAAAACACTGAGATACCACCTCCACCTATCAGAGTAGCAAATGTGAGACTGATTTTGTTTCCTATCTAAGTTTTAGAACACACTATGAAAGAACAGTGAGTGAACATTTGGAAAAAGAAATTTATTTAATACACTTAATATAAATTTTATCAAGGATTTGAGTGATGGTGTAGGAGGAATACTTGTCAAATTTGAAAATGACACAAAATTAAGAAGGCTAAATAATACTGAATTCCACATTCAGGATTCAAAAAAGATCTTCAGATCAAACGGAATCTAATAAGCAAAATTTAATAGGGATGTAAATACAGAATTCAACAATTACCTTCACAAAAACAGGATGAGGGAAGCATAGACAACCATTTGTGTGAAAGACACATTTAAGTTTCTTTTTACTGGCCTGCAACCTCATTATGAGTCAACAGTGTGAGATCGCAGCAAAAATAAAAAAGAGAAGAAAAGCTCAAGTGATGTTAAGGGGCATTTCAGAGAGAGAGAGAGAGAGAGAGAGAGAGAGTATCCAGGTGGTAGTTCCCGTCATCCTCTGCCCTGGTCAGACCACATCTAGAGTATTATGTATAATTCCTAATACATTTTAGGAAGAACATTGTAAGATGAAAAATGTAAAAAGAGAAGCAACCAGAATGGTGAAGGAGCCTATGAATTATGCTACATATAATTCAATAAGCATTTATTAAATTCCTATTATGAACAGCAACTATACTAGGATCCTAGGAACACAAAAAACAAAAATTAAATAGTCTCTGGAGAAGAAAAACCAAAATACATTTGTACAGCCAAAAAGCACGCATACAGATATACATACATACACATATGCATGTACATGGACATATGCATAAAGACTCCCTCTAACAATGTGAATCTGTAATTTAATCATCAAAATTCCTACGACACTGAGAGGTTAACTGATTTGCCCAAGATCACAAAGGTAGTATGTATTGGAAGTAGAACTTGAACACATTCCTAGATGAGCTTTTTGTCCCCGAAAATACACACTATATACAAAGTAATGAGGAGAAACTAAGAAATAGGGGAAGAATTAGAAAAGGCCTTGTGAAGAAGATGGCACTTAAGCTGAGTCTTGAAAAGAGACTCCAACGAGCAGAGGAAGAAAGAGGCCCAAGGGAGGTAAAGAAGAGGCAAGGAAGAAAGTGTGTGGAGAAAACCTTGAAAATGGAAAATGGAATGTTATAAAGGAAGAATAAGTAGGTTGGTTTAGCTACAAAGTTAAAGGGCATGAGGGGAGCAATGTATAATCAAAGAAAGGTTGGAATCAGATAGTGATTTAAATCAGATTTAAATAACAAATAGAGGAGTTTATATTTGAAGTTAGAGGCAACAGAGTTGATATAAAGCCACTAAGATTTCTTCAACACAGTAAAATGGTCAAAATTGGGCTATTTGAAGCTTGAATTGGACATGGAAGAAGCTAGAAGCAGAGACAAACAAAGAGGATACTAATGTAATGGTCCAAATGAGAGTTGATGAAGACCTGAACTATGATGGCAACTATATGGAGAAAAAGGAACATGATAAGGAATCAGAAGAATATATATAAAATGTATCTCCCATTGTTAGGCCATCTTCCACCAGAAGGAGCTGAACAACCTTTCTCTTACTAATCTCCACAATCTTGCTAAGGCCTGAATCCTGCTAGTAGTGGAAGACAGTTGAAAGAAGGCTGTATTTTAATTGGGAAATTGTGACGCATCAGCAATGACCCCAAGCTTCTCTCTGAAAGAAAGTCTCACAATTTTGAGCATCAATATCTTTCTGGTGATAGATATAAGTAGTTGATATAAAGCCACTAAAATTTCTTCAACACAGAAGTAAAATGGTCAAAATTGGGCTATTTGAAGCTTGAATTGGACATGGAAGAAGCTAGAAGCAGAGATAAACAAAGAGGAATTCATGGAATTCATGGAATATCAATCTCCAAAGAATCAAAATTGTGGGTTGCCCAAGTGTGTATTAAGTATATTTACATGTGCTGTGGTATATCACGAATACTTAAGTGTATGCACATTATGTAAAAGACAAAATTATATATAAACAGAAAAGAAGTAGGTAAGCTCTGTAGTAAAATCAATGGATAAAAGAAAAATAAGAAATGAAAATAGAGGAAGATCAATTAAACATCTTCTAAGGAATAAACTCCAATCTTTTATACCATATTTTAACCCTTTCTTTTGCTTTTTTTTTCTGGTCACAATTTTCTTTCATACCTTTTTTCTTCAAAGTATACTTTGAGAATTGAAGGAAAAATATTTATTAAGTTTGCCTTGAGACTTTGTATGATTTTACCTGACACTCAAACCACATGCTTTACACTAGGGTGATTTTTGTTTGTTATTTTAACGCCTTGCTTTAAATATAACATGACTTGTGGACTAGCTCCAGGGAGCACTATTGTTTTAATCTTATCATAACTGAGAAATGCAGCTGGTGAATTTAACTTACTGAAAGCAGAATAGTTTCAGATGTATAATTGTTTAACTGCTTCTGGTGAGGAAGTTTCACCTGTAAGTTTCCATGCCAAATAAAGTAAGATTTAAACACAAATGCAGAGGTGTCCTAAAAGCTTATGTTTTACTATTCTTTTCAATGCTTCAAAGAATATGTGTATGAATATATTTAAGTTTGCATGCTGGAGGGTGGGGGGTAGTGGAGAAAGATAGTAATACCAGAAATTTGTTTAAGTTGTAGCATTCTAGTTGTGTTCTTCTTCTTCCTAGAATTAACTAGAATACAGAAATAATTATAGATATTAGAGACTGAACCAGCCAGAGAATTATCCACTATCTAGTTCTCTCTGCAAATATAGGCCTAAACTACATGGAAGCACATCAAGTCCCTATCCTCTTATTCCCCACTTAACCTGAAGAAGTTATCCCAGAAATTATTGGGAACAACTAAACAAAACAAAGTTATTCAAAAGTCACTAAAACTTTGGTTTTATTTCTATATTTCTCTGACAAGGTTGTCTCTATTCATTGACTGGCCTTCGTTCCTCTTTTCCAAAACATATAAAGAAATCCACATACCTTAAAATGCTACATAAGTGCTAGTTATAATTGTTACTATTATTATTGTTGTTGTTGTTTACAATCTTTTACCTGAAATTCCTCTGCAAAGCAATCACTGCACATGGAAGTTTCTTCATTCTCTTTCGAGTCTGGAAACCCTTCCATGCAGCCTGGATCTTGCAAGCTGCTTGATAAAATTTCTGAAATTTAATAGCAGAAAATGAATTTAAAGGACTTTATTTTCACCTCAGTTTTTGAAAAGTGAGTCTTAACAAGCACTGTTTATTGCAAACAGGAAAGATGGGTGGTGACATCTGCTTTACACTGAGTACTGCTGTTCATACTTAGAGCAAGCATAGAAAGAAAGGTTTCTTTCTTAAACCTATACCATCAATAAGCCCTGCAAACAACAGTGAGAGAATAGCTAAAGAGAGTAATTCAGGATGACCAATCTATGAGGTGACTTCAAACCTTATCTCCAAAATGTCTTTCTTGATTAACCATGAACCTATTATTGTCCTCTCTGGTGAATTTTACTGTTCTGATTATTTTAATGCTGCCTAATGCTTGAATCCTTGGATCTTTAAATCATTTGAGAATTTTTGTAGCAGAGTCATATGTCTCATATTGACAAAGGGAATGACTGAACAAAATAATAATAACAGGCAGAAGAAGATTCTACCAATTACTATTAAAAATGTCCAGTCAAGATGGCAGAGTAGCAGTTAGACATACAAAGCACAACTATCTGACAAAGATCTGACAACACTGAATTTGGATCAAGAAATCCAAGAAAGAATAATTCCAATGAAGGCTATTTCCAGTCCAGATCATCACAGAGAAAAAGAAAGAAAAATCTGTCTAAAGGGATGAAGTCTCACCAGGAACATCTAAAGAAGGGCCTGCCTCTAGCAATGCCCAGGGCAAGAAGAGGGTCTAGACCTGGTTCAGAATGGGTCTGACCTTGTATGAGAAGCAGGGACAGATAGCATTTGAGCGCTCTTGTCACTCTCCTCAAGGCTGAGACACACAAATGTTTTTTTTTTTTTTTTTTTTAATTTAATAATTATTTTATATTGACAGAATCCATGCCAGGGTAATTTTTTTTTTTTTTTACAACATTATCCTTTGCACTTGTTTCTGTTCCACTTTTTTTCCCCTCCCTCCCTCCACCCCCTCCCCTAGATGGCAAGCAGTCCTTTATATGTTGGATATGTTGCAGTATATCCTAGATACAATATATGAGACACACAAATGTAATGCAGATGAAGGAGAAGACTCTGGTTATTTTGGGCAAGGAATGATCCCAGGTTTTCAGTTGTATGTTCCAAGTACAGAAGCAAACAGCAGTTCTGTGGTTTTGATCCACTGACCCCAATAAAAAAGTTCAAAGTCAGAAAATAACATTGAAAGAATGAACAAACAAATACAAAAAAGAATTACACCATAATGAGCTATTATGGTAACAGGCATTTCCAAGCTATAAATCAAGAGAATGATAAACAAAACTTAAAAAAAAAAAAAAAATCAGAGCTTGGTTAGAAGTTCAACTACAATCTCTGGAAATGATAAAAAAAGAGCTTAAAATAATTTTGTAAATTAAATAAGTGCATTAGAGGTAAAAAATGAAAAATAAAAGAGAGCTATGGAAAAATAAATTAGAAAGAATAGTTAAATCAAGAGGTATGGAGTATAAAATCATTTTTTTCTTTTTTTTAAATTTTATTTTAATAGTATGTTATAATAATATGTAAAGATGGTTTTTAACATACATTTTTATAAGATTTTGAGTTCTAATTTTTTTCTCTTTCTTCCTTACCACTCCTTTCCCCATGCTAGCAAGTAATCTGATATATGTTTATATGTACATTCGTTTTTAATATATTCCTATATGATTCATATTGGGAAAGAAAACCATAAGGAAAAAAAAAAGAGGGAAAAAAGGTGAAAATAGTATGCTTCAATTTGCAATTGCCATTGTTCTTTCTTTGGATGCAGTCTGCATTTTCCATACAAAGTTTATTGGAATTGCCTTGGATCACTGAATTGCTGAGAAGAGCTAAGTCTATCATAGTTTATCATCACATAATTTTGCTATTGCTGTGTACAATATTTTCTTGGGTTCTTATTCTAACTTTTTCAACATCAGTTCATTTAAATTTTTCCAGGCTTTTCTCAAATCAGTATGTACATATTTACTTACAGAAAAATAGTATTCAATTACATTCATATACCTTAACTTATTAAGCTATTCCCCAACTGATGGGCATATATTTATTTTCCAATTCTTTGCCACCACAAAAAGAATAGCTATAAACAGTTTTGTACATGTAGGTCCTTCTCAAGAAGTATAAAGACTTTTCTTAACCAAGTATCATATTCCTTGAAAATAAAAATGAAACAAACAGAAGTTAATAACTTCAGGAGATAAGAAATATTAAAACAAAAATAAAATAGGAGAAAATATTAAGATATTTTCTAGTAAAAACAACTAATCTAGAATACAGATCAAGGAGAAAAATTTTTTAAAATCCCTAACCTACCTGAATGTCATAATCAAAAAAAAAAAAAAAAAAAAAAAAGATCTTATTTAAAGAAATTATATATGAAAACTGCCCAGATCCCTTTGAAGCAGATGACAGTTAAAATAGAAAGCATTCACTGGTCAGTAAATTAATGAAACTCCAAAAGGAATATTCTAGGAAATATTATAGTCAAAATATAGAGCTTCAAGGTCAAAAACAAAAATACTTCAAGCAGCCTGAAAGAATTAAAGAACCAAGCAAGCATAGTCAGGATCATTTATGTTTTAGTAATCAAAACAATAAAGGAGGGGAGAATTTAGAATACAATATTCCAGAAGATAAAGGAAATAAGACTTATAGTTGAGAATAATCTACCCAACTGAATATAATGCTACAAGGAGAAAATTAACCTTTAATGAAATAGAAGACTTGCAAGTATTCCTGATGAAAAAATCAGTGTTTTGTAGAAACTTCGAAGTTCAAACATAAGAATTAAGAGAAACATGAAAAAGTTAATACGGGCAAGCAATCAGAAGTGATTAAACAAGTACAGACTTGTCATATTCTACAGTACCTAAACACACAGGAGGAACTTAGTAAATGTTTACTACAGATTAATATGGAAAAGGAAAAGGAAGGAGAAAAAGTATTTATAAAGTGCTTACATATACCAGGTACTATGCTAAGCACTTTTTACAATTATTATCTCTTTTGATACTCACAACAACCCTCTAAGGAAGGTGCTATTATTATTCCCATTTTATATGGAAGAACCTTGTTTAACCAAACCTTGTTTGGTTAATGACTGGGATCAGGGACACAGAACTAGTAAGTATATGAGGTGAAATTTGACTTCACGTCTTCCTAACTCTATCTCCAACACTTTAACTATTATACTACCAGCTACCCACAATAATATAGGAAAATGATAAATTTATCTCTTCAGAATTCTCTCAGTCAAAAATCTATTAGATGGAGAACATAAGAATTTTTAAAAACGCTTTGATGAAGTTAAAAGAAGAAAAAAGAGTTAATACACCTTAAAATATTATAAGTTGAAGACAGGGATTGTCTTTTGCCTCATTTTTGTATCCTCAGCACTTAGCAAAGTGGCACAACATAAGTGTTTTATAAATGTTTAATAATTGATGTTTCTAAAACTCTGCATTTCTAAGAATTTGACACCAAAGAAATCATAAAATGTAACCAACAATATGTCATAAGACAAAAGATACAAGTAGTATGACACATTTAAATTATTTGAAATGTAAAATTGTCCTTTAAATCCCATGAAATGAGCTCCCACTCAGCTTTTTTGATTTGTGCCTAAGTGTGAGGTCCAGTTCCCACATATTTATTTCAGCAAAAAACCCTGAAATTCACATCAAACTGAATCATGATTTAAGAAATCCAGTAAGAAACCATAATAAGTTATTTCTCCTATTTCAGAAATTGCACAAAAGATACCCAGATTCCTATGGGCATAAAGAAAGTCATCTTTCCCCATTCTACCAGCAAAGCCAGTGTTGACAAACAAGGCCTTACAAGGAGTCCAGACCTTGAAAGAAACTAGCAGAAAGCCTCAAAATAGGAATCTTCAAGTCCCACAGAGCCACAGTAATTACTAATTAGCATAGTACCACAGCCCTCAGACATAAGAGCTCTGAGGACTCTAGTATTCTGGCTTAAAACACCAGAAAAGGCCCTGAACAAGAAGTATCTTGGACCTCAAAAATCCAGGTCAATGCAGGAACCCAAAGCAATTGTCAATGCTGAAAAATTACCCATATATATATCTTGTAAATAAAAAGCTATAATAAAAAAAAAGTTTTAAAATGCATGATAATTGTGGAAATATGTATAGAAGAATCATACATATTTAACACATATTAGCTTGCTTGCTGTCTGGGGGAAGAGTTGGGGGAAGGGAAGGAGAGGAAAATTTGGAACACAGGGTTTTGCAGGGGTGAATGTTGAAAGCTAGATATCTATGCATATGTTTTGAAAATAAAGAGCTTAAAAAAAAGAATCACTGTGCTTCTTGAAAGCCAAGAATATTATCAATAGACTGGACATTATATTTCAAGAAATCATGAATAAAAACTGCTCAGATACATTAGAACCAGAAGACAAAGTAAAATAGAAAGAATCTACCAATCACCTACTGATAGAAATCCCAAAAGGAAAAGTCTTAATGTCACAGCCAAAATCTGGAGTTGCCCCAAAATCTGGAGTCGCCTTATCATTGAAAAAATACTGTAAGTCTTCAGAAAAAAAGCAATTCCAGAACCAAGGATCTCAACTCAAGAGCATAACACACCATACAAGACCAGTGTGAAAGGCAAAAAGGCCATGAAATTGTCCTAAGTGAAAGGGGAAAGGGCATTGATTCTGACAGCTAATCTAGTGGCAGAGAGTTGAATAATCTAAAGTAATTTGAAAAAAATATTAACAGTTTAGAGTTAATTATAAATAAGATGATATGTATTAATAGGGTGGAAGTATTAATCTGAGAGGGAAAAATCTCACCAATTTGATAAAGAAGTATACTTATCAAAAGTATTAGAAGGGAAATGGGGAAAATAAAAAGCTAGGTCAATTAGCAAACATACTATCTTAATAATTGAATACCTGCTCTTCTTCCTGGTAGACTCCAGAATGTAACAGATTGAGAAGCTGTTTAAGTTCTTGATCAATTTCTTTCCCAGACCACTGCTTATTTAGCATACTTTTAAGTCCTAGAAATTAATTTCAAAAGGCATTCTGAGATTAAAACAGATGTTCTTTAGCTAATAATCAGAACAGCATTTATATCAAAGTACTAGGTTTTTAAATTAAAAAAAAAAAGCCATTGTGTGTTCCTTTTCTCAGTGATAAAATTAAAGTGTCTGAAATTCTATCCTTTTCTGATAAAACTCAAGGTCACTGATTTGCGGGTTACTATATCGTCTAAGAAGAACTCAAATACAGAGAAAACCATAAAACAGAACAGAACAACAGAGCAAGAACAAGTACATGTCTCTTTTCTTGAGAATAAACAAATAAAAACAATGGACTGAGTGACTAACATATGGTTAGTTCTAAAGGAAGAGTTTCACTAAGTTAAAATGTTAACATTATCCTGTGTGGTTTCTAGCAAATCCCCAGGCTCCCTGACATTTAAAATTTTAGATAAGAGGTGCTGTAATATTGATTATGATTGTTTTCTCAATTGAGAAAAGTACCCATGTAAAATTTTCTAACTTTATCTTTAAGAGATAAAATAAAGATAAGGCAAAAGGTATTCAGTACATATTTCTAAGGCATGTGTTTTTCACAGATGAGAAAGACATGTGGCTTTCTAGTGTAGCATGCACAGTTGGCAAAGTCAGGTTTTTTTGATTTGGTATCATTTCCTTTGAGCTAGCCATCTAAAGCCTCAGAATCTCTTTTTTGAACAAGTCTTTAACACTGATAATTAGTCCCGAAATCTAGGGATGTACAACTAATATTATTCAGATGAAAAAAAAAGGCAAGAAAAATTATGGTCACATTCTATTATTGTAAGTTCCATCAAACATTCATCTTTTATAGTTTGAGAACAAACATTTTCTTCCCAACATCATAACAACACAAAATTATAGTTCTTCCTCCTTATCTATATAAACCTCATGCTTGTTTTATTATTATTGTTTAGTCATTATCAGTTGTGTCTGACTCTTTGGTTTTTGTGTTTTTGTTTTTTTAGCAAAAAGACTGGAATGTTTTGCCATTTTCTTTTCCCGGTCATTTTATAAATGAAGAAACTAAGGCACACAGAGTAAAATACCTTGCCCAGAATCATTCGGCTAATAGGTGTCTGAGGGGTCAAATCTATTTGAACTCAGGTTTTCCTGATTCAGACTTGGCACCTACTTTGCTATCTAGCTGCCCCTATATCCGTAGTGCCCAAAGCTAAATGATGTTTGTTATAATGACTCTGATGTCAAGCTCCTTAAGTTTAGCCTTTTGGATCATTAAAGATAAATTATGTTCACTATTATTTTAGTATTATGTATATTTGTTTTCTAATACAAATACTGTATTCCAGTACTAGTATTTCTTTGTTGCAAGTTTAACATAACCAAAGATGAAAGAATGAAAGTAATATGAAAAGTTCAACTATACCTCAATTATTTTCCTTTGTCTGTCTATTGTCAATAGTACATAATTAGGTACTACTAAAATTCCCCTCCATGCCCCAACTTGTGATTTTATTTTCCTAGAGAATTTCCAGCTTAAAAACTTCCTGTCTTAAAACCGACCTGCACCTCTTCTTCAACCTAAAATTTTATTGATTTGTCTGAAACACTATGTAGTTCAGTTTCTAGCCTAGGATCACACATTTGGCATGGGTTAGAAACAGAATTTAAACCCAGAATAATCTTTATGACCCCAATGCCAGCCCTCTAACATCATTCCAGGTTCAGTTTTTTTTTTTTTTTTTTAAGAAAATAATGATATAGATGGAGAATCTGTCACCATGTCAGAAAATCACTAGAGCCAGACCAACTCTTAGGACAAAGAAATGGTATTTTACTGACATAACTCAATTTTTTCTTTCTTCCTAATAGCTATACTTCTATTTAAGTAGCCATTAGTAAAATGTTTTTGTTTTTATCACTCTCAAGACCAAAAATATATTATATACATTACCTGTATACCGATTATTCAGCAGCATCGTAATTTCTGGATGAGATTTGGTCATCAACAGTAACAGTTTTATGGCAACACTTCCAATGACAAGACTAGTTGAAGATGAAAGCTTAAAAACAAGTTCGTCTAAAATTGAATGAAGGGTTTTTTCTTTTATTGTGAGCAAATCTTCACTAATAAAACAAAGAAATACAAAGAATATTAGTGGCTAAAGTACATGTATTGAAATTCCACAATGTGTATTCAAGTATCACTTTGCTATTGTTAATTTCTTGACGTTTATATTCAACTAAATTACAACCAGCCTACCAAATTAACAGAGTCCTCTTTTCCTCTGTATTCCTCCACAATAACGATTACTTTTGTTGAGCATTTCATGTGCTCAATTAACATTTACTAAAGGGATCTTATAAATGCAGGATTTTACATATGCTGATCAGCTGGGGACAGAAAAAGGGCATCTTCTAATCTGATCATATTTTGGGAAGTACTAATTCTAAGCACTTCTAGGCTCTAAAAGCAAAATGAGCTCCATATGCATATTAAATTTTTGATATTCTATGATTCTGACTTTTTATTTATTTTTAATGACAAATATTGTTATTATTTTTCAAGTGTCAGGCACACAACATAGTTTGCTTCTTAAAAATTGATATAAATTAAATACATCTTCAGAGGAAAAAAAATTACATAAATAAAGGCACCTTTTGACTTCTAAGATGTTCTGTAGTACAGTCATGATTGCAGATCCTGTTTCAACATCATCAGTTAGCAACAAATGTAAAAAATGACCACTTTGTAGAACTGTCATAATAGAAAGAAAAAAGATCAAAGAAGTGAATACTGAGGAAGCAAATATCAAGCTTCAAGTGAGATCTCAGCATTAAAACAATTTGTGCAAAATATAGTATTTCCTGCATTTTATACTCTACAATAAAGTTTATAAAGGCCAAGTTTCAATAATCATAAATATAAACTATACCAGTTTTAGTGATTATCTGAACTTTGATTTTAAAATTCATATCTAACACAAACCAGTGAACTTCATTCATGAGTTTCTTTTTTTCAATTTCATGAATTTTTTTAGTGTTCTTCAATTTAAATAATTATTTTTCATTTAAAAAATGCTTAAATTCAAAAGGGGGCACATTTAAGTAAGGAACCATTAGTACTTTCATTTTAAACTTAATACATTTTTTAAAATAGTCAAATGAAATAGATTCAAATTTTCATTTATAATCCTTTTTCTGGTCTTTGTATATAGGATTGCTTATATGTTTAATTTTCTAGTTCCTAAGATACATTTTTTTAAAAAGAATGTTTAGATTTTCTGGGAAGATAATTCTGAAATTGAAGTCTTTCTGTTTTAAAGATTTATATAAAAATTATTCCTGCTTTTGTCCTTTTTTGTATTATAAAAATATTATGGGATTCAATGGCTCTCTTTTGATCTTTTTGTAAATGATATATATTTTTTTCTTCTGGAAGACCTGAAGGCTTTTTTCTGTGTTGCAATTTTAAATTGCTAACATAATGCAAGCTGGATTTTTATTTTCATCTTCTTGGAGTATTCATATAAACTCATACTCATGCTAAACTTTGTGTAGATATCTGATAGGTTTTAGTCCTACAGTAACTCAGGATTTAGGTAAGTCATCAGTCTTAGTCTGTCCAGCAGTAGAAACTATTTCAGATTCTATGTGTTTTCCAGATGAATTGATGATTTTGAGGTTTCTTCTTTCTTACTCTTTCATATCTATCATGTTCACTGAAATTGTTATCCAGCCATTTTTCTGTTGAATTATATTCTGAGATTTTCCTGAATTGAACTGCTTTCATTTATTTTATCATTCATTATATTTTGCTTTTAATGTGGGTATTTTTTCTAGTTATGGGAGTGGAATTTTCTTGATTTTAATAACTTTTTTGCAATATAGTCCTAGAGGAATATCTAGGTCAAAGAGTACAAAAAATATTTAATCACTTTTCTCTTGTAATTCCAAATTGTTTTCCAGAATGGTTGGAGCAACTCACAGCTACAGTTCCAAGATAACTTTCCCACATCACAGGTAAGAAATAGATTTGGTTTGAACAACCCTCTTTTAAAATGTAAATATACTTGGTAGATTTTTTTGGGGGGGAGGGGGTGGGGGTGGAAGGTTGGAGTAGAACTAAGGAATATATTATCAGCTATTTGCCCTCCAATAGGAAAACAGTTTCGCTTCCAGGACTATCTGTGTCCTGCTTCATCTAGTTCTAAGAGAACTGAAGTTGTGAAAGGGAAGTAGTAATTTTCAAGTCAAACATTACAGTGGGGATTTTGGACACTCTGAGCTTATGAGGACTGGAGCAGGTAGAAAGGGAGATAAACACAGGGCACCAAAGACAGACTTCTCTTTTTAAATTCTGTTTAAATCTGCTTAACTTAAATCGTCTGTGTTGGGTCTATTTTGTATTACAATTCAACTATTATTAACTCTTTTCATAAAACCAAAGTTTTTCTGGCCAGAATTCAAAAAGGATAAAAAAGCTGAGATAACCCTACATTAGCATTTCTGAGAATATTAGGCTATTAAACATTAACTCCTTGAAGGCAGGGGCTGTTTCTGTCTTTCTTTATATTCCACAGTGCTTAGACAGCACTTGACACGTAGAAAGCACTTAACAAATGCTTAGTAACTCTGAGGCACCACCTCACACCTATCAAATTGGCTAAGGTAACAAAAAAGGAAAATGATAAATGTTGGAGATGTGCATTGTTGGTGGAGTTGTGAACTGATTCAAACATTCTGAAGATCAATTTAGAACCCACATAACCAAAAATATTTACAGCAGTTCTTTTTGTAGTGGCAAAGAATTAGGAAAAACTTGGAAAGGTACTTATATGAACTGATACTAAGTGAAGTAAGTAGAACAAGGAAAACATTGTACACAATAAAAGCAACATTGTATGATACTCAACTTAGCACTTAGACTTAGCACTTTCCAGTAACACAATGATTTCAAGACTTATTCCAAAAGATTCATGTGGAAAATTTCTATCCATATCCAGAAAAAAAGAATTATGGAGTCTGAATGCAGATTAAGCATACTCTTTTACTTATTTTGTTTTTTCTTTCACATAGCTTTTCCCTTTTGTTTTTATTCTTTTTTTACAATATGACTTATATGGAAATATGTTTAATATGACTGTACACTTAAAAGCTGTATCAGATTTATATATCTTGGGGAGACAGGAAAGGAAGAAGAAAAAAAATTTGGAACTCAAAATCTTTTATAAAAGTGAATGTTGAAACCTATCTTTATATATAATAATTAAGTGGGAAAATAAATAAATGTTTTAGAGCCTGACAAAAATGTAGACACAAGAAAATTTCATTTTGGTATCATCTTCAACCAACATAATATATTCCCTTAATAAAAATTATTTTAACACTAGAATAATCCACACAGGCATATTTCTTTTGATGGGATTTTTTAAAAAGTAGTTTCACTAAGTATCAAGTTACAGAAAAATATATACATGTGTGTATATGTATATATTGAATGTAAGCATGTATATATACATACATATATGTATAGATGTATGTGTGTATACACACACATACACACACACATACAGAGAGAGAGAGAGAGAGAGAGAGAGAGAGAGAGAGAGAGAGTGTGTGTGTGTGTGTTAGAGTTTTAAAAAATAAGTATCTGGACTGTTAGTATTTACATTAAAATCTATAAGGATCCTTTAATAGTTACTTTGTTCTATGCTTACCTACCTAATCTTCTCTTACCATTTTTAGTGAGTTGAATATGCCCTGTTAGTAGACAGCACAGTGAGCCGATCACACTCTGGAAATGCCACAAGAATTCACCTTTTTCTTCATTCTTAAAACAAAGAAAATACATCAACTTTAATATAGCTCTACCTGGGAATAAAAGAATATAAGTCCTTTTTCAAAGCTAAACTATTTATGAGTTATGTGACTTAAAGCAACTCAACTTTTGAGCCTTAGCTTTTTCCCCCTAGAAAATAGGGTTAATTTCACTTACTGAGAATTAAATAGTTAAAAGGATAAAAAGAGATAATTACATGAAAAAGATGTGAAAATTTTCTAATGCCAGAAAAATTCTACAACGTTTAGACTCACAGAATCTCAAAATTTCAAAGTATTGAATAGAATCATAAAATTAAAAAAATAAGTTTCCCCCCAAAGTACATGCAAAGATATTTTTCAACATTCACCCTTGCAAAATGTTGTTCCAAATATTTTCCCTCCTTCCTCTCCTAGACAGCAAGCAATCCAATATAGGTTAAACATGTGCATTTCTTCTAAATAATTTTCTACATTTGTTATGTTGCATGAGAAAAATCATAACAAAAAGGGAAAAAACACAAGAAAAAACAACCACCAAAAAAGGTGGGGAAAAACTATGATTTGATCCATACAAAATCATAAATTTTAAATAGCACAAAGTTGGAAGGACCTTCAGAGGATATACAGTGCAAAATTTTCTCATCTGAGGCTCAGAGATTTTAAGGTCACACAGGCAGTAAGGTAAGATTTAGACTTAAGTCCTAACCCCCAGAATGAGTAGTTTTTACTTACTGTGCCACATTATCTCTTAACCATCTTGTCCAATTTTCATCTAGAGTTTAACCACTTCTACAATATTCTCTGCAAAGTTGTCTTTCATTTTTATGGCATTTTCCAAGGCACCCCTACAATAGTCTGGGAATATATTTCTGTAAATGAGATTCACTGATTTTTGATTATCAAAGTACCTCTGGAATTTTTTTCCTAGATAGAGATGACACTGAAAAATCTTCTGCTCAAAGAAACACAGAATTTCAGAGTTGAAGGGGACAATAGTAGCTATCTGAACTCAGGACTTCTGGCTCCAAATCTCATGATCTCTCTACTATATCAGATAGGGAGATGTCACTTTTTATATTATTATGTTATTATTAATTTATAATAATATAATTATTTATATTAAAGACAGAACTGAAAAGAGCACAGAAATTAGAACTTATGAAAGTCGAAGGAGACCTATAAGCCTATCCAATCCAACCCTTACCTGAGCAAAAAATTCCATCTACAATATCCCCAATAAAGTCATCCAAATTTTGCTTGAAGATCTCCAATGAGAGAGAAGCCACTACTCAAAAAGAAAGGCTTTTGTATTTTTGCAAAATTCACTATATATTGCAAGTTTTTTTATAGCAAACTTAAATTTGTGTCTCTGCTTCTACCAACTGTCTGAATTCTGACATTTAGAGATAAGCAGAACAAATCTAACTGATTCTTCTTCAACAAGACAGCTCTTAATATTTCAATCTATGTCTCCCAGAACTAGAACCCTCTCTCTTTATTAGCCTAATTTTCTTTAGAAGAGACTTGCTCACAATAGACTTGCTCAATACAGGGCCATCACAAATCTACAATTTGCTTTTTTTTTTTTTTTTTTTAAAGGCCAATTATCTTCAAAGCAAAATAAAGTAAAGTACAATGTGATGAAGTATGCCTGTGCATTGGTTATTTATAATGACAGTTCAGGTAATCTGGCTAATAGTTCTTCAATATCATCCTTAAATTCCCTAAAAACTTCCAAGTGAATAGATTAGATACAAATTGCATTATGTAAATTATCATAGTAATCTAGTATATGATAAACCTAAAGAGCCAAGCTTTTGGAACAAAAACTCATTTGATGAAAAAGTGGAAAACAGTATGCCAGAAACTAGTTATAAATCAACATCTCACATTGTATATCAAAAAAAGTCAAAATGAATACATAATTTACATATAAAGAGTGATACCATAAGCAAATTAAGAGAGCATGGAATGATTTGTCTGTCAGATTTACGGATTTACGGATAAGGAAAGAATTTAGGACCAAAGAAGTTAAAGAGGGCATTACAAAAATGTAAAACAGATAATTCTGATTAAATTAAAAGTTTTTCATAAAGGACACTAATGCAACCAAAATTATAAGGAAAGCAGAAAACTGGGGGAAATTTTTTTTGCAATAAGTATCTCTGATAAAAGCCCAATTTTTCAAATATATGGAGAAATGAGCCAAATTTATAAAATTTATAAATTAAAATTATAAAAATTACAAAGTGCATAAAAATACAGTCTCCAACTAATAAATGACCAAAAACAAGCAGTTTTCAGATAAATATCACGTCTATCTATAATCACACAAAAAATGCTCTAAATCATTACTGATCAGAAAAATGCAAATTAAAACAACCCTAAGGTATTAATTCATACCTATAAGAATGAGTAATGTGACAAAAAAAAAAGGAAAACATTGGCTGTTGGAGGGGATGTGGGAGATGGTTCACTAATACACTGCTGTTGAAGTTGTGAATTGATCTAACCATTCTGGAGAGGAATTTGGAACTATGACCCATAGTTATAAAACTGTACATAGCCTTTGATCTAGAAATAATCACTGCTAGGTCTATTCCCATCCCCTCTCCTCCCAAGACATCCAAAAAAAGAAAAAGAAACTATTTGTACAAAAATATTTATAGCAGCTTTTTTTGTGATAGCTAAGAATTAGAAATGGAAAGGATGTCCATCAACCGGAGAATGGGTAAATAAACCATGGTATATGATTATAATGAAATATTATTATGCTATAAGAAATGACAATCAGGATGATTTCAGAAAAACCTGGACTTAATTGATGTATAGTATAGTGAATACAACCAGGAAAATGTTGTACACAGTAACAACAATATTGTGTAATCAAGAACTGTGAATGACTTAGCTATTTTCAGAAATACAATAATCCAAGGCATTCTTAAATGATGAATGAAGCATACTGTTTGCCTCCACAGAAAGAACTGATATTGACTGATACATGTTAATTTTTTATTTTCTTTCATTTTTTTCTTTTGAGTCTTCTTGTAAAAAATGACTATTATGGAAACATTTTACATAATTGCACATGTATAATCTATATCCGATTGCTTTACTGTTTCAAGGAGGGGAGAAGGAAAGGAAATATAGAATTTGGAACTCAAAATATTAAATAAAAATATGAAAAGATGAAAAAAAAACAACCTAAGTGTAAGCCATCACATCCTGTACGTTTGCTATTTAGATCTACAAAAAGACCCCTGTCCATTCTTCTCACTATTTGATTTCCACAGAAAAAGTGCAATTAGGAAATTCCTAAGCTTTCTTGGTAATCAGAAGCAAAGAATTAATGTGCCTCATCTCTCTGTGTTGCTGTTTCATTCCTTTCATATATGATCAAAGGGTGTTGCTGTTTCATTTCTTTCATATATAATCAAAGAGCTATCAATGATCCTCTAAGCTAGTTTTATATACTCATTAAGAATCTTTTATGACCAAGTGTGAATGGCAATACTTTATACCAAAATGTTTTGAAAGGAGTAAAGTGCTATATAATTGTGAAAAATGTATTCATTCTTACTTGGAAATAAAATATTAAATATTTTTGTTTTGAAAACATTAAGACCTTATACAAGTTTATAAAGCATAGAAGATAGTGAAACACAGAGAGATTAAACAATTTTCAGTTTTCTTCTTGCAAGTCAACAGCTCAGAGAAAAATCTTACTCTCATTCTCTCCCTCTGAAGGGGTTGTTAAAAGTATTTAATTTAGAAATCTAAATCTTCCTTTCTCCCATGTTTCCAGAAGGGATTATATACTGAGCTGGAGACACTGGAAACAAATATGCCTTTGGGCAGTTTTGAAGACTAGTGGGAGAGGGCAGCTTTAAATATAACTATATTTTCCTTTATATTCCATTCCAAACAGAATTTTATAACTTTCAAGTGTAGGTAGTTTTCTCCCCTCTTCTTCTCTTTGCTTGCAACGAAAAAAAAATTTCAAGTTGCTGTTTATTTTTTATTCTTATTTTCCATCAAATGTTTACTGAAAAATAATATTCTTTTCTTAAGACAGCAGTAATGTCGTCTTCAGAGTGCTAAACATATGCACATACCTCAACCGCACTGATGTAATATTTTTGCAATCGCCTTCCTAAAATGAGGAAATTTTCTGCAGCTGAAGGAAGCAATTCATTATAAAATTCTTCTGTATTTTCTGTTGGCTCCAAGCCCACACAGCATTGGCTAAAACAAGAACATAGTTTTGTGATTTGGTTTGCACTTATTATAAATGAAAATCGAACATTAAAGCTACCATAAATCTTGAACCTTTTTAGCCACAATTCCCTTTGCATTTTTTCATGATAAACATTTGCCTGATAAACAAAGGACTTTTCCTTCAAAATCAAACCAGTGATTTTCAGAAAAAGTAAACCTATTTAGGAAAAATAAACACACTATAGATCATACTAATAGCATAGTACTAAAATGTCCTGACCACTTAGCAATCATGTAAAGTTTAGCTGCTTTGAAGGAACATACAAGAGAAGCACTTAGTCACTCAAAGATGAGTGAAAAGTTAGATACCTTCATTGTGAGCCTGCATGACAAGGAAGATAATGATGCCCTCCCCTCTATAGTAATAAGGAAGAGGGAGGGTTTTTTGGGAAAATAAGAGTTGTGTTTTGGATATATTGAGTTTAGGATGGCTACAGGATATCTAAGGATATCTATCTAATTCATATCTAATATCTATCTAATTCAATATCTATCTAATTAATATGTAATATCTACCTAATTCAGTATCTAATCTAATAGACAGTTGATTGGGAAAGTAAAAGTTGAGTTTTGCTGGGACACTGATGCATTGTTGGTGGAGTTGTTAACGAATCCAACCATTCTGAAGAGCAATCTGGAATTATGCCCAAAAAGTTATCAAATTGTGCATACCCTTTGATCCAGCAGTGTTTCTACTGGGCTTATACCGTAAAGAGATACTAAAGAAGGGAAAGGGGCTTGTATGTGCCAAAATGTTTGTGGCAGCCCTGTTTGTAGTGGCTAGAAACTGGAAACTGAATGGATGCCCATCAATTGGAGAATGGCTGGGTAAATTGTGGTATATGAATGTTATGGAATATTATTGTTCTGTAAGGAATGACCAGCAGGATGAATACAGAAAAACCTGGACTTAATTGATGTATAGTATAGTGAATACAACCAGGAAAATGTTGTACACAGTAACAGCAATATTGTGTAATCAAGAACTGTGAATGACTTAGCTATTTTCAGAAATACAATAATCCAAGGCATTCCTAAATGATGAATGAAGCATACTGTTTGCCTCCATAGAAAGAACTGATATTGACTGATACATGTTAATTTTTTATTTTCTTTCATTTTTTTCTTTTGAGTCTTCTTGTAAAAAATGACTATTATGGAAACATTTTACATAATTGCACATGTATAATCTATATCCGATTGCTTTACTGTTTCAAGGAGGGGAGAAGGAAAGGAAATATAGAATTTGGAACTCAAAATATTAAATAAAAATATGAAAAGATGAAAAAAAAAAACAACCTAAGTGTAAGCCATCACATCCTGTACGTTTGCTATTTAGATCTACAAAAAGACCCCTGTCCATTCTTCTCACTATTTGATTTCCACAGAAAAAGTGCAATTAGGAAATTCCTAAGCTTTCTTGGTAATCAGAAGCAAAGAATTAATTTGCCTCATCTCTCTGTGTTGCTGTTTCATTCCTTTCATATATGATCAAAGGGTGTTGCTGTTTCATTTCTTTCATATATAATCAAAGAGCTATCAATGATCCTCTAAGCTAGTTTTATATACTCATTAAGAATCTTTTATGACCAAGTGTGAATGGCAATACTTTATACCAAAATGTTTTGAAAGGAGTAAAGTGCTATATAATTGTGAAAAATGTATTCATTCTTACTTGGAAATAAAATATTAAATATTTTTGTTTTGAAAACATTAAGACCTTATACAAGTTTATAAAGCATAGAAGATAGTGAAACACAGAGAGATTAAACAATTTTCAGTTTTCTTCTTGCAAGTCAACAGCTCAGAGAAAAATCTTACTCTCATTCTCTCCCTCTGAAGGGGTTGTTAAAAGTATTTAATTTAGAAATCTAAATCTTCCTTTCTCCCATGTTTCCAGAAGGGATTATATACTGAGCTGGAGACACTGGAAACAAATATGCCTTTGGACAGTTTTGAAGACTAGTGGGAGAGGGCAGCTTTAAATATAACTATATTTTCCTTTATATTCCATTTCAAACAGAATTTTATAACTTTCAAGTGTAGGTAGTTTTCTCCCCTCTTCTTCTCTTTGCTTGCAACGAAAAAAAAATTTCAAGTTGCTGTTTATTTTTTATTCTTATTTTCCATCAAATGTTTACTGAAAAATAATATTCTTTTCTTAAGACAGCAGTAATGTCGTCTTCAGAGTGCTAAACATATGCACATACCTCAACCGCACTGATGTAATATTTTTGCAATCGCCTTCCTAAAATGAGGAAATTTTCTGCAGCTGAAGGAAGCAATTCATTATAAAATTCTTCTGTATTTTCTGTTGGCTCCAAGCCCACACAGCATTGGCTAAAACAAGAACATAGTTTTGTGATTTGGTTTGCACTTATTATAAATGAAAATCGAACATTAAAGCTACCATAAATCTTGAACCTTTTTAGCCACAATTCCCTTTGCATTTTTTCATGATAAACATTTGCCTGATAAACAAAGGACTTTTCCTTCAAAATCAAACCAGTGATTTTCAGAAAAAGTAAGCCTATTTAGGAAAAATAAACACACTATAGATCATACTAATAGCATAGTACTAAAATGTCCTGACCACTTAGCAATCATGTAAAGTTTAGCTGCTGCTTTGAAGGAACATACAAGAGAAGCACTTAGTCACTCAAAGATGAGTGAAAAGTTAGATACCTTCATTGTGAGCCTGCATGACAAGGAAGATAATGATGCCCTCCCCTCTATAGTAATAAGGAAGAGGGAGGGTTTTTTGGGAAAATAAGAGTTGTGTTTTGGATATATTGAGTTTAGGATGGCTACAGGATATCTAAGGATATCTATCTAATTCATATCTAATATCTATCTAATTCAATATCTATCTAATTAATATGTAATATCTACCTAATTCAGTATCTAATCTAATAGACAGTTGATTGGGAAAGTAAAAGTTGAGTTTTGCTGGGACACTGATGCATTGTTGGTGGAGTTGTTAACGAATCCAACCATTCTGAAGAGCAATCTGGAATTATGCCCAAAAAGTTATCAAATTGTGCATACCCTTTGATCCAGCAGTGTTTCTACTGGGCTTATACCATAAAGAGATACTAAAGAAGGGAAAGGGGCTTGTATGTGCCAAAATGTTTGTGGCAGCCCTGTTTGTAGTGGCTAGAAACTGGAAACTGAATGGATGCCCATCAATTGGAGAATGGCTGGGTAAATTGTGGTATATGAATGTTATGGAATATTATTGTTCTGTAAGGAATGACCAGCAGGATGAATACAGAGAGGCTTGGAGAGACTTACATGAACTGATGCTAAGTGAAATGAGCAGAACCAGGAGATCATTATATACCTCAACAACGATACTGTATGAGGATGTATTCTGAAGGAAGTGGATTTCTTCAACAAAGAGATCTAACTCAGTTTCAATTGATCAATGATGGACAGAAGCAGCTACACCCAAAGAAAGAACACTGGGAAATGAATATAAACTGCTTGCATTTTTGTTTTTCATCCCGGGTTATTTTTATTTTCTGAATCCAATTCTTCCTGTGCAACAAGATTACTGTTCGGTTCTGCACACATAGATTGTATCTAGGATATGCTGTGATATATTTAACATGTATAGAATTGCTTGCCATCTGGGGGAGGGGGTGGAGGGAAGATAGGGAAAAGTTGGAAGAGAAGTGAGTGCAAGGGATAATGTTGTAAAAAATTACCCAGGCATGGGTCACTAAAAAGTTATAATTATTAAAAAAAAAAAAAAAAGAGAGAGAGACATCATTGGTAACTTTGGAAAGAGCAATCTCAGTTGAATAATGAGAGCAGAAGCCAAACTGAAATGAGTTAAGAGGCAGCAAGAGTAAAGAAACTAAAGGAACAAAAAAGTAAAGAAAGTAGAGGAATTGTAAACAGTTTTTAAAAGGAGTTTAACCAAAAAAAGGAAGAGATAAAGGGAGATGGCTAGCAAGGATGGATGGATCAAGGGCAGGTTTTTTTGAGGATAGAAAAGACATAGGAGTATTTGTAAAAAGCAGAGAAATAGCCAAAAAACAGGGAGAAACTTTTAGAAATGTGAGAGAGTGGAGCTAATAAAGAAGGTAATCTTGAGTGTCCTCTTTTAGACATTCAGAATGCAAAGACAAAAACAAAAAAGTTCTGGGCCTCCAGGAAACTAAGAGTGATTATTGCCAACAATTATGAAGTCTTAGACAAATTCAACTGATTGTGCTATTCTCAGTGTCTTTTGAAGACAGAAGACCTATGCAGGAAAATTTTACTTTAGCATGTGAAATTTGCTTAGTTTTAGGTGGTAGCTGAAAATGGGATTTGGATTTCTGGACCATGGTTTAAAATAAGAAATTACAAACTCTGGATCAGAAATTGAAAATTTCTGATACTCTCCCTATTACATAAACTTTTAACATAGGAATAGATGCTAAAGATAACAGAAAGCCGGAATTAGCATAGGATGTTGCTTATTTAACATTTTATTTTATTTTGGTTGGGATGGAGTACATCTAGATTTGATTTCCTAAGATTTTTAAAAACAATACTGATTTACATATCTAAAACACTACTTTTTCACTCATTTATAAGTCTCCCAAGAAAAACAAAGAAAATTACAACTTTCCATTCTCCAAAAGACTAGCTAATGGTGTTTTCCTTATAAGAATGTAACAGAGATTCTAGGATGAAAAGTAGAATAAATTGAGCAAGAATTAACTCGATTCATTTCTTCATCTTTACCTTAATATTTGTGCAAGTTGGGAAATAGTCATCCAACCACCTTGGATTTTGGTGTCATCTTTTCTAAGGACCAATAGACAATATCGAATGAGATCATAGCAATATATGTCCTGCTTAATCTTCTTTAATTCTGAGCTTCCCAAAGGGGCACTGTTTAAAATTTCTGAAGCAAAAGAAAACAGAGACACATTTAGTTACTTCCACCATAATTACCATAGCTTTTAAACATTATTTAATGATAACTTTTAAATATATCAGAAAGCAGCACAGCTTGTTCAAAGATACTTAAATATTTAACCCGGTTTTGATGATTATATTTCAGGATTCAAAGTAAAATATACTGTTCAATATCTCAGTTATTTCCAGGAAAGAAAATGCAAATGTGCTCTAGAACAACAGTCAATATAAGATATACATGTACAGTTTAGAATTAAATGATTAAAATATAACTTCCCAAAATAACTTTGGAAGTCGAGATTATGGTTTCGTTATTCAAATATATATTATATAATGAACTTACCTTTTAATTTCAACAGAATAACAGGAACATTCTGTTCAGGGCTTTCTGTAACTTCAGCAGCTAGAGACAATATCCTTGGATCCACAATGACTGATTCCATTTTCCACTAATTATCCTTTAATAAAAAAAAGTATGTAATACAAGTCAGGTAAGATTCCTATCACATTGTATTATTAAAATATTTTAAATGGGGATAATAGGAGGTTAATAACATTTCACATTTGTAACATCAAGTTAAAATTTTAAAAATCTATATATAATCTGGTATTATAAAAAAAGTACCAGATCTGGAGTCAAAGTTTTATTACCATCTAGTTCAATTATCTCTATGACCAAATGTATCACCTGAGAAAAGCCTAGCTTTGAAACTATGGGAGCACCTGGACAAAAACCATAATAGAAAGCAGAAAGAGCTTCATTAAAAGTAATAAAGACTAACAAGTTTCCATTAGTAAGAGGAATCCTCCATTAAAATCCCTGCAAATTAGAAACCAGATATGTGAAACTTTCAACATTACAGGCTTACTCAACTAGGACAGTCCTTTTTTATTTAACTACTCCCAGATATGTGCTCTAGAGTTAAGCTTCTTAAACTGTGGGTAATAACCCCATATGGAGTTGGGTAACTGAATATGGGTGTTGTGAAATTATGATTTATTATCAGTAAATGTTTTATTTATATATCTATATGCCCGAGGCTGAGTAAAAATTTCTCAGGTGAAAAGAGATCGTGAATGGGAAAAGTTTAAGAAGACCTGTCCCAGAGAGTGATATAGGTCACATTCAGTTGTTCTGAGGTTTCCTAATAGTTCAATAAACAATTCAGCATCTTAGATAAAACAGTGGATAGAGCACCAGCTCTGAAGTCAGGAGGACCTGAGTTCAAGTTTGACCTTAGATATTCAACACTTCCTAGCTGTGTGACCCTGGGCAAGTCACTTAACCCCAACTGCCTTAGCAAATAAAAAGAAGAAGAAGTAGAAGAAGGTAGTTCCCCAGTCCAGATTCAAGCAGTCGTCAGTATAAGCTTAGCAGGTGATGCATATAGTTCCACGATCAAGTTTAGAAAAAAAATAACCATAGTTAAAAGCAAAAGAGGGAAACTGTGTATATATGTGTGTGTGTGTGTGTGTATATATATATATATATATATATCTTTCTATAAAGTATTCAGATTTCCAATCTCCCAGTTGTCTCAAGTCACTTCATCTCTGGAAATATAGAAGAGTCCCACCCACAAGACATCTTTTATCATCAGAGAATTCACACAAAAAAGGACAAAAATTGCAATCTTATTCTTCATTAGAGAATTTATACAGGAAAGAAACCTTATAAATATAATGCAAACAGAAAAGCCTTCAGCCAGAGGACATTTTAATGAAAAGAATTTATGCTGGAAACAAAAACCCTATAAATGCAAAAGGTATTTCCAGTCAAGAGGGCCTAGAGTCGAATTCGAGCTCAGCCACAAGTCACTTCCCCTCAGAAGTACCTCACTCTCCTTGTCTATAAACATATTCCAGTCCACCACAAATCTTTTGACTTGAAGTTTAGGCAATTAAGTGATTAGATTAAGCATCTTATACTTAATTAGTATCTGACAATGCTAATGTTCATGGAAGCAACATGATTACAAAAACAAAGTCCTGAAAGAATGCAAACAGTTGACTTACAATCACATAAAAAAAGTTTTATATAATTCCATTTTCTCCAACTATTGCTACCATCCACGCTTATCAGGAAGGTCAAAAGATCTCAAATCACCTGAAGTATAACTCACCAGGAATGAAAAATGCCCTAGGACTTTTTTTCTCAAACAAATCTGAAAAGAATTTGACTATTCTGTGAAGTAATACCTGATTTGTTAAATGTTAATTTACTATTGTTAAATTGTTAAATGTACTACTATATCTGAGACTACATCCTGAATAGGTTATACATATCCAATCATTTAAAACATATTTCCATGTTAGGTCATATTGTGAAAGAAAAATGGGAATAAAAGGGAAAAAAATACAAGAAAGAAAAAGCAAACAAAAAAAGTGAAAAAAAGATGAAAAGTATGCTTTCATAAGCATCCTATCTCCACAGTTCTCTCTCTGGATGTGGATGGCATTTTACATTCCAAGTCTATTAGTATTCTATGTTAAGCATATTTTCCAGTCACTTAAACTGCCTCAAACTTATTTTAATATTTACAATTCAGTAAACATGATTCAAATTAATATTTAGAATTAAGTATTGTTATAAGCATCAGTTGTACTATATTGTAATGAAATACTATACTAAAAATACTCATGTTTATAGTTTTTGTAAGGCATTTCTTCCTTTATAACTAGTTTTTACTTTTATCAGGGTGCCTCTCTTTTGCTTCCTCTAATTTATTGTTTCTAATCTAGTCTAAAGAGATGATTTATACATAGTTTTAACACTGTAAGTTAAGGACTTATAAGTTCTTAAAGAGATCACAGAGCTAATTTAGTCCAACATTTTCATTTTATCAACAAGGGTAATAAGATAATAAATACTAATACTTACATATGGAGTTTAAGATTTACCAAAAAACTTTACTAATATCATCACATATCCACAACCACCTAAGGAGGTAAGATGCTATTATTATGCTATTATTTTACAAATAAAGACACTGAAGCAGGAAGTGTTCACATTTGAAACCACATGTTCACAACTCCAGTTCTCTAACTACTACTCTACCCAGCTCTCACAAGATATTAAGGAAATTGCCTAGTAAATTACATAACTGATTCTCTGTATCTGGGCCTAAAATTAGTCTCCTGATTCTATATTAGTGCTCTTTCTAGTATATACGCTTCCAAAGGGTGAAACATTATTAACAATGAAAAAAAACTAAGTAACACAATTGACAGTCACAGATGGAAAAGTTTTCAAGATGGGCAAATAATTTTGGTTTGTTTAGGATTTTAAAAATTTACTCCCATCCCTTGGCATTCAGTATTATTATTTAGTTCAAGTTCATTCCTTTATCTTTTATGGAAACAAATGCCCTACTGTATGGAACCTGATGCCTCCATATAAATATGTGACTAAATTGTAAATTCAGCTAGCATATACATGATGCATTAAAAGTTTGAAGAATGCTTTGCAAATATTTCATTGTATCACCCTGAGAAGTGGGCACTGTTATCAATATCCCTATTTTACATGACTAACCCTGATTCCATAGCTAGTTAAATATTTAAAGTTGCATTTGAAGGGGAGGTTTTCTGATTCCAAGTCCAGCATGCTATCCACTGCCCTACTTAACTGCACAGAAGGCCCACAGTTCAAAGAAAACTAGTCAATTTCAACCTGCCAATTTTCTGCAGGGTGGAGCAAAGGGAGGAGAGTGAAAGAAAAACAGGGAGGGAGGAACTAGCCCAAACCACTAAGATGGTAACACAATTCAAACATTGCTGTTTGAATGGGTCAGGAACTGAGAGACCTGAGTTGAAATCCGGTCTTGGACACTATCTGTGTGATTCCTGGGCAACTCAAGTTTTCTCAACTGTAACAAGAGATAACAGCATCTACCCCGCAGCTTTTGGTACAGTACCTGGCATACATTTGGCGCTTAATAAAAGGTTGTTTCTCTCGGCCCCCTTTGCTTATGCTCAGCACACAAAGCGTTGTTTCAACGTTGCCCAGGTAACCGAGCTGTCTCTCCTCCAAAAGCTCCAGGGAACCTGCTCTACAAGGGGGACGGAGGAGGGAAGTTTCACGCATGAATGGGAAAGGACACTCGAGGGTGAGCCCAGACTTGGGTCTCAAATCGCAATCCACCACTAATCTATCAGCTGTGCAATTAAGGTCAAGGAAGTCCCTTCTAGGCCTCTCTAGGTTCCAAGATCCGCCCGTGTGGTTGGCGTCACGGACGTCCAGAGTACCTCAGGCCGAAATGCCACGCGGCGTAAACTTCCTTTCCCTAGATGGAAGCCGAAAATTCTTCCGCCGACTGGGCAGATCGCAAAGTTCTCTGTACCCATCCGCGCCCCGCTGCCCCGCCTCCTTTTACCTCCACCCCACCATCTCCGCCTCCCCCGCCCCTTCGTTTTAGAACGTGCGACTACAGTAACCTCGCTCTTACGTGGAGTTTTACTAAGGGACGACCATTTGCGGCTGCGGTCGTCCACGTCAGAGCGAGGGGCAGCAGACGTAGTGGCCAAATGACGAATACTTCACTCCCCCGACGGTTCATGAGCGAACGGCGGCTGCGCAAACCAGCGGCTGGCGCTCGCGGACCGAAAACCCTTCGGCGGCTCCACTCAAAGCTCCCATAGCCACGCCCCCAATCCCCCTTGGGTTGTCAAGCAACAGCCAATCCACGCCTCCGAGGCTCCACATTGGCCCGTTCTGGGCTCCGCCCCGCACCCCGACCAGCATGCAACCGGGAGCTTGCAGTAAGAGGCCGGCAGGCTGTGCCTCCGGGTCTAGGTGGCAGGTGGCGTGCTGCCTAGTTGCGGCTAAGGAGGATGAATGGGCCGTCCGGAGCTCCGTATTTTGACAGCCGGGAGCGGGTGCTAAAGTTGGGAGAGAGTTTCGAGAAGCATCCGCGCAGCGCCTTCCACACCGTGCGTTGTGAGTGGGGCAAGAAGGGGGCTATACTTCGCCTACATTACTGGCCCAGTGGGTTTTTTTCACTTGTGAATGAGTCCCCGAAGTCTCCGGAGTATTCCTCACAAAGGTCCCCACTTTTTTCCTACGGAGAAAGGTCTTTCTTGTCTTCTCTGCCTCGTAAACCCTTTTTTTGTGGGTGCCCGGGGGGGGGGGAGACATAAAAGAGAAGCTGGGGGGGAGGGGTTGAGTGACAGTCGGTGACAGGCAGACAGAACTCAGGTGAGTGACAGGGAGAGGCTTCTGGTTGTTCTAGGGGTTCCGAGGTGACGGATAGATAGGTTCTCCTGATGTTGAAGGGAACAAATGAAAGATGAAGTGAACCTGGAAGCGTTTTGCAAGGCAGCTGGTGCCATGCTAGTATCATGGAGGTTGGGGAGGGGAGCGGCGGCGGCGGCCGGGATCCACAGTTCCTGACCTCTTGCCGATGCCGTGTTTTCTTTTCCCTCCCTCTTCCATCCACACTCCTATCAGTACCCTAACCACATGGATCTTGTGAAGACATTCGCAAGATTCTCATTTATATTCTTTCTTCAACATTTATTAAAAGTCCACTTTGGAGAAAGTAGAATTTCAGGGGTTTAAAAAGATCTCCTTTTGGTCATCTATGATAAATTTAGCTCTTCTCAGCAAGTGATCCAAGAAATTCTAAGAGATTTAGGATTTAAAATACTGTCGGGATCCAGAGGAAGAATTGTAGTGACTGAATGCAGATGGAAGTATGCTATTTTCACTTTTTTTCCCCCTTTCTCATGGTTTTTCCCTGTTCTGATTTCACATTTCACAAATGACTATTTATGAAGATATGTTTAACATGATTGTATATGTATAATCTATATCAGATGATGACTTGCTATCTTGGGGAAGAGGGAGGTATAGGAAGGAAAGAAAAATTTGACTCAACATCTTACAAAAATGATTGTATTTTTACATGTAATTGGAAAAATTACAAAAATACTATTAGCTGGTAGAAAAAAAGAAAAAATGTATCTGTTCTGGAGTAGTTCCACGTATTTTGGAATTTAACTCAAAATATTTGATATGAAAAAACATTTGGATATCTACAGATAGATTAATGATTAGATTTATGTTTTCTGGGTACTAGTGTGGCTCTCTGCTTCCACCAAAAAACTGGATGTTTTCTTTTTCTTTCTCTTTTTTCTCTTCCTCTTTCTTGGTTTTTCTTAATTTGAAAAATGGTTATGGTTGCCAAACTGAAAGAAAAAAATTTAATAGAGAAGATACCAAACTAATCAGGTGGGTGATAGAGCTTTTATTTGAAGGTAAAGTACTCAGAACACTTTAGTCTGAAAAATGTAGAAGCTTGAAAATATCTGTTTCATCATGAGATGTGATTGAAGTTCATAAAATCATAACATGATAGACATGAGCAGATGGTTTTAAATCAAATAAAAAGTACACCTTGTACAAGAGCTAAATAAGGTATTAACTTGTTGTACAGGTTATCTTTACATTCACAGTCCAAACTATACTTGAATAGGTATTCAGGCCTAGAGCGTTCCTGACAATTGATCATTGAATCTCTTCTTGAAGACCAATGAAGAGGTAGTCACAATGAAGAGTAGTCTCTACTACTGAAGAGATCTTAAGATCTAAATGTTAGAGATTTTTTTTCTGACACATTTGCTTTCCTAAAGTAGACAAAGTAGGTATGCACTCCATATTCAAGCAAAACAAATCTAATTTCTCTTTAATATGACAATCCTTTAAGCTGTCATGTGCTCTTGTTCTCCACTACAGAGAGTAAACAAGTTTTCTGTGCTATAATACCCACTTGATTATTTTTTTGGCTTGGTTATCAGTCTCCTTACTAGTCTACTATCTTTCTTCTGGATATATTCCAGCTTTTAAATGTTTTTCCTCTTGCTTCAGATGCTTGCTAGTTATGCATCCTTGGGCAAGTCATTGTTTGCCTCAGTTTCCTCATCTGTGAAATAATGATAATAACATCTACCTGCCAGGATTGATATGAGGATAAAATAAGATAATAATTTTAAAGTGCTTGGCACAATGCCTGGCATATAGTAACACTATATAAGTGTTAATTGTCAAATGTGACAGTTAGTAATGGACATAATAGTTCAGATTTGTTCTGTTTAGGACATCTTCAACATTTATTGATGCAGCCTAAGATTGCATTAGCTTTTTTTGGCTGTCATGCACAGGACCTGCTATATTCTAAACCCCTAGGTTTTTTTGTTTTTGTTTTTGTTTTTTTTTACTGCCCACAAGAACTGTTGTTTAATGATGCATGTTTCTCCTATTTTGTAATCTTCATAAATACAAAGAAGTTTCTTTGAATCTAATTAGAGTACTTTACATTTATCCCTATTAAATGCCATTTCATTAGATTTATCTCATCATCCTACCCAGTCTGGATTTTTTTTTTTAAAACCTAACTTTTAAACAACATGTGAATTATTTTCTGTGAGCTTATGTCATCCTTGTCATTTACAGATATATTGAACAGTATGGAGCCAAGGGCAAATACATAGGGCTATCCACAAGATACTTCTTTAATCAATTCATTAAGACTTCTCTCTGACTATATAATTCAACTAGTTCTGTATTTACATAATTCTACTAGCATCTTATGTACAAAGTACACTCTGTCATTGACATATCCCTAATGTACATACCATAAACCCTAGGAGAAGAGGAAATGAGATTAATTTGATATGGCCTGTTCTTTCTGAAGCCATACTGACTCTTCGTTATTGCTATTTTTTTTTTCAAATTGCTCATAAACCATCCTTTATAGATTGAAGAAATTTTCTTCCTTTGCTGTCATCTGTTATCATCTCATTTGCCATTAATAATGATCCTATCACTTACTTTGACCTTTCATTGCATGCAAAATGATTTAAAAAAAAAATGTTTTCCATTAGTATTTATCACTAAACTTTGGTGCTCCTGATGTTTTTCTTAAAAAGACTGTCATTTTTAACCTGCTATAGCATTTCCTATATGTATCTTCTAAAATTCTAAGTTGATCAAATCTCTGTGAATCCATATATGTCTCTTTAAACAATTTTTTTTTTCTTCTTCAGAAGTATTTTAGTAATAACCTTAGAATGGGGCATTAAGGAAAACAAGTGATATTTGAATATTATCCTGGCATTTTGAGATTGACAGTCATAGGAAAAATATTCTCTCATCTTGGCTCTTAGCTATAATCAAAACAAAAGTGAGCTTGATGAACCATAGTTCCTTTCCAGTGTGTCATTTTAATTGATAAGTCCCTATTGAGTATGTATGGTGAGCATAGTAACTTGAAGGATACAAAAGAAGGAAGAAATAGTTCCTGTGCTCAACATTATAATCTTGTTAGAGAAACAGTGTATAAGATGACTAGAGATTAGGACTGCACAACATTTTAACAACTGATTATAGAATTATATTAGATGTCTGGTAATTCAGATAATAGATATAGTCACCATAAAAGCACCATCTGAGAAGACTACTATACTCCAAACCTAGCTTCCCACATTGTTAAATACTGATGTGTTGTGGATTCTGCAGTGAGAGACCTAGGCATAGAATAGAAAGAGAAAAGGAGTACAAACTCCTAAGGAGGCACCTTTTATACTACCACTATTTCCTAAGCTCCCATTTATTTTCTTTTTTTCTCTTCTCACTGTATTTCCTCCTCTTCCTCCTCCTCCAACTTAGGCAGCTATAAATAAAAATTTAGAATAGATTGTAGTTTTATCTGAAATATAGATGAACATTCCTTAAAGATGTAAAATTACCATCTATGTACACCTTTCTTACTTAGGACTTATGAAGAAAAAAGAGAGAAGGCACTTGCTAAAATAGAGTAAGATCAGGCAGTAAATAAATATTCATTAAGAACCTGCTATGTGCTAGATACTGTAGTAAGTGCTGTGGATACAAAGAAAGGTAAGAGGCAGTCCTTACTCCCAATCTAATTGGAAAAGATAACATGCAAATAAATAGTTATTTTCTAATAAGCTAAACATAGGATAAATTGGAAATATCGTTATCAGAAAGACACTAGAATTGAGAGGAATCAGAAAAGCTTCCTGTAGAGAGCGGAAATCCTGGGATTTTAGCTGGGACTTAAAGAAAGCCAGGAAATAGAAATATGGAAGGAGAATATTCCATATATGGGAGATAACCAATCAAAATACCCAGAGTTGAGTTGAGATATGAAAATCTCATTGAAAGAATAGCCAAAAGGCCTTTATCACTGGTCACAGAGTATGTATGAGTATTTGAAGGGGGGGGAGGGTGTGTAAGATGTAAGAAAACTGGAAAGGTTGTGTAGGGTTCTGGATTACAAAAGATATTAAAAGGCAAAGGATTTTATATTTGATTCTGAAGGTAATAGGGAGCCATCAGAATTTATTAAATTGGGCCGGGGATGGAAGATGGGAAGGGTATGGAGCTGAGTGGGAAAGGGTGTTTTGTGGTATGAGATGAGAAGAGGAAAACAAAGGAGTTCTCAGTGATAAATAGTTTTGTTTTGTTTTTAAAGAAAACATGAGACCAAGCTCTCACCTAAGTAAGTGGGGACAGGACTAGTCTTGGGTTATTTTAGGAAGGATGAAAAGGTTTAGAAAAACTGTTATGGTAAGGGAATAATGAGTTAACTAGAGAGCTATAAAAGATTGCCTAGCAGCACTGAGAGATTAGGTAACATTAATTTGTAATAGGCTCACAATTTTTATCCAGCAACACAAATGTAACAGTGAAACTAGTGGATTTGGGGAACCTTTTCATACCTGCTGTTTCTCTTCCAGATTAATAGTAAGAAAAATAAATATAAAGACATGAAAAGGTTTTGATGCTTAAGAACCATGTAATGGGGAGAAGAAACAGACAATGTACTGTCACATATTAGAAGGAAAACCAACTGGGTAGAAGTAAATGACTTCATTAGTGTGAGGTATAAAACTATGTGTTTATAGTGAAAAAGCAGAAATAATAGAAGAATCTACATTCTGTTATGTTTATTTGATGCATTAAGGTTTCCATATCATATTGATGAGGTAAGTAATATGTCTTCTTCATACTACATATGGAAAAATCAAAGCTCTCACATTAAATGATTTGCCTATGGTCATAAAGTAAGTAGTAATTATCACTTCTTTTAAATCCTGGACTCACTCAGAGCCTGTGTTAGTTATGAATTCATTACCTCAGCAGCCCAATAGTACCCAGTACCTTAACATTTGAAAGATCACTATTAATACAGAATATTCTTAAGGGTGTGTGCTTCATTTATTGGACATTCCAGTCTCCATGAAATCTGGGTAATATGACCAACAAGAAGGGTAAATATTTTTCCAGTTCTTACTCATCAAGAAAAATCCTAGCTGAAAATTGTCACAGTGACCTCCACTTCTACTATTCTTCAAACTCCATTTGGCATATTTATGCTTTCAGCTTCTCACCATCACTCATAATCATTGTTCCTAAGAGATTCTGGCACAAATTCCCATTTCATAGCACAATCTCTTCTTCTATCTTATTCATCCTGTGTACTTACTTACATATTGGTACTTAACAAATATTTGATGATAGTTGCAGAGAAAGGCAATTTTGCACAATAGATAGAGAATTGTAGATAGAGAACTGACTTTGAAGAAAAACCTAGATTCAAGTTTTATCTCTATAAGACTGGGAAAGTCAAATGACCTTTCAGAACCCCAGGTAACTAAGTTGCAAGGCAAGTTTAGATCTGTTTTAGTAGAGCTTCCTTTCCAGGAGTTCACTATGTAAATGAAATCATAAATGCATACTAAATCTTTGCTTATATTTAAATATTTTGTATTTTTTTAGTTTTCTTTATATTCTCTATATACTTATTATATGTATATAATGTATCCTATGTTAGAATATGAGCTTCTTGAGAAGATTTTTTTTTCATTCTTTGTATTTGTATCCAAAGCACTTAACCCTTTGGTACATAGTAGGTACACACAAGTAATAAATAAATAATTGTTGAATATCATCTGAAACTAAAGATCATTGTTGAAGCATATTTTAATTTTGCAAGGAACAGTGAATATTGCTATTGTGAATTTCTCAGAAGCACTACCAGAATTGTTTGGCCATATGTATTAAAATGAATCATTCTTATATTATATCACTCCCATAAAGCTATCTTAATATTTTATAAAGCTTCTAGTATTGGTTACAATACTTTATTTGCAGAATGCTTTATTAGATGCTGTGAGAAGATATAAGTAAGTCAACAATTGGAGTTGTTTGCACTGGATATTGCCTTGTTGTCAAAAGGCTTGTATTCTTCCCAACTGTAATCCTGATTGCTTTTCTATTGGTTGATGACATCGGAGTCCTGAATTTCTAAAGTCTCTCTGGGTGTAACCTCAGCTGCTATCATGCCCCACCTGTCCTTTGATTGATACTTTGGAGCTGGATCCTGCCTCTCATTTCTCTGGGTCATCCTACATTCAGATTACATTTTGGACATGGGGTTTTGGGTTTTCTCTCACCCTGTCTTCTCACTCTATCTCCATATCTACAATGAGCTCTCAAATGTCCAACTTTTCCACACTGAAAACATCGACGAGTTTCTCTAGAATTCCTTTGCCAAGAAGGACCTTGTCTTTCCATGTTCATCATAGTTTGGGTATGATAAGCATAAAGTTATAATTATTTTTTAAAAATTGTATGTCTCACATATATATTCTTTTTTTTAAAATTTTATAATAACTTTTTATTGACAGAACCCATGCCAGGGTAATTTTTTTGCAACATTATCTCTTGCACTCAGTTCTGTTCCGATTTTTCCCCTCCCTCCCTCCACCCCCTCCCCCAGATGGCAAGCAGTCCTATACATGTTAAATATCACATATATATTCTTTTCTTAGTCATATATAAAGAAACAAGCTGGATTGAAGGGTTTTTTTTGTTTCTGTGATTATTTAAACATTTTTTCAATATTTATAAAACATATCCAACTTTTGATATTTTAAGTAGCAAATTTTACAAGTTGCCAAGATTGGTGGTGTTGTTTGTTTTTTAGATGACTTTAAACCTGCATCTATTGATACCTCTTGTGAAGGAGATCTTGAAGTTGGCAAAGGTGAACAGGTGACAATAACACTGCCAAATATAGAGGTAAGCATTGTCATCTATTTAAAATAAAACATATTTAAATAGGGAAGCATAGTCTGAATTAGAGCTAAAAGAAAATTAAAATTTTGAGTCTGAAGAGTTGAAAATTTTCAAACACACACAAAACGTTAATTCTCTAATTAATAATATGAATTGTTTAATAGTTCTAAGATTTTTAGCAGCATATGCTATTAATTTGAAGTATTTATTTAATCTGGTGTCTAAAAAGAACCCTTAAAAATTTAATTCATTTAACTGATGTCAGGTAAAATCCTTTTAGAAATGTTTACTTTTTTTTTCAGAAAAATATCTAAAGAGATTTTTTGATAGAATGTTCCAGCCAAGAATTGACTATAGTTTGTTTATATTTTAGGGTTTTTTTCAAAATTTTGAATTTAACAGTTAAACAAATAAAACATGTGCCTTCATATTTACAATAGAACAGAAAAAAAGGATTGTGTTTTGAAATTATGTATCATATGAATCACTCTTTTCTTTTTAAATATATAATAAATTTAACATGTAACTTAAAATTGTCTTGCCTGTCTTATTTCTTTTGGCCTTCTCTTTGCATTAAAACTGCTTTAATCGCACTTTTTTTCCTTTCTTTCTTCTCTTTTGGGAGAGAAAGGGCAACTCTTTTCTTAGACCCTTCTCCATTTTGACTTCTTCCCAATGAAGAAAAAAGAAAAACAAAACTTTTGTTATTGATTCATATTTGTCTTAAATACTTTGTGTTCCTTTCTGAGTTGTCCTAAGGGAAAATTGAAAATATAGTGCTGAAATTTATATAGTATTAATACAATACTTGTTTGAATTCAGTTTAATCCAGCAAATATTTATTAAATACTTATTGTGATTGCCCAATTCTACAGTTGTTTAGCTTACAATCTACTAAAGGGATATGGCACAGAAAACTCTACTATATAATGAATATATAAAGTGCTATGTGAGGTGCAAAGAAGGAAAGAGCATGATCAACTATTAATTCGTAATCTAATAAGATGATCTTATTATGTCTATTAAAGATTGTCTGGAGCCTACTAACCCAATTCTTCAATCGTTGAAAAGCCTTCATTTAGTAACAAACACTACCATGCTAGACTAGCTTCAAATTGTATTCTTGACAATGGATGATTCTTTCAAATTCGTGTTGTGTGTGTGTGTGTAAAAAGATTTAATATGGATTAGGTTTTTTTTTTGTTTTGTTTTTTTAACAAATGATTGCCTCTTGCTGTCCCCACCAGAAGAACAAGGATTCCTATATTGAGGATATTTCCTTTGAATTCCATTCATTAATATTTATAAATTGTCCACTGGATCTAAAGTATTCTCACTTTCCTTAAGAGTTAATATCCCAAATTAAAAGCAGCAGAGATCAGGAAGAAGTCACAGACTTTGAAATAGGTTGTTTCTTAGAGTTTTTTCCCCCCTTTTCCTTCTAGTTATCATGAGAATGTTTTATACCTCATATTTTGTTATATGTCTCATATGTTCATATGAGACTCTGGTCACTTGCTGACCCAATAGGCTCTAGATACTGCTTGAGGGAAAAGCATAAAAGCTAATAGCACTAGCACTAGCACTAGGGTATTATTAGTATTTATTTCATTTCCTGTTACTTAGAATGTTCAGTGAAAAGCCTTTTGTGTCTTTGTTCTCTCCACATATTGAAAAAAGCTTTTTCCTTATTCAGAAATATACTCAAAAAATTAATGGATTCCTATATCAAGGAGACCTGGCTGTGCACAATTTAACTCATGGCCTAGAAGTAAATATTTTTGTGTACTGATTGAGTTTATTCTCAGGTAAATCTGATTAAATCATAAATCATTTTGACTCACCTGAGAAAGAGCATTAACATTTAGTCCTTGTCTACATCTCGTGAAAAAAGTGAAAGGTAAAAGATTTTCTGTTTTTAGGCGAGTACTCAAGCTAATAAAACATTGAAAATAGAAGGTGCTTTATTTAACTCAACAACAACAATTCCAATGAATTTGTGCCTAGAACTATAAATAGTTCTTTTCTTCTCTACTAAGTCCTGTCTTCCCAGGAATTTATGTAGTCCTCCAGGTCTTCATTTATTTTTCTTTTTCTCTTTCTCATCTATAACTTTGAGGTGTCTACTATGGGGAAAGATGGAGGAGAGACTTTAAAATTCAATACATTTAAACACTTGAATGTATTTGATTTTATAAGCTGATATATTCATGTAGGGAATTTAGTATAGGGAGTGAGTAGTGTGTGTCTATATAGGGGTGTGTGTGTAAATGAAGACATTTTTTAAAGTACTATTTTTAAAGGAAATAAGAAAATAAGTCCAGGAATATATTACAGGATGTATTTATTAAGCAATATACTAAGTGCTAGGGGAGATAGATTATCATATAAGATGTGATCCTTTCCCTCAAGAATCTAAAAGTTTAGTAAGCACCTTTGAAAAATCCTTAATAATCATAATTTGAATAATGTTGTATGATATGTATGTTGATAAAGTCAGAAGAGTGGAAGAGCATAATTCTGGAAAATCTTTGTCTTTACATAGCTTCTTTTACTTACTGTTCTACCTCCACTGTAATACTTGCTAAGCTAACTAACATTATTTCAACTTCTCTGCAAGAACCTTTAATATAAACTCCAAGATGGTGGTCCTATCTAGACATATAGAAACTATTTAGTATAGAGTCAAATCTTATGAGGGGTTTAGCCACGATGCTAGAGATTTATTCGTAGTTCTGCTTCTTGAATATGCAGCCTCAATCATCTTTGGAAATTAATAATAACCCACCTTGGTTTTGTAGTCCTAGGACAATCATGAGAAATAAAGAACAGAAAGTATATTCTTGAAGAGACTATGCTTTTGCTCTCCCCCGCATTATGAAAATATCCCCTCAGATAAACTTTTTCTAAAATCCTCAGTCACCATGGAAAATGTGAGAAAGTTATATTCTTTCTGGAAAAAAAATGAGCATTCTCCCACTAGCTGGTAATTTTATAATACCCAAAACCTTCTAATTTAATAATCCTAAGAATATTACCTTATATTAGTATAGTATTATATACTGTTTAGTGTTTCCAAGTTTACCACATTTACAGCATCATCAGTAGCTTGTTTATAGATTTGTTCTAATGAGAACAATGTTACAGGTTTGATTTCTATATGGGCCAGTAAGTATCACTATATTACCCAGCTACAGACTACTGATCGCAGTCAGAACATACACTGTTCATCACAATGAGAATGCTAGGTCAGAGAATATGAATAGATCATTGTTAAACTTTTCATAAAATTGATATAGTTGAAAATGCCCTGATTTAGACATTAGAAAACTTGGGTGTTCAGTTCTGATCCAAGCTGTGACTTATTGGCTTTATTATTGTTAATAGCTGGCCTGTTTGTCTCACCAGGATAATACATTGGATAATGGACATAAGAGTATTGGAAGGTATATATCACTATTTGGATATCAGATGTCATACTCTGGAAAGCTCCCTTAATGAAGGGCCCTTGAAAATCCTGCCTGTCCCCCAACACCACTACCCTTCCCCTCAAAAGCCAATTGACTCTTACTATCACTTCAAAAAGAGGCAGATTTAGTCCACCCAAGGCAGTTAAGTGATACATTAGATAGAGTGCAGGGCCTGGAGTAAGTAGACCCAAGTTAAATCTGGCCTCAGATATTTACTAGCTGTATCACCCTAGGCAAGTCATTTAACCCTGTAAGGAAAAACACTGCATTATTTTTGTCAAGAAAACCCCTCCTAAGGACATCTGGATGGTGAAGTGAATAAAGTATAGGCCCTGAAGTCAGGAGGAACTGATTCCAAATCTGTCCTCAGATTTAACACTTAGTAACTGTGTGACTCTGGGCAAGTCACTTAACACCCCAATTGCTTCAGCAAAAAAATCCCCCAAAAAACAATGCCTCCAAGAAAAGTCTCCTTAAACATGGGTTCACAAATAGATATGACTAAAAGAATTGAGCAACAATATTAATCTACCCCTAGTCAAAGTACTTTGCTATGCTGCTCTTCAACATATCTTGGCAGGGACTTTTAAAAATTTTAACTACTGCCTGCCACAAGCTTGAGATCAATGCCCTTACTATCCTGGAATTAAAATCTATTATTGAAGTTAGAGATGAATCCTTATGGAAGCATGGCCTACCTTCTGTATGTTCAGGAGATCTCTGGGTAATTTTTCTCTTTGTATTAAACTGTTTTAAAAAATAAATGGACAGTGGCCAATATTCAAAATTTAGGATGATATTAAATTTAGGGAAGAAAGAAAATCCATCTTAAGAAAGAAAATACATGGATCAGGATGGGGATCAGTGATCTCATCTCATCATCATGGGGATCAGAGCTATGCTTTCTTATCCTGTGAGGTCCTTAACCATATCCTCCCGTATATCTTTCATTGAAAATTTACCCAAAACATTGGAAAACTTCTGTTTAGGTTTTTTAATATTCTGTGGATAGCTTTATTTGGGCTTTTTTCCTTAGTGATATTTTGCCTAACTTCTTAGTGTCATTATAATATGTTAATACCCTATTAATACCTACAGTAACCTCTCCATTATATTTAGGTTCTCTGCAATTTAAATTATATGGACATCATGGATTTTCATCATGGGACTTTACATTTTAGGGTAACAGGAAAAATTAAAAGTTCAAGTATGTGAAAGAGTTTTTGGGCCTTTTAGAGTTGAGAGTTTTTTTCATTTCTAAAATTAAGAAATTGAAGGTAGATCTAATCAATCAACTGATCAATGAACATTGAGTACCTATCATGCAGCGAGAACTATGCTAAGCACTGAGGATACAAAAAAAAGCAAAAAGTAGTTCCTGGTCTCAAGGACCTTACAATCTAATGGGGAGACAATATACAAACAAATATATACAAAAGAAGTTGTATACAGGATAAGAAGGAAATAGTTAAAAGAAGGCTACATATAAGGTTACTTCTAATTCTAAAATTAAATGAAAAATTCTATGTAAATGTTAATTAACTAGTTAAAAATTTTCAAATAGGGCTCAACACCACCAGTATCTGTTTTCAAAGGCTCAAAGAAACCTTACCTAAAAGAATGTATTTTGATTATTAACCATGATACTGGAGAATGTCGATTAGAAAAACTCAGCAGCAACATCACTGTAAAGAAAACAAGGTAAGTAGTTTGATAAATAAATGTCCTTTATTGAAAATTGTAAAGAAAAGTAAATAAAAAATATCATGGGATTGTTATATTTTAATCTGTTCTATTAAAAAGTTTCTTGTTTTATTTCCAAGTTTTGGAGCCCAAAATTTTGGTTTTGATTTTATTTTTGTCTTTCCCTATCATACTAAATGATTTTCTTTTTAGTTTGTTTCTGAATGCTCCATAAGACTGTGATTCATACTTGAAATCTTTCATGTACTTTATTATTAATAATTTTCTTTCCCTGGATAATTTTTACTCACATATTCCAAGAATGCTTTCAACCCAGAATCTTTTGACTGTGGCAATTATTATGTCTTGGCAGAGTAGTCAATAACTACAGAGACCATTTGTAATAGATTTTCTGGAACAGGCCCAATTCAAGAAGAGAAGTATAATTTTCAGAGCAGATATCCTTTGTAAGACCATGTGTGTTTATTTTTAGCTCATAAAATATAATTACCATTCTACAACTTAAACACAAGATTCTCCTTACCTCTCCAGTGTATAGTTATGTAGTACATTTGATTGTTTAAAGTTACCTGATTGCATTGGTCTGAGTGTTTCCTCCACTGACACAGATCACATTCTTTTGATAGTATAATGAATGAATGGATGAAAAAATTATTTATTAAAAACTTATTTTGTGCCAAGCATTATGCTAAGTGTTAGAGATACAAATGGAAAAAAAAAAAAAAAAAAAGCAGATCTGGCACTCAAATTTGTATTCTAGTGGGTAAAGACATTGCATATAAGTAGCGCTGGCCAGGGAAGGGAGTTTTTGTCTGACAAGTCACAGAGATGGTGAGTTGATGTGTAAAGTTAACTGACCTACCCTTTCCAGAAGAAGTAGTGGTGCTATCAGTTTGAGTACTGTATCCAAAATACAAAGAACTGTATCCAAAGTGAAAGACTGGGATGGAAGAGATGAAGATAGTAAAAGGGCCTGGGTGGATGGTTGTATGACTGGATATAAAGGCAAAACATGGCCTGGTGAATAGGATGAGCATAGTGCTCTTCCTTACACTCTTTCAAGGAGTGAGGCCAGCTAAGTAAGTTAGTTTGCTCCTTCTTAGTCACCAGTCAAGTTAGATTTTAGGGCAGGAGCTCCAAAGATGAATGGATTAATTTCCCTCGGTGAAATTTCCTTTCTTTTATGAGAATCCAGGTTTTGAAGGTTCATGTGGGTAGAAGTAAGTCAGTGGGGCAGGACTAGGAGAAAGACTAGATGTTACAAGATGTGAAAATGAAGAATGGTCAGGTATTTGGGACCAACAGGAAATATAGTGTGCTTAGTGGGCAAAGTTGCATACATTCCATCACCAATTAATGGGACTGGTAGTTGAAAGACCAGAAAATTCATCACCTAGGGTTCATCCCTATGGGATGAGGCTCTCTAAATTTGTAGTCTGAACATTGAATGAAAAGCATATAGTCCATATTTAAATGCCTTCTAGTTTGTTAGGACCTTTTTGAATATATCCTCTGCTGGTATGCCATCAAGAATCTGAGATTTATTATGGATCATGGTGGAAGCACAAGAAGAATAGAGCTTTAATGTGCAGAATGGATCTAGTATATAAAATCAATATATATAATGATTAGTCAATGCCTCAGAAGTCAATAATTTTATTGGCCACTCCCTCCGTTGATACAAATCTTAGCCCCACTAATTACTTAGAAGATGGGCTTCAAGAATTGTTGTTACTTATTAATTTCTCTTGCTTTGACTATAGTGATAAGTTTTTCCAAATTTCTTTAGGTTGCTTTTAGACAACAAATTAGTCTCCATTAGACTGTGGCATACTTGAAATCTTTCTATTTTGGTGGGATTTGCCAAAATTTGCCCTTCATGGCTCAGAATTACCTCTCTTCTATAATTCAAAAATATTTTTCAGTATTTTAGTGGAACAGTGATCTTCCCATGGTGAAGATTGTAAACCACACATATTCTGTTTTCTTTTTTTCCCCATGTTCTTCTTTAACTTCAACTTACCTTCTCATATTTATCTTTTCTTCTAGTTTGGTATTCATTTCAGTCTTTTTTTAAACTAGTCAGGGATCTGACTGAATAGACAGCTGATATAGAAATGGCTCTCCATACAAATGTAGTTATTTTTTGTCTTATATATAATCAATTTGTTAATTAATATCATGATTGCTAAACAGCAAGTTGAAATATTGGGATAGCTAGATGGCTCAGTAGATAGAGTGCTAGGTCTTGAGTCAGGAAAACATGAATTCAAATCTGGACTCAGACACTTACTATGTGATCCTGATCAAGTCACTTAACCCTGATTGTCTCAGTTTCCTCTTCTGTAAAATAAGCTGGAGAAGGAAATGGCAAATTACTCCAGTATCTTTGCCAAGAAAATCCCAAAAGGGGTCATGAAGAGTTGGACACAATTGAAATAACTGAACGACAAATAAGAAGTTGAAATATTTTGGGGGAGGAGGAACCCCATCAATACTGATATTCTATAAATTCTATAAATTTGATTCTTTAAATTAAAAAAAAAACATGAAAAATGTTTTGCTTAAAGATGGAAGGCTTATTCCGAGGCTCTAATTTGGATGTTGTTTTCATCCTTGGTCCTTTCTAAACTCAATTTTGTGGGATGCTTAATCTTTTCATCTCATGTTTATGATGACCACAGTTAAGACTGCCATGAAAATAATTGCAGTTTATGTACAGATGTTACAGGAAAGGAAAAATTCTATGACAAACTTCACATTCTCCAAATCAAATTAATGTATACTTCAACACCTGAAGTGTATACTTCAACAACTGAATTTAAAGTGAAGGTGAACAAAGAATAGAAGGGCAAAAAAAAAGGGTTGGAAAAGATGATTTGGTATTAAAAACATAAGAGCTGGTTAGATTACTTATATAATTACAAAATTATATATATATATATATATATATATCATAAATATTTTCTTGAAGAGGAGAGTAGAAAATGTTAGTTAGTGAGGATTTAATAACATCACCAAAATTGAAATTGACTATGTCATTGATAGGAAAAGATGGGTAATTCTTAAGAAAAATTGATATCAAATTAGCTACCTATGGTTAATCAAACCATTAGCTACTTAGAAGAACAGTCAAATTCAACATACCAGATTATAAGAAAGGAAGAAGACACTGCAATTAAAACAGTTTCAATCTGACTTTCGATCCATTGAAACATTGAAATATTAAAAATACCCAATAATAGGTTAGAACTCTTTAATATATAAGCCTAGAAACAAGCAGAGACATCCCAAAAAGAGAGTTCTGTCTTGACATATTTTTAGTTTTATGGTCTCATACATAATTCTGGTATTTGCCCTAGGAGTAATTTCTTAATGACTTTAAGTCACAAACCACATGTAAAACTAAAATGACGGATATGTTTCAGTTTTGTGGTATCCTTGCATTGATGGTGATAGGGGGAATTGAATGGTTCTAATTATTTTTTTACCTTAGAAAGGCAAAGTGATAGGGTCCTCAATGTCCTTTGGATTAAACACAAATTTCATTGAATTTTTTCAGTAGTTGATTTTTGATGTGTCTTAATCTTTCACTGAAGTACTTAAGTAGCAGGCAGGGTGGGGAAGAAGGAACATCTCATACTTTTTCTCCAGTTCTTTTTACCATTTGTATGTCTGATTATGTTTCCATGGTAGATCTTTATGGCTCTCTCTTTATTGTTTCTTTGATTCTTTCTAGACCCTCCCTGGAAGGTTGGGGTGCAATTGAGGATATGACACCTGAATTTTGTGCTTTCTTCAGTTAATCTCAATGGGTTTAACAGCTAGGCCTGTGTGATCAACCAGGTGGGTTGCTGTATTCCTTGAGATCAGTAGAATCCCAGAAAATCCCTTTACACTCTTATAATTCTCCTGAATAGCCACCTAGAATTTGATTTTGACTGATTTGACTAAAATAGTTCTTCTCACCTCCCACTTTTGCTGAAAATCATTCCTTATCAACTGAAATGTATCAGAATGTCAACTAAAATTTAACTCATGGCCACACTATCCATTAACAATCAATCAATACAAAAACATTTATTTATTCATTATTTATTTATTTATTTACTAGGGATACAAAGACAATGATAAAAACAAAATAGCTCTTGCCTTTAAAGGCCTTCAAGAAATTTGCCTACCATACAGAGATATAACTGTACACATATGAGTAGATACAAGGTGTATTGATGGTAATTTGAAGATGTGGGGGAAAGATTAGCCTCTGATCATAGGCAGGGGAGGAAGGAAAGGCAGGGGATCAGGAAAAGTCTCATATAAGACAAAGCATTTGAGCTGAGTGTTGAAGGAAGATGGACATTCTAAGGGACAAAAGTGAGGAGAGAGTATAGTTCAGGCAAAGGTACAGAGATAAGACATGAAATGTTACAGGTGAAGAACAGGAAATAAGCCAATTTGTTTAAAACATAAAATGTAAAGAGAAATAATACAAATCTGGAAATGTAGGCTGGAACTAGATAGTGAAGGTTCTGGAGATATTTTTTGCTCCTAGAGGCAATAGAAAGCCACTGCAACTTCATGAGTAGGGGAGCTAGTCACATAGGACTATATTTGTGCTTATAGATTTGTGCTTTACGTGATTAGAGCTTGAGCTAGAATCAGAGACATTTAATGGAGAGAGCATACCTGGGTGCCTACAAGTATAAAGAAAGGAGGAAATCTGGAAGAAAGATTTGAATTTATAGAGAGTGAGTATAAAGTGAAAAGAATTAAGGACCAAGTCTTGGCTGATATCCACAGTTAGTTGGAAGAGGTAGATTTTTGGGAGACCCTAATGAATTCTGTCTTGGTCATGTTTAAGCTTGAAGTGGCTACCATCCATTTCAAAACATCAAACAAACAGTTGGTGGTATAGGAAGAGAACTTAGGGTAAGGGCTTGGACTATATTTATCTTCATAGAGATAATAATTGAGCCTATGAGAACTGTTGAAATTGCTGAAAGAAGCTAGAAATAGAAGAGAGGACCGGGAGAGAACTTTATATGTGATATTGTTAATGATTAAGCAAAGTATATTAAAAAATGACAGATGGGTCAGGGCAAAGAGACAAGAGGCAGACAGAGATAGAGGTACACACACACGTAGACATATACGAGGAGGGACAGGAGAGCAAGAGGTGTGTCCAAAAATAAAGAGAGAGTATCTAGGTACAGATACCTTTTTTTTTCTTTGTAAGTGGTCAAAAAAGGATGAAGACTGAGGAGCATTCAAGAACTATTTGATAATTTTAGAGCAATTTCAGTTGAGTGATGAGGCTAATGCCAAATTGCAATCTGGATCATAGATTTAGATTTGAAAGAGACTTTTATGATATTCAAGTCAAGCCTTCTCATTTTACATATGAGGCAACTGAGACCTAAGGAGATTAGCTGACTTGATGTATAAGGCAGAATTTCAATTCATGTCTTCTTAATCCAAGTCAAGTATTCTGACCACTATATAGTGCTGTTTTTGATCCTAAACATAGGTTTAGAGTTAGTAAGTACATTAGAAGTTATCCTCATTTTGCATCTGAAAAACGGGCCCAGAGAACTGAATTGGACCGTTCCAATTTGTACCCCTAATAAGTAACAGGCAGAATTGAAACTCAAATTCTCCGACTCCAAATGTAATGATTTGCTCACACCCTTGGCAAACTGACTTCTTTCCCACTCCATTCAAATAACATTCTCAAAATTTAAGACCTTCCAAATCACTAAATCAGTTCAACTGATTTTTCTTTGAAGTTTGTGGCATTCAAGATTATTGAAACTGCTTTCTCATCTGTCTTCTGTCCACCTACACTTCTTTAGCTTCTCTCGTAGCTTAATGACTACTCTTTCACTGTCTCTTCCAATGGGTCTTTTTTTCATCTACTTTCATCTACTAACTGTATATACATGACTCAAGATTTAGTCCTTAACTCTTTTCATTTTATATTCACTCTCTGTAGTAGATTCAAGTCTTTCTTATGCCATGAAGTATTTTCAGCTTACACAAATCTCCAGTATCTCTGAACTCATTCATATTATCATCATCTTTTATATGCCAATAAATTACATACTTTGTAAAGAAAGACAGCATGGTATAATGGATAGAGTGCTGTGTTAGGTGTTATAAAAACTCAAATCCTGCCTCAGAAATTTCTGTGACCCTGAGCAAGTTAATTTACTTTTTCCAGACTCAAATTTTTTCATATCCAAAATAACCCCAAATAACCTTCCTCAACTGTTATAAAGAATTACTGAGATATAAGAAAGAAGGCAAAAAAGAAGGAAATAACCATTTATTAAGTATCTTCTGTATGTCAGACACTATATTGTATGTTATACACTACTTTACAATTGTCATTTGATTCTCACTGGAAAGTAGATGCCATTATTAATCACATTTTATAGTTAAGGAAACTGAAGCAGCTAGAAGTTAAATGATAAGCTCAGGGTCACACAAACATATAGAAGCCAAAAATGAACCCAGATTTTCCTGAATCCCTAGGCTCAGCATTCTTAATCCATTGCTGTACTCAACTATATTAAAACTGAACACAAAGAATCATGCTACAAAACAGAACACTAAGTGCATGCTATTATTATTTTTATGTTTATTTTATATTTGTTGTTATTTTTCTGTGGTATTCTAGATCATGAGGATACTTGTAGCCATCAGTGAAGTAGTCACTGAAGAAAGAGAACTGAATATAAGAGAGTGAGATGAGGATGATGACTAAAGGGACAATCTGCCAGGGATGGGGAAAAAGTCAAATCAAAGGAACAGGTAGAAGGGTTGGCTTTGTGGAAGAGAAGGTTTGTCTCTTCATCAGAGACCAGAATAAATAAGTGATGATGTTGGGGTTGGGGTGGGATAAAGGGTGGAAAGGTGAGTGGAATGGAGAGAACAGAAAAAGAGGTAGATCATGGTAGATGGCCTCACTTTTCTGTAAGAAAACAGCTTCAATTATAGGGGAAGAAAATGGGAAGGTTGAAAGGGAAAGGAAAGTAAGGGTTTGGAGCAATTGCTCTGGGAAGAAATTGAATTAGGCAAATTGGTAAGATGAATTGCCTTGCTATAGTGAGGTTCTGCATGAGAGTTGGTGACATGAATTTATAGTGGGTCCAATCAGTTGGTGACTTTCACTGCTTTTTTCTTTAACACTGATCAGCAGCATGGGAGTAGGACCCCAAATGGTGGAACAGTTGGAATAAACCACAGAACTAAACTTTGGTAAAGTATGCATGAAGATAGGACAAGAGGGCAAGGAATTGGAGAGGACAGAGTAGTGTTTAACTGGTTGATGGGGTTAAGATCAGGAAAGGAAAAAAGTGAAGCCAGTAGAAGTGAGTCTTGGAGAACACTCAGAGACAGGAACATGATCATGGTGGAAATAAAAATGGGTTTAGGAGGTATGAGGCACATAGAAAGAGATGAGAATGATAGAAGATTTTAGATAGAGGAATTTCAGAATTCTTGGGTACAACACTTGTGGGTGATGGAAAGTTTAAGGGTATAATTTCGTGTGATTGAAATAGAGTAAATGTATATGATCATGAAAGTTGATATTATTTAATTTGGGATGCAAGAGTTTTTTAAAGGTATATTAACACATAATTTAAAGACTCTTTCTGTAAGGGCTGGACTCATGGTAAAGAGGACTATGAACCCAGGTACTAAATTCTTTAAGGATAAAGAATGACTTGGATAAGGGGGAAGGAGGGGGAGAGAGACATTTCTGCAAAACTGAGGCGGATACTGATAGTAAATATAGAGTATTACACATTTTGCATTCTCCATACCTGCTTTTCCCCCAAAAAGCAAAAAGGGAGGCATATTTTTTATCTCTAAGGTCAAGTTGGATGATTATGATTGCAGGGCATTCAGAGTCAGTTGTTGTTTCTATTGTTGGCTCAAAACCTATTATTCCTATATCTTAAGCACTGTTACAGAAATCCAAATTGTATTCTTAGACACAATCTTCTTAACTGTTATTTACTTCCCCAAACCATTTGTTTTCTTTTGATGCTTTTATTTTAATTCAGCAGTAATGATGAAATCACCATCTATGACAGTAATGTCTTAAGTTTCTTGTTTAAGACTTCATGATCCCTAGGAATGCATTCTAGATTCATTCTGGGCTATTCCCTTTCCTTATGTGAATCATCAGAAGTGATAGCATAGTTAAACTTGACAGGTGCTTTGTCATGTTATTGATAGACATAAGTGATCTCTGAATTAGATTATGACCTCATTGGGAGCAAGGACTGACTTTTGTCTTCTTTTGTATCTATAGTGCTTGGGACAGTGTTTTGATACAAACACTTTGTGTAGGCCCCTTATTGACTGACTAACATGTGGAATTTGTTAGGGATCCTCATCATTCCTTGGGGCAGAAACTGTCTTTTCAAAAGTTAGCAGATCCTGTTCTACCTCTTTTCCCATCTTTGGGAAAAATCCTTATATGTATTTCACAGTTCCAAAGAATTAGTTGTCTTTCTTTTTACTTTCCTTCTTAATCATTTTCCCTTTTAAGCATTTCTTCCATTCTTCCCATTTAAGCATTCCTTCGTCCTACCTGGATGGAAAGTATAGAAGTATTCCTTGAGCCATTTTGAATAGAAAAACCAACCCTCATTTCAAGTTGCTGTTATTACAACAATTTTCATGTGGTACATTTTCTAGATCTATTTGAAGAAGTTTGTGGAACAGAACTCACTACATTGCTTTCTACTACTATGCAATCTTTCTTCCAACCTCTATTAATCTTTTCCTTCCCAAAATCTTGTGTTTATTGTTTGTTAAAATTTCTGTTCGGCATCTCTCAATTTTGATTTTTGATATTTTTCTTTGGGGCTTCTTTTTGGATCATTGATTAGTTAGTTTTCTAATTTTTAACTCCAAGTCCAGAGATATGAAGTTGTCTCTAAGATTTCTTTTAGCTGGATATAAAACTTTTAATTTTGTAAATGTGAATTGTTACAGTTCCATATATCTTGGTATAAATCTCTTTTAATATAATTTTAATACTGTCTATGATTTATTTTGACTCACTCGTTTGGAATATTGTATTTTGGTCTCCATTAGTGTCTGTTTTCTATCAACTCTCTTACGTTAGGTTTAAATTCCCTAACAACTATATTTTATTCTTCTATTTCTAATTTTAGTCTATGTGCTGCCAAAGCAAGCACTATATTTGTTTCTAAAGATTGTTTTTTTCCTGAGAGAAAAACAGAAGCAAGGTAGATATTTAATATTTCTACTTTCTCTCTGTTGTTTCCACTCCAAGCAATAATCTTATCCCTTTTCTATCTTCCTTTTGGCCTTTATATGCAACCATCTGTGTGTGTGTGTGTGTGTGTGTGTGTGTGTGTATCATTTTTCTGTCCTTAGCATTTTTCCCAAGTCTCAATTAATTCTGGGTTTGAGTCTTCCTAACACTATTATTAGAGAACTCTAACATTCTTTTGTATCTGTACTCATTTACTTGCCCATTTATCTTTTGTGGTTTTAAGAATCATACTTAATCAATGAGTTCCTTCTAACCAGGTTACTTTCTTTAAAAAAAAAAAAAATCTCACTCATCAAAAGCATTCAGAGCCAAGAGAACAGTTTACACAATGACTACAATATTGATGCAGGATCCAATCATGATTTCAGAGGACTGACCTGTGAATATGCTTCTGGCAAAGAAGTGGTAGACTAGATATAAATAAGTTATATATTGTTAACCGTGACCAAAATATTTCATTTTACTTAAGTGTATTTCTTTGTTATAAGGGAAGGTGCATGTGTGTGTGTGTGTGTGTGTGTGTGTGTGTAGGGGGTGTATTACTAGAAATAAAAACTGTGGTTTTTTTTTTTTAAAAGCATTAATTAAAAAACTATCAAAATCTTATTTCCTCCATTTGGCTGGTATATACATACATATATATATGTGTATATATATATATAATATTCTGATTGATATATGTGTGTATATATATATATATATATATTATATATATATATATATATATATATATATATATATATAATATTCTGATTGCAATATCATTTCAGCAACTCCTTCCTTTTGCTCCTGAATGGTTTTTCCACTCAAATTTGTAAATTTCTATACAAGTAGATCTTCTTTTTATTTTTTATTTATAGCTTTTTATTTACAAGTTATATGCATGGGTAATTTTACAGCATTGACAATTGCCAAACCTTTTCTTCCACTTTTTCCCCTCCTTACCCCCATTCCCTCGCCCCGATGGCAGGTTGACCAATATATGTTAAATATGTTAAAAGTATAAATTAAATACAATATAAGTATACATGTCTTAACAGTTATTTTGCTGTACAGAAAGAATCAGACTTTGAAATAGTGTACTATTAGCCTGTGAAGGAAATATAAAATACAGGCAGACAAAAATATAGGGATTGGGAATTCTATGTAATGATTCATAATCATCTCCCAGAGTTCTTTCTTTCTTTTTTTTTTTGTTACATAGCAAATTTATTGATTCTAAGTTTGATCTTTTTTCCTTCCAACTTTTTCAGTTTTTAAAAAAATTTTTAATAGCTTTTTATTTACAAGTTATATGTATGGGTAATTTTACAGCATTGACAATTGCCGAACCTTTTGTTCCAATTTTTCCCCTCCTATGCCCTACCCCCTCCCCTAGATAGCAGGATGGCCAGTAGATGTTAAATATATTAAAGCATAAATTAGATACACAATAAGTATATATGACTAAACCTTTATTTTGCTGTACAAAAAGAATCAGATTCTGAAATATTGTACAATTAGCCTATGAAGGAAATCAAAAATGCAGGCAGGTGAAAATATAGGGATTGGGAATTCAATGTAATGGTTCTTAGTCATCTCCCAGAGTTCTTTCGCTGGGCATAGCTGGTTCAATTCATTACTGCTCCAATGGAACTGATTTGGCTCATCTCATTGTTGAAGAGGGCCACATCCATCAGAATTGATCATCATATAGTATTGTTGTTGAGGTATATAATGATCTCCTGGTCCTGCTCGTTTAACTCAGCATCAGTTCATGTAAGTCTCTCCAAGCCTCTCTGTATTCATCCTGCTGGTCATTTCTTACAGAACAATAATATTCCATAACATTCATATACCACAATTTACCCAGCCATTCTCCAATTGATGGGCATCCACTCAGTTTCCAGCTTCTAGCCACTACAAACAGGGCTACCACAAACATTTTGTCACATACAGGTCCCTTTCCCTTCTTTAGTATCTCTTTGGAGTATAAGCCCAGTAGTAACACTGCTGTATCAAAGGGTATGCACAGTTTGATAACTTTTTGAGCATAGTTCCAAATTGCTCTCCAGAATGGCTGGATCTGTTCACAATTCCACCAACAATGTGTCGGTGTCCCTGTTTTCCCACATCCCCTCCAACATTCCACATTATCTTTCCCTATCACTCTAGCCATTCTGATAGGTGTGTAGTCGTATCTCAGAGTTGTCTTAATTTGCATTTCTCTGATTAATAATGACTTGAAGCATCTTTTCATATGACTAGAAATAGTTTCAATTTCTTTGAGAATTGTCTATTCATATCCTTTGACCATTTATCAATTGGAGAATAGCTTGATTTCTTATAAATTAGAGTCAGTTCTCTATATATTTTGGAAATGAGGCCTTTATCAGCACCTTTGACTGTAAAAGTATTTTCCCAGTTTATTGTTTCCCTTCTAATCTTGTCTGCATTAGTTTTGTTTGTACAAAAACTTTTCAATTTGATATAATCAAAATTTTCTATTTTGTGGTCAATAGTGATCTCTAGTTCTTCTTTGGTCATAAATTCCTTCCTCTTCCACAGGTCTGAGAGGTAAACTATACTATGCTCTTCCAATTTATTTATAATTTCATTCTTTATGCCTAGGTCATGAACCCATTTTGACCTTATCTTGGTGTACAGTGTTAAGTGTGGGTTAATGCCTAGTTTCTGCCATACTAATTTCCAATTTTCCCAGTAATTTTTGTCAAATAGTGAGTTCTTATCCCCAAAACTGGAGTCTTTGGGTTTGTCAAACACTAGATTATTAAAGTTATTGGCTGTTTTGTTCTTTGAACCTAATCTCTTACATTGATCAACTAGTCTATTCCTTAGCCAATACCAAATGGTTTTGATGACCGCTGCTTTATAATATAATTTTAGATCTGGCACAGCTAGGCCACCTTCATTTGATTTTTTTTCATTAATTCCCTTGAAATTCTTGACCTTTTGTTTTTTCCACATGGCCTTTGTTGTTATTTTTTCCAGGTCATCAAGTATATCTTCTTAATAGAGGATGCCACCACTCCTCTATCTCTTTTACTTTTTACTTAATAACAAGGTAAATTCTCCCATTGTCATACTCCATTCTGTTATGAGTTGTATTATCTTGCCAATCTATGAGATTATGTTAACTTCCTTACATTGATTTCTAGTTAACTTTCTTATGAATTCTATCATCTAAACAAATGCTTTAATTGTATTTTTAATGGGAGGGAAGCTCACTGTTCTTTCTTTTTGCCTGCTTTATCCACTTTTCTGGAATCTTCCATCACTGAGGAATGGAAGCTCTATGCTGGTTCCACAGAGCTTCCCAACTTCTGTGACTTCGGTGGCCAGTAAATGACTTTTGCTGTGTCATTCTGGCATTTCTTTACCTGTGACAGTAGAGGTGAGAAAAATCAGGCATGTCTACTCTGGATCTTTTTATCATTAAAAATCCATGGCCTTTGTTCATAAGAGCTGCCTTGGCATGGAGAAGGGAGCTCACCTGTCCCCACATTGAAGGAGGAGTGATGAAGTCTTGGTATAATCTGGCTTTGTTGAGTTATAGAACCATCACTGACCCCATTTGTCCTCTTGCTATCTAGAGATCATCATATCCAACCCTGGATCTCATTGTTTCCTTCCCCACTTTGCCTGAAACTTAATTACATCTTTACCCCCTCAGGTGACTAAGACCTTGACTCTGAACCCCTCAATTGTCTCTATGGTCCTATGTCCCAGGCACTGGATGTTTCAAGTTAGGCCTAATGGTTTTTCTTGTGTGCATTAAGATGTGTCTTATAATAAAGACTTAGACATTTACAGCATTCCTGGCCTGTCTTTCTCTTTCTAAAGTCCTGTGAGTCCAACAGCAACTTTGAACTTTGAATACTTGTATTCTGTGCATTAGCATAGAGACTTTCAATGCCACAAATATAATTTCTGCCCCCTCACCTAGTTGTGGGTTCCTATAAATCACTGGACTTTTGCTAATTTTCTTTTCTTTTCAATATTCTATGGCAGAAGTTCCTAAGTTGGGGGTCTATGATACTTTGATGACTGTGTTTAAATATAATTCTTTTCTTTTTATAATCTTGTATGTTTTATTATATAAATTTAAATACATATTTCTGAGGAAGCTTTACAAGATTAGAAAAGGAGTTTATTGCACACAAAATAAAGTTACAAATTCCTTCTCAGTGTATCTAGCCTAACAGTTGTATCTGGGCAGTTGGTTTTTGTTTGTTTTGGTTTTTTGTTTTTCTGTTTCCATGTTAAAACCTTCTTCATTAGGCCAGTCTCTTATTGGCATAGACACTGGACATTCTTTTTTATCCTCATTAGATGTCTATTATTTCAATTCATTATCTAAAAAGACAAGTCCTAGGGGCAGCTAGATGGCACAGTGTACTGGCCTTGAAGTCAAAAGGATTTGAGTTCAAATCTAGCCTCAGACACTTAACACTTACTAGCTGTGTTGACCTTGGGCAAGTCACTTAACCCCAGTTGCCGGGAAAAAAAAGATAAATCCTGTACTGATATAATCTTCTCAATCAACTCTTCACTTCCCATATTTGTCTTCCTCTAATAAAGTCCTTATATTCAAACATTGGTAATAATGAAAATACTAATTATGCTCCCCAGTTTCCTTCTCACTATTTTGTAATATTTACAGAAACAGATTTCAGATTAATTCATGTAGGATCAATCATTTCTTTGTAAACTCTAGAAATATAGTAGTTTTCATTTGGTGTTTGTCAAGTCTCAACAGACTTAACATTTCCCAAGTAAGACATCTGGTCATGTCAGATTGACATATAACCACTTTTATAGTTTCAGTAGGAAATTGCCATACACCATACTATTATCTTCTATCTCTATTCAAAAATTAGCATATTTACTGCTGACACCTTTAGAGTTCTATTAAGACAGGAAACCATTTCTACTTAAAAAGCTCTATATCCCCTTTCTCCTGGAGACCTCATATTCATTTTTCTCTTCCTCCTCAGTTGTTACAGTCTTCATATTGTCCTAGAAAGAATAGTGGATTCTGAGTCAAAGAAACAGGGATTGAATCTCAAATCTGACTGTCACCTTGTAATCTATGGCAATTCACTTAACGTTTCATTTTCTTATATATTTCAGGAGTTGTACTATATAATCTCTAAGATATATTAGAACCCCAGAACCCAATATACTTCTTGACTAGTTTGGATTCAATTTGTCATTTATTCAATAAGCATTTATTAAGTGTGTTTCAATCAACAAGCATTTATTAAATGTCTACTGTGTGCCAGTGTACTTTGGAGCTATCAAAGCATCTGCTGAGCTACCTAACTGCTCAAGGTGATAAAAGGGTATATTAGAATATTAGTAATAGAAGTTTAAAAGAATAAATATGGGGGCAGCTAGGTGGCACAGTGAATAGAGCACCAACTCTGAAATCAAGAGGACCTGAATTCAAGTGTGGCCTCAGACACTTAACACTTCCTAGTCTATGACCCTGAACAAGTCTCTTAGCCCCAATTGTCTCAGAAAAAAAAAAAAAAAGAATTTCTTTTGTGCAAGAATACAATGAAAGAAATGGGTGAGTAACTTTATTTAGGAAATTGGGGAAGGGGAAAGAGTCAAGGTTAACTCTCATCAGCCCTTAAAAATCTTCAACAGATTTTCTTAACTGTATTTTGTTCCTTCAAAATAGGAAAGATCTGGATTCATATTCACTTAAAAGATCTGGATGGAAGAACAACATAACAGCTGAATATTTTTTCAATAAGTCAATAAGAATTTATTATATCTTGCTTATGTGTCAGGTATTGTGCAAGATGCTACAGATGCAAAGATAAATTAAAACAATTTCTGGCATCCAAGAGTTTTCTTCTGTTAGGAAAAACATTATAAAAGGTGTAACCAGGACAGTCTCCAGATTTAATATTAGCCCCTAAAACATAGCCGACTACATTTCTTTCCTCAAGTTCTAGGGGCACTGCTGTAAGGTTTTTAGAAAGAAAGCTCTCAGCTAAAGATCCCATTGTAATATGTTTACTCAAGTATTCTTAGGTATAAGGAACTTTCTACTAGGCTCCTTTTAGTCTTGAAATTGCCTTTCCTCACTGGATATAGTTTGCCCTTAGCTCCTGATGCAGTCACTGCCATCAACCACCACTGTATCAAGGATACTGCTAGAATACTGATTAGAATTTCAAATCCTTTGACCCTCTGAAGTTTACAAGATCATTTTCCAGTAAGGAAGATTCTGGTAATTAGATGTTAAAGTGGATAGGATGCTGGGTCTGGAGTCAGGACACAGGGAAAAGAAGGGGAGGAGACTGTTGATATGGCACTTATGTTCCAAGTAATGTGCTAAGCACTTTGCAAATATTATCTTATTAGACAGGAAGAACTGAGTTTGATTTTGACTTCAGCCACTAGTTGTATGACTATGGGCAAATAATTTAATTTCTGCCTTACTCAGTTTCCCTCAGTTTCCTTAACTATCAAATGGGGACTATAATAATACTTAATTCACAGATTGCTGTGAACATCAAATGAGGTAATATTTATAAAAGTGTTTAGCACAGTGCCTTGCATGTAGTAGGTACTTAATAAATGTTTGGTCCTTTAGGGGTAGGTTCTCAGTCAAGTATTTCACTTTCTTCCCTAGACTTCTAGATACTCAAATATCCTAAGAGACTTGATTTTAATAGGAATTTTGACAGAGCATTCTTCACCTTTTATTTTTATAATTTTAATTATTTAGAACTTTTAACATTTGCTATATCTAAAAACTAGTGTTTAATTATAGTAACACTATAAGAATCATAATACATTGGAATTATTAATGTCTTCTTTTGGGATAACTTTAATATACTTGCAGAGCTGAAGGAAGCAGTAAAATTCAGTCTCGACTCGAACAGCAACAACAACAAATGAGAAATGCAGTTAAAACATCAAACAATATGAAACATTCTCCTCCAAAAGAAAAAATGTCTCCAGAATCTCCTATGGATGATATTGAGAGAGGTAAAATGGAATCACAAAATATCTAATTGTGTGTTTGTGAATATTTCAAGTAAAAATGTTAGTTTTGTTTTTAAGATAGTAGAATTTTTATTTATTCTTTTTAACTAATTAAATTAAGCTCTGTACAGGGGGCTGATAGAATATCATGATAGAATCATGTTAGGTATAAATTTTTAAAGATATTGTATTAATAATATATAATATAATATAATATAAATTATAATATATATATATATATATATTTAATGTGCAACTATGCTGCCCCACAGTTTTCTTAGTCCACAAACTGTCGTGGGTATGAGAGAGAATATGGTGATGGTGTACAAGTTGAAAAAATATGCTGTTTCTTTCTGTTTTTTCAAGAAGTAATGCTGAATACACCTCCCTTGTTTGAAAAACAACTTCCTATCTGGTTTTTGGATCCACTTCAAGGCTGAAGATAAACTGTCACTTGGTAGGAGGGCAATAATAGATAAATGCATTGTAGTCCCAGTCAAGAACAGATCAGAGCAGTGCAGATTTTTTGAATGTTGCCCTCATCTCGGCCATAAAACAGAGTATGTTTTATTTCTTTTTCTTTGGGATATTAACAGCTCTATTGAACAGAAGCTGGCAAACATTTCTTTCAGTTTTCTCCAGCTTATGCTTTTGATTTTACTTGCCAGTAACCCCAGAGCATTTAGCAACTGCTTCTTGCTTAGTCTCAGATATGATGATGGTCAACCCAAATTTCTGATTAGTCTCAAACCTCTCTTGCTTCCAGTCCAAGCAGAGTTGAGAAGACAAACAGAGCTCAGAGTTTTTAGTTCCAAGGGATCCTGGATTTGAGATTTATCAAGAGCAAGGGCAACAAAAACAGCTATGCACTAATTAGTTTCTTTGCCTTAAAATCATACTGATCCAAACATTATGGAGACAATGTCAGGAAAACCAGGTTAGAGGGAGCTGAGAGAAATTTTTTTGTCTTTGCCTCTTATCCTAGGTTTGCCATGATAACTGAATCTTCCTGTTACAAGGAGAGTGAAGCTGAAAAGTGGCTTAAAAAAACCTAACTGTATCCTTAACTATTTCCACTGCCTTTCCTTCTTTCATTGCTTCTCACCTAGGTTTTTCAGCTTGTCCTGTAACTTGCAGTCTGGGCTGGGAAAAGTCCTTGATGAAACAGTAGATCAAACCATTCCATTGGAAGATAAGCAAATTCTCCTTAAATTCATAAAAGGTGCTCTCTTTTTCATATATGGGATAGTATGATTGCAAAGCAAATTATATACAGGATTAATAGAAAATAATTAAGGAAAGGCACTGGAATTAAGATTATTCAAAATGTAGTCAGTGCCCATTATGTATTCAGGACTATGTACTTCAGCCAAAATGTAAGAAATAGACCCTTTGAATTTTGTAGTGTAGTAAGGAAAATAAGATATATAGCTAGAAAAATGAGCAAATAGTACAAGAGGAACTGGAACGAATGAAATTCAAAGTAGGAACTTAAAAGTGTGTGTGTGTGTGTGTGTGAAACTAAATACTGAGGAATATATGTACGAGTGCATAATTAAGTTGCACTGAAATCAAAGCACTAGCTATGAAGTACTAACCAAAGAACTACAACACAAGATGATTCTGGTTTTTGAAACATGATTTTTGGGAAAGATTTCTGCTACAAATGACACTAGATAGTAACCTCTATGGAAATGGAAATTTCTTATCAAAACATTCTATGTCCCTCAATGCATAGCACAGTGTTCTGCCTTATGTGATCCTCATAATAAATATTATTATTAAAAATAGTACTGTATAGCAAAATTTTTCACATCGTAATGAGTAATCCTTGGTGATTGCTTTGTTTCAGGGGTAATTACAAATTATTTATAACAAATAATCCAGCTAAGCAAGTGCTTTTGACTTTAATTCTCAACTCTATAAGGAAAGAACTTGATTGTGTAATGTTTGTATTTTGTTTTCCTTTGACAAATAGTAAAATTTGAAATTCATTTTTAAAAGAATTATTTTACTTGTATAAACAAAATTCTTTGCACATTCTGATATTTTTTCTTTTCTTTATCTTCATTAATTATGACATCAAATTCTTAACTAGAATAAAATGTACATTTTTGGTATGAAAAGTTTGCAAGCTTGTTCTGATACAAAATCTCTAGTTATTGTGCTACTTTTAAACTTTAAAACATTTGTCTTTTAAATTGGATTAATTTTTAAATAAAGTAGCAACAATCTGTAAATAGTATTAAAAGGCACATTCATTTTTTCTTCTGACATCTGATATGGTCTTTCCTTTTGACAGTCACAGGATATGGTTTTCCATTTCATCTATGATAGCATCTGTTGTTTATCATAGGATTTGAAATAGAACTATGTATTCTTTAGAACACTATATAGTTGTCCTAAATTTCAATAAATAAAATTCAATAAATTTCAATAAAATTCAATAAATTCAATAAATAATGTATATGTGTCTATATGCACATTTATAACTGTGTATATACATATATGTATTATGTTTGTATGTATCTATAAAAATGATGCATCTATGTACAAGTGTATACATATTATATATTTATTACACATTTATATTAATAAACCAATATACAGTTGCTTTTTGGGAATGCTAGCAGTAGTATTCAGTAGTATTAATACTTGGGATATAATTTGGAATAAATGATTGGGTTTTTACAATTCTTTTATTTCCTCTAACTGAATTGGTATTTCATCACCACCAGGTTTCCCCTACTTTAATAATACTATAAATATTCTATATAACAGAGAACTTTTGAGGTTTTTTCTGACATGATTGTCCACATTTTTTATTTTCCCAATTAATGACATATTTTTTTTTAAATGTCACAACAATTTCTCAATATATTCCCCTATACATAAACATTTCAGTCAGTCATATGCAATTTTTAATACTTTAGACATCAAGAGCTTTGCCAAGACTAGTATCTGTTTACTTCTTCCAAGATAGCTCAGAGACATGAATTCTGTGGCTTTTCTTCAGCATAGGAATATAAGAATCTTCTTTGATTCCATTTTCCTCTTCAATCTGGCATGAAGAACATATTACTTGAATCAGATTCAGTTTACCCATAGAAAGTAGGTGAAATCAGTGGAAGAAGTTCTTTCTTCTCACCTTCTGATTCTCTGACCATTTGACAGAAATTAATGGGAAAGTATTTTACCAAAATTTGTCATATATTCAATTTTTAAGAACATTTGTATGTTGAATTACATACATATATACGTTCTTGATATTTGAAGTTACTGCTGTTAGTGATAATTGTATATACAGATATGGAACCTGACACCTATATGTGAAAAACAGTCTTTTGGGATGTCCTGAGTTATGGATTGCAACATTAGTTTCTTCAAAATTGATCACAGCCATATGTTTTCCTTGGTATATCACTCAAAGAACTTGGAAGCTTTATAAGGGTTTGAGTATTGGAATTTAGGAGGAAAATCAAGTTTAACCTTATTAAAAACAAATTACCTATAAGAATTTTCTTTATATTCCAAATCACTCATATTATTTTCCTCTGTTATTACTTGTAAAATGTTTGCATTATTATCTTTTTTAAGCCTCTAACCTATTAGATTTCTGATAGTTTTGTAAGTTTTGAGAAAAAGTTAATTGGGCAAAAGTATTAAAACCTAACATGATATCCATTTTTCCTCTTTCTCTCTCCCTTATAACTATGTACCTCTGAAGGGAGCATTTGTTTTTTAATCTATGATATGTTAACACATCCTTCTTTGGGTTCCTAGCTGTAGGCCAATTCTTAGAGCTGCCTCTGACAGTTAGTCTTTTATCCATTTCTCAGGTTGTGAGACCTGAATGAATCAATTTCCTTTCTGGAAAGTTTCCAGCTAAAACCAAAACACTTTCTGACTTAAATATTTCCCCTAACCTATAAACTGGATTTTGCCTCAGAGATAAAAGATGTTTCCTCTCATCTTTTTTTTAAATAAGTTTTTGTTGATGTCTTTTATTTTTTATATCACCAAAGTTTCCTTTCTTTCTCCTAGACAGCCATTCCTCATAATAGTAATTTTTAAAGACGAAAGAAAGAAAAAGAAGAGGGGGAAAAATCAATAACTGATCAGTATATAAATAAAGTCCAAAAACATGTATAGTGTGTCACAGTTATGGCTGTCCCATGTCTGCAAAGGGGTAGGGGAGAAGTGTTGTTTAATATCCATTCTTTTAAGTCATATTTCTGCTTTATATTTTTTCTAATATACCCAATTGGTTGTGTGTATGTGTGTGTGATTCTCTTTCTTTTTATTTACATTGTTGTCATTATATCTTATTTTCTTTTTTCTGTTTACTTTTCATTCATTCTTCTTTAATCACAAGTCTCACTTTTGAGTTCCTATTTTCAATCTCATTCATTCAGTTTTCCATCTAAAATGGTAGTGAGGGAGAAAAAAATCAGTTATTTGGATCATCTCCTTGTCATGATTCTTTGGTTCCTGCTTGTCTTTTCTATGACTTGCATTAATAGGTTCTTTGTATTTTTTTTAAGAGAAACAGTGAGATTTTATCTTTTAGAACATATTTATAGTTCAAGAATAATAATTAAGAGTCACTTATGATTTTCTTTCTTGGATAGATTTACTTTAGGCTGCTAGGAGATTTCTCTAAGGTCAATGCAAGGTCTCTTTTTACAAAAGTTTCTTTTTGAATTATGGTTTTGTTCCTTTTCTATACAAAGTCTCCAACCCAATGCAGGAATCCTCTGTCTGGTGTCCTTTCCATGTGGTCATCTAACTTCTATATGTTAATTTATAGCACAACCCTCCTGTTAATTTCGTTAAATATCTATGATTCACATATGGGTAGATAAACATTTAAAGCCAAAAAAATTTTTTCCCAAATTTTCTTCCTTGTTAATACTTATCTGAAAAAGTAAGAATCATAGAATATCATTCCTACCATCATTCTTATTTTAATTTCATTAGGATATATTTCTCTCTTTACTGATTCTACTTTAGTTTAATGCCTTCCTAAACACACATTCATAGGGAGTTATCAAGAGAACTAAGTGATTCTTTAGTTTGTTTTCCCTGGGAACATAATACCAAAAAAGTTGTCTGACTTGGCTGTCAGATTAGTTTTAGTTTCCTTTTTTTGCCACAAGAATTTTCTATTCGAGAATCTCAAGGGAATTAATGAAAAAAAAATCAAATAAAAAAAAGAATTTTCTATTAACTCTTATTATCTCCCTGAAACTTTGATTGAATTATTTTCTGCTTCATTCATATTATGGTTCTGTCATTGCCAAAGCACTATTTATCTGGCTTACAGAGGGAATATTTCACTGATAGAAAATTTTTTTGTGATTTTACCATATTTTAGAGAGATGTTTAAGAGATATTCTTGAGGCAGAATGGCCTGCAAAGAGTCTTCAATTTAGAATTGTTCTCCTTCTGTCATGATTTAACTTTCTAACCTTCTATAAGGTACATCACTCTAGAATTCAGTTCCTGGTAAGTGAATCTTCTAGACAGAATGATGTCCAGATCTCTTCCTGCACTATTTTATGGGTTTTTGGTCTCTGGTAGGCTTATAATACAGTATTCTAAGTCCTTTTTAAAAAGCAAAAAGACTTTTCAAGCATTAATTTAGAATTAAGTATATGTACACTTAACATTAAAGAATACTTAAGCATTTAAGGAAACTAAACAAAGGAAACTAAATGCCTATCTATTGGGAATGGCTAAACATTGTAGTATATGATTGTGATGGAAAACTATTGTGTTGTAAAAAATGACAAAGGGGATGGGTTCAGAACAAACCTGGGAAGACTTGTATGAACCAGTCCAAAGTGAATTGAACAGAACAAGAAGAATATTGTACACTGAAACAACAATATTGTAATGATAATACTGAGAGACTTAGCTATTCTGATCAATACAGTAATCCCTGACAATTCCAAAAGACTTATGATGAAAAATGCTATCTATTTCCAGAGATAGAACTGATAAATTCAGATATAGATTGAAACACATTTTTTAAACTTTATTTTCTTGTGTTGTTGTGGTTTTTTTTATTGTTGCAATATGGTTACTGTGGGATTATATTTTGCATGACTTCACATATATAATAACCATCATGTTGCTTGCCTTCTCAACACATGGTGAAGGAGTATAGGACAGAAGAGAATGTGGAACTCAAAATTTTTTAAATGAATGCTAAAAATAAATAAGCATGATTTTAAAAAATTAAGCTGATTTGCTTTACTGAAAATAATATATTGATCCTCTGTTTTTTAAGTATATCCTTAAATCTATTTTTCAGCTCATTTAGTATATTTTATGTAAGATATTAACTTTTTAATGTAAGCACATATTTATGCTCTGTAGAACGTAGATTTCTGTATTGTTGATGGCCTATGTTAGTTTATAATTCTGATTATCCTAATCAATATTAAAAAGTGCTTTTGTTTACATAATATCTTGTATCCTATTAATGGATGATTTTACCCATTTTCATCAAAAATTTCATAGCCATCATCTTTACATTTTCATTAGCTTTAAATTTAAATTTGTTCATTTGTTTCTTATTTTATTTTCAGAACTGAAGGCAGAAGCTAGTATAATGGACCAGATGACTAGTTCTGATAGCTCTTCAGAATCCCAAAGTTCTTCATCTTCAAGTAGTGAAGATAGTTCTAGTGATTCAGAAGATGAAGGATGCAAACTCTCAAATTCTATTTCAGTAAAACATGTACCAAGCCATCAGACCTCATCTGCTGAATCTCAACAATGGATTTCTGATATGGAGACCATGCATAACAGATCTCAGGATGGCACTGGACTTCTGATGAATACATTAAGTAAGTTCATCAAACAAAAGAGTAAGGGGAAAATCTCAAAGGATATTTTTGATAAAAAATGAAAACAGCTTTGGTGAAAAGCCCATGCTACATAGATCTGCTTGCATGTTTTTTGGGGAAGAGCAAAATGTTACTATTTTGTATATCTGTTAAGTAGCTGTGTTTCTAAATACTAATTCATATTGAATAAGCAAACAACTATGAGTAGATAAAACTGGTGAAATCTAGATAAATTGATAGAAACACAAGTAAGAGAAAAAGGAGAGTTCTCTAGTAACTGAGGATTAGATTGAACTTGCTAGAGGTTCAGCAAAGCCAAGGTTCAAGTTTTCACTGTAAATGTTTAGCTTTTAGTCATTTAACAAGCATTTTTAAGGACCTACTATGTGCCAAGAACTGATAGAAGAAGAATTTGAATGATACCTTGGAGGAGGAGAGATGGGAAAGTTATGTTTGTGATTACTAATCCTTGTCTCTGATGGAGGGAAAGGTCTGGTACCCACAAATCATTTTTCATTTCCCACTCAGAACTGGCTTTTCACAGTTGAAAAAGATTGAGTGCTTTGGTTTAGGCTGGTTGCTCTCCTATTAAAAATATTTCCCAATTAACACCTGAAATCTCACCAATTAGTTATTTGTGTTAACAAGAAAACATCCCTTGGATAATTAAGGAGATGGAAGGGAGGATATTCAAATGGATATCTGATGTCAGGAAATCTCCCAAATCAGAGAGATTTTCTCCAGTGATACTGAGACCTATTCATGTTTGTTCATCTTCTGTGATTCTTGTCCAAAGTTCAACACAGAGTCCACTGAAAGTGCTGTATGCCTTCCTCATTTTATCCTGATGTGTAAAATGTATCAGTGGAGAACTATAGCTGTCTTACCTGATATTCCTTTGCTTTACCACTTAGCTAACAGATCTATTATTCTTTTCATATAATTCCTTGTTTATGTTCTTTACTCTGTATTTCTTCAGGGTTCCTCCTTAGTTTTATGTTAGAACCTGATTATACCTTCCATATGCCCTTTCATTGAACCTGATTATACCTTCCATATGCCCTTTCATTGCTCACTGTATGATTTCGTTATTTAGAGGCATGCTATTTTCTGTTTCTTATCTCACCACATTATTCCATGCATTCTGCCCTATTACACTCCCCAAGAGTCATCCCATCTGACAAATAATATTTCCTTCTTTCTTTCTTTCTTTCTTTCTTTCTTTCTTTCTTTCTTTCTTTCTTTCTTTCTTTCTTTCTTTCTTTCTTCTTTCTTTCTTTCTTTCTTTCTTTCTTTCTTTCTCCTCTCTCTCTCTCTCTCTCTCTCTCTCTCTCTCTCTCTCTCTCTCTCTTTCTACTGAGGCAATTAGGTTAAGTGACTTGCTCAGGGTCAAACAGCCAGGAAGTATTAAATGTCTGAGGCTAGATTTGGACTCAGGGCCTCGTGACTTCAGGGCTGGTGCTCTATCCAATGAACCACCTAGCTGCCCCATTTTTTTTTTTCTTTTGGAGAGAAAAAAACAAAAGAAAACTGATCAGTACATTAAAAAAGCTTGAAAACATGTAACACCTTTTTGGAAGGTTGGGGAGTGGAGTCTCATATCTCTTCATTTGAGTCCCACTTGATCTTTATAATTTTGTTACCTTTTTTTTTGATGTACTGTTCTTTTTATTTACATTATTGTAGTTGTTCTTGTATCTGTTTATCTCACTCTGCATCAGTTCACATATACTAATGCTTCTCTGTATTCATCATATGTACTGTTTCTTACAGCCGAGTAGGGTTATTTTTTTCAGTTTTTGAAAATAAATTGTGAAGTATGGTTACAAATTGTTTTCTAAATTTTTGATAAAATACTTATCATGTTGGCTTACCTGACAAAAAGGAAAAAAGACAAATGTTGGAGAGGATGTGGGAAAATAGGTATATCAATGAATTTTTGATGGAGTAGTAAACTGATACATTTTAGAGAACAATTTGGAACTGGACCCAAAGAGCTATAAAACTGTAGCATACTCTTTGACTTGGCAATATCACCTTTAGGTCCTATATTCTAAAGAGATCAAAGAAAAAGGAGAAAGATCCATATGTACAAAAAAAAGATTTATCATAGCTCAATTGGAAATTGAGGAGATGCCCATCACATGAGGAATGGCTGAACAAGTTTTGATATATAATTGTCATGGGATACTATTGTGCTATTAATAAATGTAGTATGGGATAGTTTCAGAAAAAACTGGGAAGACTGAAACTGATACAAAGTAGAATAAATAGAACCCAAAGAACATTATATGCAATAATAGCAATATTATAATAATAAATTATAAAAGATTTAAGCTCCTCTGATCAAGACAATGATCCACAATTCTAAAGAATTGATGATGAAAAATACTAGTTACTTCCAGAGAGAAAAATGATGAACTCTTGGTGCAGATTGAAGTTTTTTTTTTTTTTAAACTTTATTGTTCTTGCTTTTTTTTTTTGAGAGGTGCACCATGGCTACTAAGGAAAATTCATTTAGCATTATTTTACATGTATAATGAGTATCATTTTGCTTGCTTCAATGGCAAGGGAAAGGGCTGAATGAAGGGAAAGAATTTTGAACTCAAAATTATAAAATGTCAAAAACATTAATCTTGATAGAATTTTCCTTTCCAGTCCAAGGTTCCTCCTCCATCCCCACTTTTGTAGTTCATTTAGAGTTAAATCTATTTAACTTTCTGTGATTACTTTATTTGCTTCCTTTGGTTCTTCTAATAGTTTGAGTATACTTTTTGGAAGATACTTCTCCATTTCTTTGTGTTCTCAGGTTTGTTTATTTTTAGCATATAATTCTGCATAACATGCTCTGATTATTCTTTTTATTTCTTCTGGTTTAGCTGTGATTTCACTTTGCTCATTTGTTATTTTATTGCTTCAATTTTCTGCTCTATGCTTTTTAGGTGAGCCAAAAATTTATCAATTTTATTAGTTTTTTCCCCCAGCTTTTAGTTTTATTTATTTATTTTTTTGGTTTCCAATTTATCTATTTCCACTCTAATTTTTAACATATTCTCTTTTGTGCTTTTTGAAACTTTTAAAAGTTTCGTTTATTTTTTATTTTTAAATTAAATTAAGATAAATAATTTAATTTATTTAGTTCATTAATCTTTTATTTTTCTATTTTGTTGATGCATGAATTTTTCCAAGAACTATTTTAGTTGCATCTCAGAAATTTTGGTATTTTGTTTCATCAATATCTTTTTCTTTTACATAGTTGTTAATTGTTTCTATGATTTGTTCTTTACGCATTAATTATTTAAAATTTCACTGTTAAGTCTCTCTTTGGGTATGTATCTTTTGTTTGTGGTCCCTGAATCAATTTCTATTCTTACTACATTGTGGTTTGTAAAGGATGTATTGAATATATCTGCCTTCTTACATTTGTTTGAATATCTTTGTTCCTTAGAATCTGGTCGGTTTTTGTAAAAGTTCCATGTAGTGCAGAGAAATATGTATACATTTTTGGTGTCCCATTTAGGAAATGCAAAAGTCTTTTAACTCTAGTGTCTTCGGAAATTTGTTCAGTTCCATACTTTCTCTTTTGTTTATCTTTCTGTTAGACTTATCCCAAATAGATAAAGGGATATGGTAGTTTTCTGTTAAAATTGTGTTACTATTTATGTTTTCTTGGGCGTAAATAATGTTTCTTTTTCAAATTTTATTACTAAGCATTTGTTGCAAATAAGTTTATTACTGAATATTCACTTGTTGTCTATGGTCCCTTTCACCCTAATATAATTTCTTTGTTTATCCACTTTTATTTTTGGAATACTTGTTTTTACGTTGCTTGATAGCATGATAATGATTGCTTTTTTTTACTTACTTGATGCATAATAATTTTTTTCTCCACTCCCTCAGTTTTATTTTGTGATTGTTGTTGATATTTAAATGTTTCCAATTTTGAAATTTTTTTATCTGATCTGTTACTCTTTTTTATTTCATTATATTATTTAATTCATTCACATTTCAAGTTAGAAGAGTTTTGTATTTTCCTCCATCTGTCTCAAAAATTGGTGGTGGTGGAGGTGGAGAATTGTTATGATTTTTTTTCTTTCTTCTTATGTAAACCTAATATTATGTTCCTTCAATTGTTTTACTTGAATCTTTTCTTTTTAAAGGTAACCCTAAAGATAACCATTTTAGGCTTTGTTCTCTAGGTATTTTCTGATCACCATCTTGTAAGGCTTTCCTTATGTATTCCCTCTTTCCAATGTGCCTCACTCTCAGAACAATGCTATTTGTTGCAGATGCAAGAGAGGACACTGCCATATGGTAGGACACTTCTTCCCCAACCCCTCATTGATCTAAACTGTTTGCCTTACCCCAGATCCCCTATTTTTGTTTATTACCCATTTCCCTTTAGTGTTTTGTTTTTTAATTCCTAATCTCCTGCTTTTATTTAAGTATACATTTCTTCCTTCTCTTTTTTTTCTTTCCTCTTTTCCTCTTCAATTAGTTTGCTCATTAGTTCTTTTAATTTCATTTTTGCACCCCTTTTGAAAAAATAATTTCTTTCACTCGTTATTTGTCTTCTCTTTCTATTTACTCAAGACCCACCTTTTCTGATTCATGACCCCTATACTTGAACTCTCTCTCTTTTCTTTGTATTCTTCATACAATCAAAAATAGAAAGTAAGTTTTATGGTCACAAAAAGATGCATTTTATAGGATTTCTTTTCTGCACGTCTTTAAGAGCTTTTTCTGCCTCGGTACTTAGTTTTTTTGTGAAAGAATCATATACAACTGAGCTCTTTTCTATTCCTATTCAATATTCTTTAGCAGTCTGTTATAACTAACTTTTCTGAAATTCTCTTTATCTCCTTCTTGATTTTTTTGTGGTTAGATTTAATGTAGTTCTGTGAGAGATAGAGCTTCCCTACTATTTTTTTCAGAGTTTACTATGACTCTGGAAGAGTGAGGCTGATGACTTTGTAACTCTACCTCACTTAAATCCAATTCACATGCAAGTCAAGTCATTTTCAAAAATGAAGGACAAACAAAAGTTTTACCATATATTTCCTCCTATAACTCACTTAACTTTTCCTATAAGAATTTGGATATTATATTATTTGCCATCTAGAGGAAGTGGAAGGAGAAAAAAATTGGAACACAAGATTTTGCAAGGGTGAATGTTGAAAATTATTTATGCATATGTTTTGAAAATTAAAAGCTTTTTTAAAAAAGAGTTTGGGTATTAAGGAGTCTTATAACTGAATGTGAGGGTTACAAAGTTATGGTTTATTATCAGTTAAGTGATTGTATATCTATTTTTTTATACCTGTATATCTGGGGGTCACATAAAAATTTCTCAGGTGAAAAGGAGTTTCAAGTAGAAAAAATTTAAGAAGTCCTGGTATAAAATATATTTTAGCAAAATGTAGTTTCCCTGGTTATTGCCTTCAGTTAGATCTATTTTTGTTTTTGCTTTTTCGGAGATCACTATTGCTACCCCTGCCTTTTTAACTTATGCTAACACAAAATAGATTCTCTTCTAACCCCTTATTTTAACTGTTTTTTCCTGTTTAAATTGTGTTTCTTATGAGCAACATATTGTTGGATTTTGATTTCTAGTCCATTTTATGATTTTTCCTTTTATTGGTAAATTTAGTTCCATTCACATTCACAATGATTGCTAACTATATTTCCCTCTATCCTACTCCTTATATTTGTCCTTCCCCCCCCAGCTCCTTCCTTAAGAGTTTGTTTTTGCTTCCCATAATCTATTTTCTTTTAATTCTCTTCCTCGACTCCTTTCCCTTAGCCTCTTTCCCTTTTATTTCTCTAATAGGTAAGATGGATTTCTGTATCTTTATATGTATGTATGTTCTATTTCTGTACCCAATTGTTTGTATGTAGATTCTTCCCTTCTTGAACCAGCTTAGATGAGAGTAAAGTTCAAGTATTGTCCTACCACTCTCATTCCTCCCCATTCCATTGTATAAACTATTCCTTGCACTCTTTTTGTGTGTATAAGATGACTTTCCCCTTACTTCTTCTCCATTCCCTGTTTTCCGAGTGCATTGCTCTCTCACCTTTCCATTCTTCTTTGTCTCACACTTATGTCCTCTGTCTAAGTAGACTCCCTCTAATTGCCTTAGTGATGATAAAGTTCTTAAGAGTTAATTATACCCTCTTCCCATGTAGGAATGCAAACAGTTTAAACTTGTTTAATCTCTTACAATTTCTCATTCATATTTATCTTTTTATGCTTCTCTTAAGTCTTGTGTTTTAATATCAACTTTTCTATTCAGTTCACCATTCACTAACTGTGGGCTCTCAAAGCTCTGTCTTTTCCCTCTATATCATCTTATTTGATCTCATCAGCACATAACTTCATTTATGAAACTAGGAAGTTTCAACATACATAGTGATGTTTCTTCAAAAACCACAATTTCCTTGTTCTCTCTATCAGCTCTCTCTATAACTTACTCTTTTACTTCATCTCAGCAACACAGAGAGAGATAATCATGCCCCTGATTTTGCCATAATCCATAATGATTTTATTTTCATGTTCATAAACTCTAGAATGCCTTTGTCTGATCATGTCTTTATCTTTCCACACAACCTCTCACCCTGATCTCTTCAGTGTCTTCTTAACCTCTAATCCCTCTATTTTTCATATGTTCTCTCTCACTCTCTTCCAAACACTGCAATCTGGCTTCCAGTCTCATCTTTCAAATGAAATTGCTCTGTCCAAAGGGACCGTTAATCTCTTAATTGCCAAATCTAAGGGTCTTTTTCTCAATCTTGACTTTTCTGAAATCTTTGATATTGTTCATCATTCTCTTCTCCTCGATATTCTCTGCTTTCCAGATTTTCATAATATTCATCTCTCATAGTTTTCTTCTTACCTATCTGACCACTTCTTCTTCTCCTTTACTCTGTCTAGCTCATGCCCACTAACTGTGGGCTCTCAAAGCTCTGTTGATCTCATCAGCACATAACTTCATTTATCCTCTCTAAGTAAATAATTCCCAGATTTCTGTATGTCTTGTCTAGTGCCACATAATTTTTAAAAATGGCTGTTGTTGTATATTTTAAAATTCCCAAATACTTAAAAAAAAATCCTTTAACCTCAGCTTCCTGCCTAAACCGTATTTGAAGAGACATTCTTATCATCTCAGACATCTGAAATTCCACAGTTTGATAATTTAGGGTACCTAGAGACAAGATCATATCCACATAAGCCTTCGATAAATAATTGTTTATTTCATCTTGGGGAACATCTTACCTTCCCATTATGCTTACACATTTGCATTTATCGGTATCTTGTTTTCCTATGTCTAATCTTCACAATTAGACTAGAAACTTCAGAATAAGGCCACATCTTTATATCCCTTTGTATAGGAATACTCAGTAGGGAGTGAGATAAATTTTATAAATGCTATGTATATCTTTCAGAGGCAAATTATTATATTTAGTTCTAAATTCATTACATCTATTTACATAGAATAATGGTTTCCCCTCCAGCACTGATTTATTGGATGCCTTCTACTCATTGTCCTATAAACATCTAAAATCCAACATATGCAAAACAGAATTAATTATCTTCACATATATCCCTGAAAGTCCTTCCCAAATTCCAAATATTCCCATTACTATTGAGAACATTGCTATCCTCCAACTTATCTACTTCATACCCTTGATTCTTTAATCACACTTAGCTCACATATCCAATTCATTGCTAAATAGTATCATTCACAACACCTCCTGTATTCTCCCTTCTATCTAATCACATAGAGGCTGTTATCCTACTGTAGCCCTCATTGTATCTCATATGGACCATTGCAATATTGCCTTCTATTTCCTTCCTCCAGTCTCTCCTGATTTAGATCCATCCTTGACTCACCTGCCTAAGTGAGTCTCCTAAAGTACATTAAGTAGTTAGAGATTTGTAACTGGAAATCAGAAAGGATATTTGGGATAAATGTTTAGTTTTGGGACTCATCTACAAAGAGATCATAAATAAATGCATAAGAGCTGATGAAGTCAGCAAGAGGGAGGAAAGTAATACTGTATATAGTATATAATGTACTGTGTATGTATACATATATATACATACATATATATATATATATATATATATATATGAAGAGAAGTCACAGAATACAGCTGTGTTATATATCACAGTTAATTGGTATGATATGTATGTGGATATTGATCCAGCAAAAGAAAGAAAGGGAGGCAACAAATTGGTAAAGGAAATAGTATCATGATTACCTAGAGAAGAGAGAGCAAAAGATGCAAACCTAAATGGAAACTAATGACAAAAATCAAAGAATGACTTATACAGACCATAATTAATTATATTAAAGGTGATGATAAGATGAAACAAACAAAAAACCAATAATTTTGAGAACTAGGTCTTATATTTCTCAGAACAAAATTAATATCCCTGAAAACTTATATTAACAGAAGAAAAAGACTGATAAACTAAATATACAACTTTTTAAAAACTAGAAAATAAATTAGTTATTTAGGAATTATTAAATTAGGACATTTATTAGGAATCATTAAACAGATTTTTTTAATCTTGAAAACAGAGAAAATTAAAAGGTATAGAACTGATAAAACTGATCTTTGAAAAAATAACAGGCTTAATAAACTATTAGGGAAACTGATCAAGAAAAGAAAAAACCAAAATTATTGAGATAAAAGGTGAATGAGGCAAATTCATAACAAAAAAAGAATTATCTGAATTACTATGCATAATTATATGCCAATGAAATCAAGAATTCAAGGAAAATTGGTGAATACCTACAAAAAAAATAAAACTTCCAAACTGACAAAACAATAAATAAAGAGCTTACACAACTTTTTCTAAGAAAAAGAAGTCAAGCAAAAATTCCAAACCAAAAAAAAAAAAAAAAAAAAAAAAAAGCCCTGAGTCAGATGGGTTTAGAATTCACGAATTCTATCAAACATTTAAAGAATAATTACAGTCAAAATTTACAAAAATTATTCTAAAAATAGAGACAGAAAGCACTTTATCAAAATTCTTTTATGAGACCAATATTGTCCTGATGCACAAAATAGAAACTTATTAGAGAGGGAAGAGAAAGAGGAATAAACCAATATTACTAATGAATGCTAATGTAAGTTTTAAAATACAATATTATTTCTATAGAAATGTAGTTAAAAATAATTTCACTCTTTCTAGGTTGGATTCATTCCAGTGACACAAAGATGGTTAAACATCAGGAAAACAATTAGCATGACTGATCTTATAGACAACAAAGATGATTCCATGATTATTTCCATATACATGGAAAAAAGCTTTTGACAAAATATATCCCTCATGTGTTAAATACCCTAAAAATCATAGGTATGGAAGGGGACCACTCATTTTATATATTTAAAACCAAGAGATGAAAGTGTTTCAAATAAAAAAAAAAAACCAATACAAACAGAAATAAAGCAAAAATGATTTTTCTTCATTTATTATTTTAATAATTCTATGAATTCCACCTATAGTAATAGGACAAAAGAACAAACTTAAAAGTATGCATCAGCAAAAAGGGAACCAAAATTATCCTTTTTAGCAGACAACATGATTATGTACTTAGAAAACTCTAGAAATTAGCTGAAATGTTACAAGATGTAAAATAAACTCACAAAGATTATCTTTTTCTATGCTGTATTTTTAATAATAATTTTTTATTTTCAAAATATATGTAAAGATAGTTTTCAACATTCACCCTTGTAAAATCTTGTGTTCCAAATTTTTCTTTTTCCTTTCCCCCATCCTTCTCCTCTAGACAGCAAATAATCCAATATATGTTAAACATGTGCAATTCTTCTATACATATTTCCACAATATCATGCTACACAAGACAAATCAGATAAAAAAGGAAAAAAATGAGAAAGAAAAAAAAAAGCAAGAAAACAACAATAAAAAAGGTGTTTTCACAACTATGTTGTGATCCACTATGTAGGGATTCAATCCCTACAATCCTCTTTCTGGATGCAGATGGTTCTTTCCATCACATGTCTGTTGGAATTGCCCCGAGTCCCCTCATTGTTGAAAAGAGCCATGTCCACTAGAGTTGATTATCACATAATCTTGTTGTTGCCATGTACAGTGTTCTCTTGGTTCTACTCACTTCCCTTAGCATCAGTTCATCTAAGTCTCTCCAGACCTTTCTGAAATCATACTGGTGATTATTTCTTATATAACAATAATATTCCATTATATTCATATACCCCAATTGATGGGCATCAGCACAGTGTCCAGTTCCTTGCCATTACAAAAAAGGGCCACTACATTTTTGCACATGTGAATCCTTTTTCTTTTTTCTTTTTTTTTTTTTTTTTTTATTTCTTTGGGATACAGACCCAGTAGAGACACTGCTGAATCAAAGAGTATATACACTTTGATAGCCCTTTAGGCATGATTCCAAATTACTGTACAGAATGGTTGGATCAGTTCTTCAGAGTTGTCTTAATTTGCATTTCTCTACTCAGTAGTAATTGAACATTTTTTCATATGATTAGAAATAGTTTTAATTTCTTCCTCTGACAATTGGTTTTTGACCATTTATCAAGTGGAGGATGGCTTGTATTATTTTAAATTTGAGTCAATTCTCTGTATATTTTTGAAATGAGGCCTTTATCAAAATCTCTGGTTGTAAAGATCTCCCCTCTTCCCCTCCTCCCCCCCCCCCCCAGTTTACTGCTTGCCTTTTAATCTTGTCTGCCTTGATTTTGTTTGTACAAAATTTTTTTCACTTAATATAATCAAAATTATCCATTTTGCATTCCATAATATATTCTAGTTCTTTGGCCACAATTCCTTCCTTCTCCATAGATCTGAGAGGAAATAATCTACTTGTTCTTCTAATTTGCTTATTTAGTATCACCCTTTATGTTTAAATCATGAACGCATCTTGACCTTATCTTGTTATATAGGTCAATGCCTGGTTTCTATTGTACTGTTTTCCAATTTTTCCAGCAATTTTTGTCAAATAGTGAGCTCTTATCTCAGAAGCTGAAGTCTTTATATACTTTAAAAGTCAGTTAGAAACATAAGAGAAATCCATTCAAAATAACTAAAAACTAGGTGTTGATCTGCTAAAGTACACAATATTTACATAAGTACAATTCCAAAACCCTTTAAAGATATAAAGGGAGATTTAAATATTTGAAGAGAAATTCTCTGCTTGTGGCCAAAATATGATAATACTACTTAAATTAATTTAAAAGGTTATGCCAACCAACCTTTGTTACTAATATTGAACCCTAAATTGGGGGAGAAAGTGAGGTAAAATAATAGAATTCATTGAGGAGAAAAAAATGTAAAATAGCAAGGAAAATGATAGCAAGGATGAGAAAAAATGTGAATGTAGGAGGCAAAGCATTATCAGACTTTAAACTCTATTACAAAATAGTAGTCATCAAAAAATTTAAGTATTGATTTAAAAAAACAAAAGTATATCTCTAGATCAGACTGGATAGGTGAGACAAAAGCAATCAAAAGTAGTAGTGCAGTGTTTGATAAATCCGACTAAATTAAATACTGAAAGAAAGATTCCACCTATGATGAGGACAGATTGAAAACGGAAAAGAATTCTGATAGATATTAAAATTAGATAAACAATTTATATCACACTACAGTAAGCTCTAAATGAATACATGACTCACAATTTGAGATATCATACTTTTTTTTAAAACTGAAAAATACAAGATCAAGTATCTTGCCCCAACTATAGTGAAAGTTAGAATTCTTAAACAAATAAGTTATGTTATTTTAAAGATAAAATATTGACTAATTTTAAACTAATTTTGAATAATTTTGATTAATATTAACAATCTACATAAATGAAATCAATGAAAACAGAATAGATGGTAGAGGAAGGAATTTGCATCAAAGATCATTGATATAAGTCTGTTAGCAAAGATATTTAGGCAATTCATGCAAATACACCAGGAGTCATTCCTCAATAGATGAACAAAAAGTCCTCAAAAGATTTGCAAACATAAATAGCCACATGAAATTAATGTGGCTGAGTTGGAATAAAAATGCTGATCTGTAGGAACTGAGATTGATGTATTGGGAAACAAGGATTTTTGAGGGAATATTAACATGTAAGTTCCAAGTATAAGACTAGGGGCTAGGTAAAGAAAAAGATTGTAAAGCAGGTTGGTTGGTCAATGTCCTTCTTTCCCAAAGAGGACCAAAATGACATCACTATGTTAGAGTCAAATTAGTGTGTCCAACTCTAGCTGATCAGACCAATAGGAGCTCAGAATGCTCTGCCACAGGTCAGACACAAAGAGTCTTTATGAACATTTGGGGTAGCTTCTCTAATTTTGAGCATCTCCTCTTTCTTCTTAGCTAATTCAATTCTGCTTTGTTCATAGAGCCCTTCTCTGATGAGGGCACGCCATGCTGGGCAGTCATGTGCCAGTGTGTCCCATGTCGCAAATTGATTCTAAAATTCTTAAAAGAGATTTATATTGCTTTTTCTGACTACTTTATGAATGCTTGCCCTATGTGAGTTCTCCATAAAATAGTTGTTTTTGGCAAGCATACATTTGGAATTCGAACAATGTGGAGCTGCTCTCTGCAGCAGAACAGGATGCTTGGCCCTTTGGTTCAAGAATGGACCTCAGTGTCCGGCCTCTCACCCTGCCGGGTCATCTTCAGAGTCTTCCCAAGACAATTCAGATGGAAGCGATTCTGTTTCCTGGGATGGTGCCAGTTTGCTGTCCAGGTTTCACAGAGGTACAACAAGGAGGTCAGCACAATGGTCCTACAGATCTTCAGTCTGGTAGTCTGGATAACACTTTATAGGATCTGGACCATGAGCCTCAAAGGAAGCTAAGTGAAGATGAAAGGGGAGAACCTGAAAATGGCAGTGAAGAGAAGGAATCTTATCTGCTCTTCTTTCTGGTCCAATGGGTTGAGGTGCTTGAAAGTGTGCATTTAGTTCTAGAGAAAGGAACCTGGAATGTAGTATCTCCAGGAGAGAAACCAACAGGTTTTTGTGATTGTAAGGAGGTGGCAGAAAGGTGAGATTAAGAAGTCCAATCTAAAGGGCAATTTTAAAGAAATGGAATTAGTGTTCACAAACCCTAATAGAAGGGGAGGGTAGAATTGGATAAGGAGCCAGGAGGAGTAGTGGTAATATGGATCCATGAGAAATCAAAGAGTGATTGACGGGGAAGGGACTCTGAGTGATCTGGTAGAACAGTGTTGTTTTCATTTTTTTTTCTCCAGCTTTTGAAAGATGCTATCACAATTTATGAACTCATGAACTATTTTGGTTCTATTGCAACCTTGAATTGAACTATTGCAAATATCTAGTTAATTGTAGTCCCCAAGACTTCTATGCCATAATATTTCCTGAATATCTTTTCTGTTTATTCTTTCTGTCTCTGTAACACATAGTACTCTCTTTTGAATGAGATATGCCCTTCCAGAATAACATTTTAGTCATGAGTCTCATTTTCCATGCCTCAGTGATAGCTGTCAGATCAAATTTTCTTATCTATTAAGATCTCTAATTCATTTTATTTTATACTCATACTTTGTGCATTTGCATATAATAATACTCCTTTTGGGAATTTTATCTCCTAAGAATTACTGGGCTTCTCTACTATTGTCCTTTCTACATAGTAGTTATTCTTTGGTATATGATATAGAAATTTTACACATAGGAATTTTTATCTTTCCTTTCTTTTTTTTTTTTAAATTTTTTAGTTTAAATCCCTCCCCTCACTTTTTCTGGATTCAGATCCTGGAAGGCTACAGGTGCCCTAGTCATCTTTGATCATTGGGAGAGTGTGTTGGTTTTGCTAGGGTGAGAAGACAAGGCTTTCCTCTTCTCTGTGGCCCCTTTGCCTGAATTTTTTATTCTGAAAAGTTGAAGATTGAGGGTAAAGAAGTCACTTGTAATTTAATGGGTTTCTTGATCATTATTTATTTTGGTGCATACTTCAGTATTTTGCTGGAATAGGTAAGAGATAGCTGGTCAGTTGTTTACTATTCAGGCAGCCATTTTTGCAGGATTCCTACACGTTATACTTAAATTCTCACATTACAATAACAAAGAAAAATACAGCTGGGCAAAGTATCGAAATCACATGACAAGGAATAATAATTAAAATCGCAGAAATTTTTAATATAGGAGGAAAGATTTAAAACATTGGCATATCTTTTTTATTTATTACAGCTTTTTATTTATAAAATATATGAATGGGTAATTTTTCAGCATTGACAACTGCAAAGCCTTTTGTTCCCTCCTTCCCCTCTTTCCCCTCTCCCTCTCCCCCAGATGGCAGGTTGACCAATACATGTTAAACATGTTAAAGTATATGTTAAATACAATACAATATATGTATACATGTCCATACAGTTATTTGGCATATAACTTTTAAAAAATTAAAAAGCACCTAAGATTTTACCCAGGATTATCTATTCAACAAAATTCCCTATTTTCTATGGAAACAGGAAATGGTATGTTAGAAAGAAAAGGACGTCAGCCATTTTTCTGAGAATCTTATCCATTTCAAGTAAGCTTTTGAACATCAAACAAATCTCTTTAAAAAAAAAAAAAGCTAAGCATTTAAAATTATTTATATTTTTCAATTCAAGATAAACGCCTTGCTCAAAAAATTTGAAAACCCACAGAGCTTTACAAAAGCATAGATTACATAAATTTTTATCATAACAGAGGAAAAGAAGGGAAAATATCCGAGAAACAGATAACAGAAGGTAGTATATGTTCATGATTAATAGTAGGAGGAAGTCCAAGCAAAAGAGATGCATAGTTTTTAATATAACAAAAGGACTGATTTAATTTTTTTAAATAAAGTTTTGATTAGTAATAGAAAGAATGAGTAAGAAATCGTGCCATAACTTTTGGTAAAAATGACGAAAGAAATGAGAACCTGGACAGCTAGGTGGCGCAGTGGATAGAGCACCAGCCCTGAAGTCAGGAGGACCTGAATTCAAATGTGACCTCACTTAACACTTCCTAGCTGTGTGACCCTGGGCAAGTCACTTAACCCCAACTGCCTCAGCAAAAAAAGAAAATGAAGAAATAATTTTCCTTGAAGTTATCTTAGCATAAATCTCTCTTCACATCTGCCTATAGGCGTTTCTTCTCTCATCAATCACTGCCACTCTCGATTCCACTACTGACTTCAGTTGCCAACAGGTCTCTGCTAAGGTTCTCTGAGTTTGTCTGGACTCACATTGATGTCCAAGCATTCATATCTCAGAATACTTGTTTACCTAAAATTAGGAAAGAATAAATATAAAAGAAACAGACATATCATTTGTTTACAGACCTGTCAGATGGATGGGCAACAGCTCTTTTTTATCACCTGGCTCACAGAAGTCCTTACTTTACTTACTGCGAGGAAAAAAAAAATAGAGTAAGATAGTATTGGATAATATCTCAACATAGCAATTCCTAAGCTGTCAGATCTTCTGGATCCATGTCATCACAGTGTCAGCTTCTTAGTCATTCATGGCTGGAAATAATTATCCAAAGCTCCACATTATTTATTAGAATCAAGTGTAGAATAATTGAAATAATAGTGCATGTTCTATACAATCAACTTAGAATGCTTTAAGGACATGATCCTCAATGTCTAGTCCTCCCATTATAAGAATATAAAATGTGATGCATTAATAACCAAGTAAGTTATAAAATAGGATTCAAGGTTACTTTTGTACCAGGAAAACAAATGGGAGTGTTGAGATCTAGATTTGGGGTACTTAAATGAAATTAGGGTTTAGTTGAGGTCTAGTGGCAGGTTTGGGTACAGGGAGTGAAGCAAAGCTCCTCTGCAATCCCCTTGGATTCGGCGCAAGGATACGGTGGTCAATGGAGTCTAGTAATGGCGTGACTTCCCAATAAAAACATTTATTGGCCCGAGAGCTAGATTGATAAAAGAGGTTTATTATTGGGTAAGCAAGGTTAAAGTATAGGCGAAAGTAGAGATAAGGAGAGCACAGGACAGCGGTTCCTCACATGGCTAGCATATTTGGAATCTCTGCAAAGAGGGGGTGGTCCCAGTGTCTCCCTTTTATAATGGGAGACTTACCTCAAGGGGCTTTTGGGTGTAGCTCCAAAGTTGGTTCAGATCCGGGTGGGGCTGGGAACAGGTCAGATCTTTTATTGGAATTCAAAGGGACCAGGATTTGTGAGTTAAAGGGTAATTTACGTTATTAACTAGGAGAGGATGGGAATCTAGAAAGGAATTGCATATCATTTCATTAGATATGACCAAAAAACCTTTGAGTGAAATATAGCATTTTTGTTAAGAGCTGTTTAAAATATAGAACTAGAAAAATTCCTACCAGAATATAATTTAAAAGTATACATTTGAAAAAAAAAAAAAGGTTAATATGTTCTATAGGGCAGCTAGATTGGTGCAGTGAATAGAATGTCAGGCACGAAGTCAGGAATTCTCATCTTACTGAGTTCAAATGTAGCTTCAGATACTCTGTGATTTTGTCAGTTTTCTCATCTGTAAAATGATCTGGAAAAAAATGGCAAACCACTCCAGTATCTTTTTCAAGAAAATCCCAAACGGGGTTAAAACAGTCAAATATGACTGAATAACAATATTTTATGCAATACAGAAGTATTCTCATTAAAGAGAAAAGCATTAATAAATAAGGATGCCCACTCCCACTATTCTTATTTAACAGTTTTAGCAATAAATCGCAATAATGATAAAGCATTTAAAAAATTAAGGAGCAATGAAAAAGTTAAAATACTCAATTTGCAGATGACATTTATTTAGAAAACTTGATACTCAACAAAAGAATGAGCTTAATAAATCAATTTAAAAGTAGCAAGATGCAAGATAGACCTACTAAAATCATCTGCTTCTTATACAGTACTAATGGGAATCAAGGAAAAACTGATAGAGAAATGTTCTTTATACTAATAATCAAATACCTCAGATATTTGAACATTAATTTGTCAAAACATACCAAGACAAATTCAAAATTATTTAGATAAAAATCAAGGAAGAATGAAACAAATAAAAGGCCATCTATAATTCTGAATCAAATCTGCCCATTTAATAAGCCATAACTTTGATTAATAATGCTTCAGTCTACTTATTAAGAGATATATTCTGAAGATACTAAATCCATCAAAAATGAACTATCAATCGTCAGATTGAACAAATTTAAGAAATGGCAATATTAATAAACTTGTATGGCCAATCAAGACTCTTATAGGTGACTTCACAAAATTGAAGTCATAAAATTCATAAGGAAAAATAGTCAAGAATATCAAGAACAAATGTAAAAAAGAAAGCAAAAGAGGGAGTAACACTACCAAATCTCAAAATGTACTTTGTAGGAATAGCTATGAAAATGTCCTTTTACTGGAAAAAGAACAGAGAAAGGAGAACTCAGAAATAGAATCTGATGCACCAATTAAATGTTAGTATTTAATAAGACTGCTTTACAAACACTCTGAGGACAGAAGATCAGAAGGAAACAAAAACAGGCAGACAGCTTTGAAAATGACATATTGAATTTATTTTTTTTAATTTTGCTTTTAAAAAAGCAAGCTATAACTAAAAGATGCGTGGTTTCAGTTATCTTCAATTTTTTTTGTGCTGTTTTCCATTTGGAAGTGTTCTCTTTTTTCAATACCTAATAAATTTAAAATAAAATAAAAATCAGCTTTTAAAAAACACTATGGAAAGAATAACTTTTAAATAAAAATTGCTGTGAAAACTGAGTGGCCAAAAAAAAAAAAATGTGTTTAGTATCCTTGCCATACTCCAAAATAAATTCTCACTTAGATATTAATCTAACTTTTGGAGCAAAAATTGATAATCTTTATATGAAGATAAAAGGATTTGCACAACAAAAAATGAAGATCGCTAAAACTAAAAGAAACATATTTAGAGGGAAGGAATGACTTGTAGTACATATTAGCTATAGATCTGCTGTCTAGAATTTCAAAATAAATAGATCCCAGTGAAGAAATGTCCCCAACAGATATGAACAGAAAATTTTTGTATGAGAAAATACAAACCATTAATCACATGAAAATATGTTTGGATTGTACATAAAGATAACTTTAAAATGCCAACTTATAACCCTTAGAATGTAAAAAAAATTAGTAATAAATGTTGGAATTCAGTATGGAAGCTGTGAAAAAATAAAAGTTCTATTATAGTCAATTTCTAGAACTTTGTCCTTAAAAAAAATCATGAAAACATACAAAAATTTTTTAAAGACTACAAAAACATTCATAGTTGTTTTACTTATAACAAAATATTAGAAATCCACATATCAACAGAAAAAAAAAGTAGCAGCATAAGGGAATTTTCCATCCTCAGCTCTCTACCACAGAAGTTATAAATTTGCTACAGACCTGGAAAAGTGCCAGAAAATTCTTCTCTTAGTTCTGTGATTGATTCATCACAGAAAACTAGAGGTAAAGATGGGTAAAAAATTTATTTAGGCTGATGATCTGGTCGCACAAGGTGGACTCTACTTGCTCGTAGAACTAGCTCTTGCAGCTTTATTCCATGTGGCAGAAAATGAAACATCTTTTATTTTCCCTTGCTCCTTTCCTTTCTTCTTCAGATTTCCTCTACCCTAGTCCTAAACATTTTTTTTTCTCTCTGTCCAAAATTTCTCTCGTTTCTGCTTCCTCTTTTCCACACGATCAAATCTGCCATTCTTTCCATGCTAGGAGATAATATGAAATACATACGTATTTATTTTAGGTTTGTATATTGTGGTACTATATTCTCTGTGGTTATAATGTATTAATATTGCATGTGGAATAAAAATTCAGTTTTTCCTACCTCTAAAGTAAAGGAAAATAAACCCTAACACATTAAACAGCAATATGCTAAATGCACTCACATGAAAACATGATGGGCTCCTAGATAGTGCAATGGAAAGAATGCCTCGCCTAGAAACAGGTGAACCTAAGTTCAAATCCAACCTCAAGTACTTCCTAGCTGTGTGATCCTGGTCAAGTCACTTTGTCTAAGTTTACTCATCTCTGGAGAAGGAAATGTCAAACCATTCCAGTTTCTTTGCCAAGAGAACCCCAAATGGGGTCACAGAGAGTCAGACAACTCAAGAGCTACAAAAATGTGATGACTGGCCTCCTTAAGGGTAGAAGCACTTTTTTTTTTTAAATGTTGAATAGGTTACAGTATATCCTAGATACAATATATGTGTGCAGAACTGAGTTTCTTATTGCACAGGGAGAATTAGATTCAGAAGGTATAAATAACCTGGGGAGAAAAACAAAAATGCAAGCAGTTTATGTTCATTTCCCAGTGTTCTTTCTTTGGGTGTAGCTGCTTCTGTACATCCTTGATCAATTGAAACTGAATTAGCTCTCTTTATCGAAGAGATCCACTTCCATCAAAATACATCTTCAAACAGTATCATTGTTGAGGTATATAATGATCTCCTGGTTCTGCTCATTTCACTTAGCATCAGTTCATGTAAGTCTCGCCAGTCCTCTCTGTTTCATCCTGCTGGTCATTCCTTACAGAACAATAATATTCCATAACGTTCATATACCACAATTTACTCAATCATTCTCCAATTGATGGGCATCCATTCATTTTCCAGTTTCTGGCCCCTACAAACAGGGCTGCCACAAACATTTTGGCACATACAGGTCCCTTTCCCTTCTTTAGTATCTCTTTGGGGTATAAACCCAGTAGAAACACTGCTGGATCAAAGGGTATGCACAGTTTGATAACTTTTTGAGCATAGTTCCAAATTGTTCTCCAGAATGGCTGGATGTGTTCACAATTCCACCAACAATGTATCAGTGTTCCTGTTTTCCCATATCCCCTCCAACATTCCGCATTATCTTTCCCTATCACTCTAGCCAATCTGACAGGTGTGTAGTGATATCTCAGAGTTGTCTTAATTTGAATTTCTCTGATTAATAATGATTTGGAGCATATTTTCATATGTCTATAAATAGTTTCAATTTCTTCATCTGAGAATTGTCTGTTCATATCCTTTGACCATTTATCAATTGGAGAATGGCTTGATTTCTTATAAATTAGAGTCAATACTCTATATATTTTGGAAATGAGGCCTTTATCAGAACCTTTGACTATAAAGATGTTTTCCCAGTTTATTGTTTGCCTTCTAATCTTGAATGCATTTGTTTTGTTTGTACAAAAACTTTTCAATTTGATATAATCAAAATTTTCTATTTTGTGGTCAATAGTGATCTCTAGTTCTTCTTTGGTTATAAATTCCTCCCTCTTCCACAGGTCTGAGAGGTAAACTATCCTATGCTCTTCCAATTTATTTATAATCTCATTCTTTATGCCTAGGTCATGAACCCATTTTGACTTTATCTTGGTGTATGGTGTTAAGTGTGGGTCAATGCCTAGTTTCTGCCATACTATTTTCCAATTTTCCCAGCAATTTTTGTCAAATAATGCGTTCTTATCCCAAAAACTGGGGTCTTTGGGTTTGTCAAACACTATATTATTAAAGTTATTGGCTGTTTTGTCCTTTGAACCTAACCTATTCCATTGAAGCACTTTTTAAAAGAGCTAGCACATATTAGGTAATTTTTCAATGCCACTTCCTGATCTCACAAGCAATAATAGTAAGAATCAGTAATAGCATCCCATTTCTGAACCTTTTCTAACCTACCAGCCTAGGATCACTCTCTAAAGAATAATTCTCCTTGGCAGGAAGCATTGTATTGTCGATAATTATCACTTAAGTATAACTTCAGGCTTAGTTTCAAAACAATGTAAGATGTTCATTTAAACTAGGTGTTCCTTAGTTCCTCTGATGGTTTCTCAATAAAAGGCCCAAAGAAAGAGAATCAAAAGTATAATACATAAAGAATATTTTTATTTTACAATACATTGGTGATATTGATACTTGAACTAAAATGACAAAAATAAATGTTAAGTGATATTTCTAAACTAACATTAGACAAGTAGCAAATTTGAACACTATTTAAATTTTGAAATAAGCAAATTAATTCTTAATGTAATAAGGTATTTTAAACATTTTGTAAAAATATAAAGCTCTATGTAAATATTAGTGTTGTTGTTATGAAAAATATTAGTTGAAAATAATGAGCTGTAAGTTTACATTTTACCTAATCTTATTTATTCTATATTAATGGCATTTAAAAAAACTTCAACATAATTAATTTTCTTATTTCTTTTTTATTTTAGGAAATGATTTGCAACTGAGTGAATCAGGAAGTGACAGTGATGAATGAAAAAAAAACCATACCTCAACATAAATATTTTTAAAATATTAGAATATGAGAGAATTTGTTTTACACCAAGAATAAAATTTCTCAAGACTGAGAACTGTCTCAATTTTCATAATAATGGAAATGTAATTTGAATCTTAATTTTCTGCTAATATGTGGAAACAACACATTAATTTATTTAGTGTTTTTGTTCTCTAAAAGACTGGATTCGTACTAAAATATGAAGTAAAATGTTGATTGTATTTTATATTTGCCCTCTGCTATTCTTGAAGTTTTGTTGGTAATAATTAAATAAATATATATAGATATAAGGTGAAACAAAATGCATGGATCAGAGAAAACAATTTGTTCATTCCTCTTACAGAGTCAACATCAGATGATTCCTTATTTGTTTTTTGAGATGAAAAATAAACAGCTTAATGTCAAAAAGCTAAATTTTGTTCCCATCAACCTTTCAGGAATACGCTCCAGAGACTTCTCAAGTTTCTATTTGAACTTATTCAGCAACCAACTTCCCCTACAGCAAGTTCCTTCCAAAATCCTCAGTTAACTTTTATTATGTACCTGCTATGTGCTAGACTTAGTACTTAGTGCTGGGGATTCAAACACAAACAAAACCAGTCTTAACTCCTTCCCTCCCTCCCCTCTTCCCCTCCTGCCCCAGGATCTTAGACTAGAAGAAGGTGGGAGAGCACGAAGGAGGCTTCCTAAGAAACCCAGAAGCAGTGTGGCTGGCAGGAAATGGGATGGAATATTCCTTCCTTCAATAAAAATCCTGGAGCCCATCACAGTATTCTCCAGTCCGAGGGTATTGATGAAATGTAAGCATCTGGTAGATTCAGTCTTGAAGAATAATGAGATTTTCTACTAAAAGGAGGATATATCTGGGACTTTCTGATTACCATGGGAATTCCCCAAACTGTCCCAAGTTTGCTCTTCTTTTCCAGTGTTATGTCCTTTCTCCACAGAGTCACAGACCATAGGATGGATTCCTGGATGGAGCCTCTCCCTCCCTTTCAGGAGAGATCTCTTCCCATACAGGGCCTATTTCTCTACATTGCATTGTCTCTGAAAACAGAGAGTTCTCTTTCTGATGAACAACCACTTCTTTTTGCAAATGATCGCCAACATCAGAGTCTCTTTCTAGCAACTGAATGTCCTGGTCCTATTTCTGAACAGTTCAATTTATGCATACGCTCAACAAGAATACTGGCTATGTCTCTTTCCTCACCCTCTTGATCAGTATTCTCCAGCACCCACCAAGCTAATCCTTCTATCTAAGAATGAACTTACTGCTGGTCCCACAGAAAAGACTCCCCCTATCCAGTCAGGGTGGGCTCTGGCCACAAGAAACCAGGCAGGGATGCTCCCTCTATCTGATTATACCACTATCCTCTTCCATGTTGGTACAGCTGGATTCCAGCTGTGTGTAGTCAAGGTCTCTCAGACTTGGCGCGGGCCTGGAACCACCTGAGTTGCCAGCTCCTTACCAATTGATACATTTCCAAGTTGAGACACTGGAGACCTCAATGAGAAAAGCTCAGGTATTATTGCTGTGTTAGGACAAAATAAACTTACTCTTTTATCAAAAGCTCAGTGCTTTGTGAGTGCCACAGTTCTTTGCCAAATCAAACTTAAACTAAGAGGGAACTGGCTTGAGATCACAACTGCAATTACTCTCTCTGGTCTGGTCATGTCAAATTATGTTAGCCTACTAGTGCCATGCAGTCCCTGTTGTCTATATACCCTGCGCCATATATATCATCTTTACTGTTCCTACATTGTCTACTTGATAGAGAGAATTCCCTTTTTGTGATTTTTTTAAAACCGTCTTTAGTTCATAAGTTTCAATCAAATTAAAAGTAAACTGATGACATTCATTTTTACTTGGAGATTTTCTTTTATCTGTTTTCTTTATATCTTTTGACTGATTTTCCACTTTCTAGGTCTTAGAAGTGGAAGGTGAGAATATGGATGGATAATGAAGATGGGATCAGCTGGTAATAACTTCCAGGTAGTCATTTGACTCTTCCATCCATTTGACTATAGGTTACCTTTCATTTCCTCTTTAGTTCTCTCCCCCTCAAATAAAAGTCCCTATTTCTGCCATGTATTTAGTCATTCCAAACAAATCACACATTGTCTATGATTGAAAAATGTATGTTTCTCTTCACTGGTCCTTTAGGAACTAACTCTTCTAATCATGAATGATGAAGTCTATTGACAAGGACTGTGCCAGGGCTAGTCATACAAATTCAAAAGCAATCAATAGTTCTGGAAAAATATCCCAAAGGGAACGATGCTAGGGAAAGGCACTTTGGTTCTTTTTTTTTTTTTTTTTTAATAACTTTTTATTGATATAACGCATGCCAGGGTAATTTTTTATAGCATTATCCCTTGCATTCACTTCTGTTCCGATTTTTCCCCTCCCTCCCTCCACCCCTTCCCCAAGATGGCAAGCAGTCCTTTACATGTTGAATGGGTTGCAGTATATCCTAGATACAATATATGTGTGCAGAACCGAACAGTTCTCTTGTTGCACAGGGAGAATTGAATTCAGAAGGTATAAATAACCCGGGAAGAAAAACAAAAATGCAAGCAGTTTATATTAATTTCCCAGTGTTCTTTCTCTGGGTGTAGCTGCTTCTGTCCATCTTTGATCAATTAAGGCTCTCTTTATCGAAGAGATCCACTTCCATCAGAATACATCCTCAAACAGTATCATTGTTGAGCTATATAATGATCTCCTGGTTCTGCCAATTTCACTCAGCATCAGTGCATGTAAGTCTCTCCAAGCCTCTCTGTATTCATCCTGCTGGTCATTCCTTACAGAACAATAATATTCCATAACATTCATATACCACAATTTAACCAACCATTCTCCAATTGATGGACATCCTTTCATTTTCCAGCTTCTAGCCACTACAAACAGGGCTGCCACAAACATTTTGGCACATACAGGTCCCTTTCCCTTCTTTAGTATCTCTTTGGGGTATAAGCCCAGTAGAAACACTGCTGAATCAAAGGGTATGAACAGTTTGATAACTTTTTGAGCATAGTTCCAAATTGCTCTCCAGAATGGCTGGATGAGGCACTTTGGTTCTTGAAAGACACACAGATGATCAGTGGAGATAAGAGAAGGGGGAAGTAGAATGAGGCACTCTATCCAGGAATAATGGCAGAGTTGATTTGACCATGGTTCATGGTTCTAGAACTACATGGGGTGGAAAGGATGGAAGACAATTATATTGGGGAGTAAAGAGTAAACAGCTAAAGAGTATTACTAGATCTCAATTAGTTTGAATAATGAATCTCCTAAAGTGGTCATATGTATTCAAATTAGCACTATTCAAAGCTATAATCATATAAATTAAGCTAATTGTTTCCAGTCCCTTGGAAATATACAATACAAATTCAAATAATGAGACCTTTCAAAGGATCCACTTTTTGCTTTAACTGGCACCTACTTGTGAAGAATACTGCGAAGCATACCTGGGGCTTTTCTGAAATATATTTCTTTTTAAAAAAAATTAATACTATCTTTTTATTTTTCAAAATACATGCAAAGATAGTTTTCAACATTCACCCTTGCATAAGGGTCCCAAAGAGGCAATCACTAATGTGGACTGTGGGGGGGCCTCCAGTGGCAGAAGTTTCTCCTAAACAGCTAGGCAATTAGTAATATATAATAAAGTGCTAGCTTGGCGGCCAAAGGGCACCTTTCACTCCAGGACTTGCTGAGATAGGGAAGGGAAGGAAAAGGAACTCTACTGTATGAGTTTAGGGGATTTTGAGTCAATGAGACAAATCTCCAGTGATTTAGAATTCATTTTTACTTGGAGATTTTCTTTTATCTGGTTTCTTTTTTTTTTTTTTCTTTTTTTCTTTTATTTATTTATTTGTTTTAAAATAACTTTTTATTGATAGAACCCATGCCAGGGTAATTTTTTTTTTTTTAATAGCATTATCCCTTGCATTCACTTCTGTTCCGATTTTTCCCCTCCCTCCCTCCATCCCCTTCCCTAGATGGCAAGCAGTCCTTTACATGTTGAATAGGTTACAGTATATCCTAGATACAATATATGTGTGCAGAACCGAACAGTTTTCTTGTTGCACAGGGAGAATTGAATTCAGAAGGTATAAATAACCCGGGAAGAAAAACAAAAATGCAAGCAGTTTATATTCATTTCTCAGTGTTCTTTCTTTGGGTGTAGATGCTTCTGTCCATCTTTGATCTGAATTAACTCTCTTTATTGAAGAGATCCATGTCCATCAGAATATATCCTCAAACAGTATCGTTGTTGAGGTATATAATGATCTCCTGGTTCTTCTCGTTTCACTTAGCATCAGTTCATGTAAGTCTCACCAGTCCTCTCTGTATTCATCCTGCTGGTCATTCCTTACAGAACAATAATATTCCATAACATTCATATACCACAATTTAGTCAACCATTCTCCAATTGATGGGCATCCTTTCATTTTCCAGCTTCTAGCCACTACAAACAGGGCTGCTACAAACATTTTGGCACATACAGGTCCCTTTCCCTTCTTTAGTATCTCTTTGGGGTATAAGCCCAGTTATCTGGTTTCTTTATATCGTTCAACTGATTTTCCATTTTCTAGGTCCTAGAAGTATCATGGTTCTAGAACTACATGGGGTGGAAAGGATGGAAGACAATAATACTGGGGAGTAAAGAGTAAACAGGTAAACAGTACTAGTAGATCTCAATTAGTTTGAGTAATGAATCTCCTAAAGTGGTCATATGTATTCAAATTAGTAGGATTAGGAATTTTGCATCCAAGTCCAATGGCAACCCTGATGGCTCACCAAGCAGCTACCAGGTAGTCATCATCCTTAGGAACTCTGCCTTAGTATGGTTTCTTATTATCTAACACAAGGTCCTGGCAAAGATGCTGACCTGCTGAGGAAGGGGATTGAAAGGAGCTCTTCCAAGAGCTTACCTAAATAATACTGGGTGGGTGGAAATGCTTAATTCTCATGGAAATTACAACTGGGAGTTGTCTATATATGAGGGTCTGAAGACAAAGCCAATATATTGTGATACTTGATCTTCACAACCTTTTCCCTTCTTATCTTTCCAATCTTTGTATACTGTATGATCCAATGACACTATTTTCCTTTATTTCCTGTGTCTTTTCAGTAACTTCTACTGAAGACCTGGAATACTCATTCACATTGTCTTTGTCTGTCTGTCTCCCTCTCCGTCTGTCCTCTCGCTTTCGCTTTCTCTTTCTCTGTGTGTCTTCCTTTGACTGAATCTGTCCCTCTGTTTTTCTGTCTGTCTCTGTCTGTGTGTGTCTCTCCCTTTGTCTGTCTCTGTTTTTCTGTCTCTGTGTCTCTCCCTTTGTCTCTCTGTTTTTCTGTCTGAGTCTCTCCCTTTGTCTGTCTGTCTCTCTGTTTTTCTTTCTCTTTATCTCTGTCTCTCTTTCCCTCTGTCTGTCCGTCTCTGTCTCTCCCTTTGTCTGTCTGTGTCTATCTTTGTGTGTGTCTCTCCCTTTGTCTGTCTGATTGTATCTGTCTGTCTCTGTTTTTCTCTCTCTGTTGTATGTCTCTCTCCTGTCTCTCTCTCTCTCTCTCTCTCTCTCTCTCTCTCTCTCTCTCTCTCTCTCTCTCTCTCTCTCTCTCTCTCTCTCTCTCTCTCTCTCTCTCTCTCTCTCTCTTTCACACACACACACAAACCACCCACACAGTGTGTCACTCTGTGTCTCTGTGTCTCTGTGTCTCTGCTCTTTCTGGGTAAAGCTTTGGGTAAATCCTAGAGTTAAGAAGACCCGGAACAACTCTGAGTAAGTCATTTAATTAGTCCTAGTTTCCTAATAGGAATAATAATAGAATCTACCTCCGAGGATTGTTTATAGGATCAAATTCTTATTTAAGTTTAGTACTGTGGCTGATAGAGTAATTACTTTATAAATGCGTGTTGTTATTGTTAGTTATCATTCCCCCTCCTTAATGCGGGTATGGTACCTTCAAGATTCCTTTCTTTCTGATTCCCAACTCCTCCTAATTAATTGTAATTACCTTTTGATTCACAAATGCTGGTCCCTTTGAATTTCAATAGAAGATCTGGACCTGAGCCAACCTGGGATGACATCCACAGGCTCCTCTGACTAAATCTCCCATTATAAAAGGGGTCAACCTGGAATTCCCCCTTCCTCTCTTCCCTGCTAAATCTCCCATTATAAAAGGGGGCAACCTGGAACCCCCCCTTTGCAGAGGTCCCAAATATGCCAACTTTACGCCTGGCATGTCAGGATTTTCTGTCCACTGGAACTCGATGTGTCCGCTGCCCTTCTTATAGCTACCTTCACTTATTTCCTTAACTATACTTTAATCTTACTTCCAATCATAATAAACCTCTTTTATAAATCTAGCTTTTTGGTCCAATAAATTCCTTTATTGGGGACTTTTGCCCTGCCACTATACTTATTTAACTCAGTATCCTTGCGCCGAACGCAAGGGGGTTGCAGGGGAGCTCCATTTGATTCCCTGTACCCCGAACCTGCCACTAGACCTCAACTAAACTCTAATTTCATTTAGGTACCCCATATCTATCCCTCATCATCCCTCACCCTCACCTCCTGGCTTCCTTCAAAGACTCAGGTTAAATCCCACCTTTGGTAAGAAGCCCTTCCTATGCCTCACTTTCCACCTGATTTGCCCCACCTACTACTTGTTAGCACCTTCCCAGTAGGACTGATTATATTTCCATTTAGATCATATGTTTCTTGTATGTTCATAGTTGTTTTCATTGTAATGTGAGCTCCTTGAGGACTTGTTGCCTTCATGACACCACTTGGGGTTTTCTTGACAGAGGTACTAGGGTGGTTTGCCATTTCCTTCTCCAGCTCATTTTACAGATGAGGAAACTTGAGACACACAGGGATAAGTGACTTTCTCAGTCTCACAACTAGGAAGTGTCTGAGGTTGGATTTGAACTCAGATCTTCCTGACTTCAGGCCTGGCATTTTATCTACAATGCCCACCTAGATGTCCCTTCCTTGAGGACAGGGACAGTTTTGGAGTTTTTGTTTTTATTTTTTATTTTTTTGCTTTAAAAATTTGTTTGTTTGTCTTTCTTTGTATCCCTAGCAGTTAGCATTGTGCCTGTCTCATAAGAAAGCACTTAATGAAAGCACTCAATGAATTAGTTGGGTACAGATTCACTCAGCAGAGAACAATAGCTCCATGACAGCCGATAGGTTCTTTTTTTTTTTTTTTAATATCTTTTTATTAATAGAACCCATGCCAGGGTAATTTTTTACAGCATTATCCCTTGCATTCATTTCTGTTCCGATTTTTCCCCTCCCTCCCTCCACCCCTTCCTCCAGATGGCAAGAGTCCTTTACATGTTGAATAGGTTACAGTATATCCTGGCTACAATATATGTGTGCAAAACCGAACAGTTTTCTTGTTGCACAGGGAGAATTGGATTCAGAAGGTATAAATAACCTAGGAAGAAAAACAAAAATGCAAGCAGTTTATATTCATTTCCCAGTGTTCTTTCTTTGGGTGTAGATGCTTCTGTCCATCTTTGATCAATTGAAACTGAATTAGCTCTCTTTATCGAAGAGATCCACTTCCATCAGAATACATCCTCATACAGTATCGTTGTTGAGGTATATAATGATCTCCTGGTTCTGCTCATTTCACTCAGCATCAGTTCATGTAAGTCTCACCAGTCCTCTCTGTATTCATCCTGCTGGTCATTCCTTACAGAACAATAATATTCCATAACATTCACATACCACAATTTACCCAGCCATTCTCCAATTGATGGGCATCCTTTCATTTTCCAGCTTCTAGCCACTACAAACAGGGCTGCCACAAGCATTTTGGCACATACAGGTCCCTTTCCTTTCTTTAGTATCTCTTTGGGGTATAAGCCCAGTAGAAACACTGCTGGATCAAAGGGTATGCACAGTCTGATAACTTTTTGAGCATAGTTCCAAATTGCTCCCCAGAATCAGCCGATAGGTTCTTGCTGCTCCAAGGACTGCATATTGTGATATCTCTTTTGGAGGGAGAAGTAGCATAATAAAGAAAAATGTCTCTTTAGCTACCTGATAGATAGGACCAGGTCTGGGGCAATGACATGATGCATCTTCTGGGCACCTATAGTGACCCCTAACTTGGCTAATAATTTCTAACCATTCATTTGCTTGAACCAATAGACATTAGTCAAACTAAAGTAGAAAGAACAAGAATTCTGGGAGCAATAGTCTCTAACTTAATCATTAATAGTATAGCCAGAAACAAGCTGGACTCTTGTAACTGCAATTCTCCTTTCCCTTGGGAGGTGGGATAAGGAATTTGGAAAAAGAAAGATAATAGTAACATCTGACCTTTATATGATACTTTATGACTTTACTATATAATTTTATAATTCTCCTCTGGATTAACCTCTTTTATGCTTCCAAATTGAGTTCTCAATGGGCACAAGTACCCTAGGTTACTAGGTTAAAGGTATTCTTTAAATCTGTACTTCTAAAACTAGAATTCATGACCCCTCAGCAATTTGCTGGAATGGTATCATAAAGGAATATTTGCTCTATTTAAAAAATTACTCTGAACTTCACAAACACCTCCCCAAAAGAGAGAACATTTCTGAATATTAAGTAGAGCAGAAAAAGAAAAATATATTTATTACATTTAGCTTGCTTTAACAAAAAGTAATTAATTCAATATTACTTTCAAAGCTTATTTGTTTGTATTTTCCCCTGAGCTTTATTCTTTCTTTCTATGCATTTTAAAGAACGCCTCAACAATCTTCCTTTATTTCTTTTATCCTTTTTTTTGAAAGGGGGGAGACCAATGTTATCATTGCCCCCTCACAACTACCTAAATTTAAAAAATGAAAAGCACAACTTTTCTCCTCTTTCTTCTCTAACACTTATACAGAACTTACTGTGTCAGGCATCATGATAAGAATTCTATAATGATTATATAATTATTTTAATCCTTTATAATTGCTTTATTTTATAATTATTATCTTATTTGATCCTTACAACAATTCTGGGAGGTAGGTGCTATTACTACTTCCCCTTTTACTGATGAGAAAATTGAAGTAAACATAAGTTAAGTGACTGGCTCAGTCCTCAGCTGGTGTCTGCTGTTGGATTTGAAGCCAGCTCCTCCTGATTCTAGGGCAAGTATTCTATTCTAAATGCTACTTATTAAAGTGCTTTCATTAAAGAAAAAAAATAAATTAAATCCACATATTGGCTGTATCTAAAAAATATATCTTATTCGCACTTTGGTTCCATTACTCTTCGATCAGGAGGTAGGTGAACGAGATAAGGTGAGATCTTTCAAGACAGTTGTGAAAATAGAGTAAGGCTTCATCTATTTCAAAGTTTGAGTAGGCCTGAAGGACTTTAAGCATTAAGTCAAGGGCATACTTAAAGTGTCTCCTCCCTTGCTATCCTCCTAAGGACATACTTAAAGTCTCCTCCCTGTTATCCCCCTAAGGGTATACTTAAGTCCACTTCTTATTATCCTCCCTATTTCAACCAAACATGGGCAACTATGTACTTATTGGTCAAGTTCAATTTCTTGGGTATTCCCGTGTTTAGAATATAAGATCCTCAGCCACAAAGGATGAGGGTCAGTGGTGGGCGGGGGAATTTGCGTTAGGGATTAAAAACCCTGCCCCTTACGGTGCTTCCTCCCTTCGGTTGTCTGCTCTATGGGTGGGATACCCGATTCTCACGAGAACGTATAATAAACTTTGCTTTGCTTCTAGAGATCTCTCCAGCTTTTTTTACTAAATGATTTCTGACCCACATATAGGTATGTTTTATCATGGGTTCTCTGCAGGTGTGGCTGGTCATTACCATGAGGATCTTCCCCTCCCAGATTTTTTTGTTTATTTGTTTATTTGGATTTTTTTTTTTTTTTTTTGAGTAGGTGAGGAGATTCTTTGCCTCAGTTATTACTTACCCTGAATCATTGAAGGGGGTGTGGCCTCAGTCACACTGGGACTTGTTGAAGACCTTAGCTTAAAAAAGTCAAGATCTCCCATTGCATCCAGGACTATCTTTAGTTGTCCTGATCCTGGACCTACATGGCTCTGGAGGGGAAATGAGGAGGTGACCTTGCCCAGCTCTCCCTCACTTACATCCAACCTACTTGCATGTCATGGTATCACCTCCCTGTTGTCATGGTCCTCTTCCAGAATGAAGGACAAACAGCAAAAACAAATCTTAGACCTTCTACTTCCTATCTCTACCCTACTCTGTTCAGCCACTGTTAAGAGGCAAGCTCCATCTAGTTCACTCCTCATTTTTTGTTTTGTAATATGGCTATTACTATATGGATTTCATTCTATATCCAGTTCATACAGCCCCTGATTTCTCTAAAATCATTCCATTGGGTATTTTTATGGAGCAATAATATTCTATTATATTCATATGCCATTCATAGAACATAATTTTTTCACCCGTTCCCCACTTCACTAGTACCCCCTTAGTGTAGAAGTCTTTTGCTATAACAAAAAGAACTGCCATAAATATTTCTGCTTCTGGGTCGAGAGAGAGTATTCTCCCTTTTCTTGAACTCTTTGGGGAATATTTCTTATTAATCTGAGGTGGAATGTCCCACATAAACATAGAATATGAGCAAAGAGCGGATATACATAGAAGTTGCCGGCAGGAAAGCATATATACAAAGAAAGCACAAAAAGGGACAAGAGGGAGGGGCAACTCACCTTCATGCTGAGCTGCCCATAAAATATTTGTAGCTTGGCTGCTCTTCAGTTCAGTCATATCCTACTATTTGTGACACCATGGATCATATGGACCATAGGATTTTCTTGGTAGATACTGGAGTAGTTTGCCATTTCCTTCTCCAGTTGGATTAAGGTGCCATTGTTTGTCCTTCATTCTTGAAGAAGAGATATCAGGGAGATGATTTCATGACATGGAAGTTGGATTTAAGTGAAGGTGCAAAGTCACCAGCCTCACTTTCTCCTCCAGAGACATCTGGGTCCAGTGACATGGTATAAATCAGGACAAATGGATTAAGGAGAATAGATTTCAAATGACTTTCCAGGGTCACACTACTAGTAAGTGTCTGAAGCCATATCCACTGAGCCACCTAGCTGTCTAAGCATTTATTAAACATTTACTTATGTTCCGGGCACTGTGTTAAGTGCCAAGCATATTAACTAATTTAAGGATCTCAACCTGGGAGGTAAGTACTGTCATTATCCTCATTTTACATAAGGGGAAACTGAGGCAGACAGGTGTTCAATGTCACATAGGTAGGCGGTTTTGAACTCAAGTTTTCCTAACTTAAGAAGTAGCTCTCTATCCACTGTGCTTTCTAGCCTTTAGTCATTGAATGGGCATTGCCTCAGACAAACTGAGACCTGAGAAAGGCTTTAATTTGGAAAGACCAAGGTCAGCCACTGCATCCAAAACCAAGGAGGGTCACCTGGCAATGTCTTGCAATGGAAACTTCAGATTCTAGAAGAGATGGTGGAACTCAATCTCATTTAAACGTACAAAACATTAAGTAGCCTAAAGTTTAAAGGGAAAAATATTAAGATATTGAGGCTCAGTGAATACATGTGGCCTTTTGATAAGCAAATGCTGCCACTAAAGATCTAGAAAGGGAAAATTATGAAAGGAACTTTCCCTTTCCAGTACAGATCACTCTTTAGGTTGAAACTTCACCAAACCACAGAAATCTCTGTCTACAGAAACTCACAACAGCCCTTAGTTCCAGTGTCCTCTGCCTTTGAGGCTTCTTCCCCTGTTCCAATAGTTCTTGCCAGGATCTCTCTGAGTATCCATGCCAGCTCCCTCTCATTTCTCCATCATGCCCCAGTGCCTGATCTCCTTCCCTAGTGCTCCCCTCTCCTACTTTTCAACATCCTTTTATGTGTTGTCCTGCTCCTTGAAGTTGATGAGGTCTAGATATGGGGTGCCTAAATGAAATTAGAGTTTAATTGAGGTCTAGTGGCAGGTTCCGGGTACAGGGAGTCAACTATAGCTCCCCTGCAACCCCATTGGATTCGGCGCAAGGATACGGCGTTAAATGAAATCTAATAGCATCAAGAGTCCCCAATAAAAGCTAGATTGATAAAATAGGTGAAGGTAGACATAAGAAGGGCACCTGACAGAAGATCCTGACATGGCTAGCATGTTGGGGACCTCTGCAAAGAAGGGGTCCCAGGTGGCCCTTTTAGAGATTTAGCCTGAGGGGCCTGAGGGTGTGTAGGCCCAAAGTTGGCTCAGTTCCAGGTGGGGCTGAGACAGATCTGAATCTTCTATTGGAATTCAAAGGGACCAGGATTTGTGAATCAAAAGGTAATTACATTAATTAGAAGGGATTGGGAATCAGAAAGAAAGGAATCTTAAAGGGACCACACCTGCATCAAAGTCATTTACATTGTTTTCTTTTGCTTGCATTTATGAATTCAGTAAATTTAGTTAGAACTTAATAAACACTAGTTGACAAACAGACTGAGTGAGTGAATTCCTAGAGAGATCAGTGGCTGATATCCACAAGGGAGGGCGATGAATCTCAGATGTCTTCAATTATAATTAGTTCAAGAATGTCAACTTAATTCACAATAGAAATCATCAACTCCACTTTCCAGCAAGCCTCAATTTCTAACATTTGTATGTTGGAGTATTTCTCCCATCCTTCCTTACTCTCCCTTCTTCTCAGTTCCCCGCTAAATCCAAGTATTCAAGACTTTTTGTGCTGGGATCACAGTATTAATACTTACTCAAGTCAAATTAAAGAAACAAATAGTTTGAGTGCCTGGTTCGAACAGGGTTCTGTGTTACTGCTGTTACTACTATTCAGGATCGCCAGTAGTCAAAGGCATTTTTCATCATTCCTTCTCCAGGAATTGAGCGCACTTTCCTCTCATTCCCCTCATTCTTCCTCCAGATACTGTTCTTACTAGTGTCCCATCCCTCAACAAAGCCCCAAGGGAAAAGCACCATGTAATGTAGCTATTACTAATCACACCAGGCAGTTACCAGAATAACGTGTGATAAAGATCATGAAAATATTTCCAAAAATATAAAGCACTCTACAAATTTAAGATGCAGTTTCCTAGTTGTTTCCAAGTCCCTCCCCTTCTCCTTACTGGTTCGTGAACCAACCAGTTTAGTTTCCCGATAATTAATTCAGCCCCTTAAGCCAGGCATCAGCTCGCGGGGTTAAATTCTGAAACCACTTCCCAGTTCCCACCCCTCTCCAAGTCTTTTTTCTCAAAGAAAGCTGGACACTGTCCCAGCTGCTTGCTGCAGCCACATGCCTGAGGAAAGAGCTAGTGAGGAGCTGGCCATGAATAACTTACCCCAAAACGAATCCAAGGAAACCCTCTTTGCACTCGTCTCCCCAGAAGAAGCGTTACCCCAGCCTTCAAATCCTCCAAAGAAAACCACTCCGGTGAGTCTATTCCAAGATTGTACTGCCTCTCAACAGGGATACCTTTACTCCCTTGTCTTCTAGGTTTTTTCTGCCTCTCAATTCCAATATGGATTGTGAAATCCATTTTGTCTGGGACTAGAATTAACACTGTAAAACCTCTTCTTAAAATGGGGTGAGGTATAATCATTGTATTTCATCTTAGATTCAAGGTTTCACTGTATGCTTCAGAAGAATTTTCTAAAGGAAAAGAATAATCCATTGGGGAGGCTTGCCTCTATACTTGACTATCGAGTTGAGTAAGAGACTCAGTTCACATTCCCTCTGGATCCCTTGCTAAGGGACAAGGTTGGGAAAGAACCAGAACATAGTGTCTATCATTGGGAAGTAGCCAGTCTGATGAAAGACCCAAGACACAGCCACAACAATGCTTTGCACTTGTATGCTAATTTGTATTTTTGGAATCTTTAAGTTTTAATTATCTCACTTATTTCCATGACTAGTTAATAAATTGTTGCATTCAGTCATTTCAATTGGGGCAGAGTCTTCCTGACCCATTTGGGATTAGCTGGGCAAAGATACTGGAGCATTTTGTCATTTCCTTCTCCAGCTTATTTTACAGATGAGGAAACTGAAGTAAACAGGGTAAAATGACTAGATCTGGGTCATACAGCTAGTAAGTGTCTGAGGCCAAATTGGAAGTCAAGAAAATGAGTCTTCCTGACTTCAGGCAGGGCACTGCCCACAACCTGATAATTAGGACCTGTTTTTATCTTCTTACAAATTAAAAAAAAAACAAAACAAACTGGTGCCTAGGGAAATTAAACAACGTAAGGGTATTCAGTCCCTCATACAATCAACCAGCAAACATTCGTTCACGAAGCCTCTATCCTGTGCTCCTAGAAAGTGATAGAAACATATTTTTTTGACCAGCATTAAGTTCTTTTAATCCCAGTGTTGTCATCCAGTAGTCCATGCTTTCAATACTAATTATTATTGTAAAGTAAAAGATAGGACTAGAGGCAAATAGACAATACTCTGTTTGGCATTTAAAATACTTCATAATCTATCTACTTCTACCTTTCCAGTCTTTTACATCTTATTCCCCATCATAATCGTTTTGATTCCGTGATACTGGCCTCCTGGCTGTTCCACAAACAAGATATTCCATATATCAGTTCTGTGCATTTTCTCTGAATGTTCCTTATGCCTGGAACTCTTCATCCTTCACTCTGACTACTGACCTCCCCAGATTCCTTTAAATTCTAATTAAAATCTCACCAGTGTCTTCTCTCTGTTAATTATTTCCAATATATCCTGTATTTAACTTGCTTTGTAAATTTGTTTGCACTTTGTCACTTCATCCAATCTGAAACTCTTTGAGTTCAGGAATGCTCTTTGGCTTTTTCAAAAATTTAATTTTTTTTGTCTTTAATGTTTTGAACAATGTCTGGTATATAATAGGCACTTAATAAACCTCTATTAATCGGTTGACTGATAATATTGATAAATCAGATTACTTCAGGAGAGGGGTTATTTCTCTCTCTTTACAACTGGCTCTGATCAGATGGGTCAATTATGGTCAAAATTTAGAATAAAATGTTCTTTTGTCCCCCAGCAATTTATCAGCCTAGTTGTAGTGCAATGTGATATGTCCAGGATTACATGGCTAGAAGTGTCTGAAGCCACATTTGAACTCAGCTCCTTCTGACATTAGGGGCATCTAGGTAGTACAGTGGTAGAATGTTTTCATGTTCTGAGTTAAAGAGATTTTAACTAGATTTCTGAATAAGAGATCTGGTACATTAAAATTAAACAGTCCTCTCAGAGTATTTTCTGTCTTTTTAATGGGCCCTGCCTCTAACCATGGTGCTCCTCGAGCTGGCTAGTCACTGTTTGCAAGAATTCCCCTGCAAGGATGAATATTATATCCTTAAATAGCTTATAGGTCACTATTGCAATTCTAGGGAAATGGAAACCAGGTTTAATGTAGAAAATTTCTTATTAAGTAATTCTCTTTCTCACCCCTAAATAAGTGGAATTTGGTTCTTATCTAGGGGGTGTGTGTATGTGTGAGAGAGAGATATAGATATATATATATAGATATTTAGGTTTCTATGGCCTGGGGAGGGATCTTCGGAGAATTGAGACACTAATTGGTAATGGGTGGTAATTGTGCCCCAGGCCAAGATCTCCCTTCATTAAGGACAGGCACGCTGCTAAACCCAAAAGATAAAAAGAAAGGAAAAGAAAATGAGACTCTGCTCTTGGACCTCATAGTCTAATGGAAAAGACAACATGAAAAACGGCTATATGTAAGTGATTAAATTGGAAACAATCTCAGAGAGGGCTCTAAGATGAAAGAAGGCCAGGAAAGTAGAGTTGTAGCTGAGACTTGAAGGAAGTAAGTAACAATGTGGGGAGTCCTGAGATGAGTGTTTTAAAGGAATAGGGAGGGATAGGGGAAGAGGAGAGAGAGAATGGGGTTGGGGTATAAGAAGACTTGGAAAGGGCCAGATTATGAAGGACTTTAAAAGCAGAAGAACTTATATCTGGTACCAAAAGTGATAGAGAGGGAACCAAGGAATTTAGGGGCAATATTGTCAGAACTGTCCTTTTTTTGGAAGATTAACTTGACATTTGAGTGGAAGATGTAACAGATTTGGGAGGGGTTTGAGGCAGGGGATCAACCATCAGACTTTGGCAATGATTTAGGCAGGTGATGTTGGGGATTTGTACCAGAGTGATGGCAGTATCAGCAAAGAAGAAGCGAAATACCTGAGACATTATAAAGGTAGAAACTGATCAGTATGAGAGTGAAGAATTGTGGATGACACAATATTTGTCATCAAATTCCCCTTAATAGGGAATTAGAAAGATGGGAGGTTTAACTGTGGAACGGGGGATAGATAATAAGGTCAGTCCGGGACATGTCTATAAGACATCCAGTCAAAATACTGGATAGACAGTTGGATATGTGAGCATGGAAGTCAGCAGAGAGATTAAGACTAGTCAGATCAATATTGAAATGATAATAGTAGCTAATCAGATTACCAAACTGATTAATATGAAGGGAGAACAGCTTTTGGGATAAGAATTCACTGTTTGACAAAAAAACTGCTGGGAAAATTGGAAAATAGTATGTCAGAAACTAGGAATTGATCCACACTTAACACCATATACCAAGGTAAGGTCAAAATGGGTCCATGATTTAGGCATAAAGAATGAGATTATAAATAAATTAGAAGAACATAGGCTAATTTACCTCTCAGACTTGTGGAGGTGGAAGGAATTTGTGACCAAAGAAGAACTAGAGATCATTATTGATCACAAAATAGGGAATTTTGATTATATCAAATTGAAAAGCTTTTGTACTAATAAAACTAATGCAGACACGATTAGAAGGGAAACAATAAAGTGGGAAAACATTTTTACAGTCAAAAGTTCTGATAAAGGCCTCATTTCCAAAATATATAGAGAATTGACTCTAATTTATAAGAAATCAAGCCATTCTCCAATTGATAAATGGTCAAATGATATGAACAGACAATTTTCAGATGAAGAAATTGAAATTATTTCTAGCTACATGAAAAGATGCTTCAAGTCATTATTAATCAGAGAAATGCAAATTAAGATAACTCTGAGATACCACTTCACACCTGTCAGATTGGCTAGAATGACAGGGAAAGATAATGCTGAATGTTGGGAGGGGATGTGGGAGAACTGGGACGCTGATGCATTGTTGGTGGAATTGTGAATACATCCAGCCATTCTGGAGAGCAATTTGGAACTATGCTCAAAAAGTTATCAAACTGCGCATACTATTACTGGCCTTATACCCCAAAGAGATACTAAAGAAGGGAAAGGGACCTGTATGTGCAAGAATGTTTGTGGCAGCCCTCTTTGTAGTGGCCAGAAACTGGAAACTGAATGGATGCCCATCAATTGGAGAATGGTTGAGTAAATTGTGTTATATGAATGTTATGGAATATTATTGTTCTGTAAGAAATGTTCAGCAGGAGGATTTCGGAAAGGCCTGGCGAGACTTACATGAACTGATGCTGAGTGAAATGAGCAGGACCAGGAGATCATCATATACTTCAACAATACTAGATGATGATCAATTCTAATGGATGTGGCCCTCTTCAACAAAGAGATAAACCAAATCATTTCCAATAGAGCAGTAATGAATTGAACCAGCTGCACCCAGCGAAAGAACTCTGGGAAATGAGTGTGAACCACTACATAGCATTTCCATTCCCTCTTTTTTGGTCTGTTTGCATTTTTTATTTCCTTCACAGGCTAATTGTGCACTATTTCAAAGTCCAATAATTCTTATGCAGCAAAATAATTGTATGGATATGTATACATATATTGTATTTAACATATACTTTAACATATTTAATGTGTATTGGTCTACTTGCCATCTAGGGGAGGGGGTGAGGGGAAGGAAGGGAAAAATTGGAACAAAAGGTTTTGTAATTTGTCAATGCTGAAAAAAATTACTCATGTATATATCTTGTAAATAAAAAGCTATAATAAAATAAATAAAAATAAATATGAAGGGAGGGGAGAAAGGGACTAAGACAGCCTTGAAGTGAAGATGTAGTCAAGGAAACCGAGGAATGATCCGACAAGCAAGAGAAGAGCCAGGAGTGAACTGTAGTAAGAAAATTTAGAGAGGAAAAGATGATGTACAGTGCTGGGCTTTGGAGAGATTAAGAAGGTTGGAGAATAAAATAAAATAATTAGATTTGGAGATCCTTTGCTTCCTATTAGTTTGCAACCATTAGCATGGTTGGAATAAGAAAAGTCACTTAAGGCCATTCAGTAATTTAGGTTTTATTTAGTCATCGCATAGAAAGAAGATTCAACAGGAAGATTCAACTACACTTAGCTTTTGTAGCTTCAGATTCCTTTGTCTCAAGGCAAAGATACGGTAACTTGAGTGGCTTTGGACTTCTTCCAAATCCTACATGTCCAACTTCAGTTGAGTAGATCCTTTATGGGAAACCAGGAAGCTTGTTCACGTTGAGTGAGGTTACCAGGAAACTCTATTAAATGAGGTACAGATTGGACTTTACTTCCTTGGGTGAGGTCTCTTGTCACCTTTCAGGGAAAAAACTAACCTGTCCCATGTGGCAGAGAGAATGGAAACCTTCATATAGAAATGATCCTATTATAAGCTTCTTCTAATCTAGCTCCACAAATATTGCCCATGACGTTCAGGGAAAAGGGGATAGGATCTTGGGAGTGCTATTGGGGTTACTGGAGGTTTGGGCAAAATAAGATTTTGTGTACAAAATAATTCAGATAAATAACCATTATTTCTGAATTGCCCCTTCAAGCAAGTTTAGCCTAGGGAATGTAAACCATAACTATCATCTCACTAATCATTCAATCGATAAGCATTTAATTGTCTACTATGTGTCAAACATTGCACTAAGTGTTTGAGAGTATCAAAGACAAAAGATATAGTCCCTTCCCTTAAGGAGGTGGCATAGTGGCTAGAATGCCAGACCTAGACTCAGGAAGATTACCTTTCCTGAATTCAAATCTGACCTTAGGCAGTTACTAGCTGTGTGACCTTGGGTAAATCATTAACACCATGTGCCTCAGTTTCCTTACCTGTCACATGAGTTGGAGAGGGAAATGGTAAACTATTCCAACTATTCCAGTATTTTTGCCAAGAAAACACCAAAGGGGGTCACAAAGTGGTGGACAGGACTAAAAAAATGACCAAACAACAAGCCCTTCAGGAGCTCACAATCACTTGTGAGGATTGGAAAGTGCATTTTCTGACCATAATGCTTGTTATGATGTTGGGGGCAGGGAGACAGACGTTTCAAATATATTTCCATTACACTCTAATTGGGGAATTTTCTCCCATTTTGTTCCACAGAAAATATGTGGCTCTAATTACCCACTGAGCATTGTCTTCATCGTGACGAATGAGTTCTGTGAACGGTTCTCCTACTATGGCATGAAAGGTACTCTTTGACTCCCTGATACCCTTCCACACCTGCCTGACTCTTCCATTTCTCTATATTATACCCACCCTCCAATCCTTGGTTTAGACAATCCCCTTTCTTCTCTTAGTATAAGAAAACACTTCTTTTCTGGCCAAGGCTTTCTAAAAAGCCCTCTTAGAATTCTTCCTGTTTAAGAAGTTACTTTGTAGTTCATAACCAGTTAAAAGCAGAAGTCCATTGACTGAATGAAGAAATCTTAGTGCAAGCCAGAAAACTAAAGGTGAAAATGGAAGCTTTTCCAGGTCTTAGTTTTAATATGAAAGCCCCTGCTACTCTTACCCACAACCTTGACCTTTTATCAGCTGAGAAATAACTATAATAACAGTAATTCATACTTGTCTAGTATATTGAGGATTATAAAACTTTTTCCCTACAATACCTCATGAGGCAGGCATTTTATATATGAAGATACGGTTAAGTGACTTGCCCAAAACCCCAATTGCAGAAAAACTGCTTTTACACCAAATGGTGAGTTCACCATATATCTTCATTGTGGCACTGAAGGTTGTTGGTATGAAGTTCCTACCCAGCAGAGAAAGTAGTTTTGTATTGTAACACTAGAAATACAAGAGTTAGTACTGATAGTACTAACACACATTGACCAGAGGAATTTTAATTTTGAGATATGCTTATAAATTCTTCTGCTTTGGATCTTGTTCAGTCTGGTCCCATGATACATTACCATGACCTGATTCCATTGTTCAGCTGTCAGTCTTTTCACAAGTGCTTTCTATCCTGTAGACAGCACTGGACACAGAATTGCTAAAAATGATCTCTAGAGGTTTGATCTAAAAGGGATTGAGGATGAATTCTCCATATATTTTCCCCAAGGAGTCTAAATTCTCTAGACTGGGGTTAATCTTTTTATAAATGAATAAATACTTATTAACCCTCTATCAAGTGTCAGGCAAAGTGCTATCCAAATTTGCATCATTCTTCCATTCTTTCCTATCTAACTTTGCTTTATCAAATATCCCTTCCCTATTTTGTATCATCGGTCTCTTCACATGGGACGAAATCTTAGAGAAAAAATAGAGTATTCTTGGGTACTAGGCATAATTACAAAAATCCATCCCTGCTCTACCTCAACTTGAATTACTTTGAGTCTTGACATATAGATCTTAACTTATCACAAAATAAATACCTACAGACCACAGGGAGAACAATTTTCTGGCTGTAAAAATATGTGAATTAAAAGAATCTCGGTTTAAAAAATGCATCTCCTTATGTCTCCATGTATTTTATCCTAGGGAATACCTACTTTGTCTACCCTTAGTCTCCGCTTTGCCTCTAGCTCATTGTTTTGAGTTTTGTTTCTTGCCTAGAGCTCTTAAAATTCAATTACTATAAAGTTACATCTAAATTTTTTTTTTCAGAGAGAACCATTTCTAGTCCTTGAATTACCTATGAAAACTAGAGCAAAGGTCTATTAAAATGCTTGTCTCTCCAGCTCCCCAATCCTCCTAATCTCAACAATTTCTCCCTTTGCTTCTTTCTCCAAATCCTTTGCAAATCCTTGTGCCTTCCAAATCTAGAAAGTTAAACTGCGAATGGGCAGTCTCTATTGTGGAATGCCCTGGAAGGAAAGGCTCATTTAGCATCATAAGCAATAGTTTACTGTGTCTCATGGCCCATCCAACTTTCTAGAGTCTAGGAGATTAGTTTATCAAGTCAGCTTCTCATCCAAATGCAGATTATTCTTTTTTCGGTGTTATCTATCAGAAATTTTAGTCCTAACATTTCTACATTAGGTGCTTAGAGTAGGTAGATTAATTTTAACTGAGCAAAATATAATTGACAAAGAAAACCTGCTACAAAATCATTACTGTTTTTCAAGCCAAATAGAAGTGATTTTTGTAAGGCTGATACTTTGGATTATTTATGCCATAATTCCCTTCCACTTGGCACAAGTGTTTGTTTTCGTTTGTTTATTAAACAAATTATTGACTCTAAAAATCAGAAATATGTGAATGGAAATAGAACATAATGGACTGTTATCATTTCCTTCAGAAGACTGACTGATATAAAACATGCCATAATATTGAGACTGAAAGGACCCAGAAACCACCATCGCCAGAAAATGTTATGTCCTTGTCAAATATAGATATAACTAAGATATGTACAAATAAACTAATTCACAAATCATTGTGAGGAATATGATGGAGATAAAAGAATAAGTAGTGACATGAAGTCTATTTAATTGGTATAGGTATTTGAAAATGGGCTCCATTCTTCATCAGATAATATTTGACCATTATTTTCCAACTTCTCCCTTCCCAAATAGTGATCTAATCCATCTTTCATCTCACCTATATTTTTCTTTCCATTCTAGCTGTGCTGACACTTTACTTTCTGTACTTCCTACGCTGGAGTGAAGATACAGCTACATCTGTGTACCATGCCTTCAGTGGCCTTTGCTATTTCACTCCTCTTTTGGGAGCAGTCATGGCTGACTCTTGGTTGGGAAGGTTCAGGTAAGAAAACAACCTCATCCAACATCATAATGTGAAAGACCACATCCCAAGGGAATTCACAGATGAAGACCACCAGAGGTCCTGTCTTCTTTCCCTTTGGCACTAGACAATAACAGATTTGTTGTTATATTTTCATTTCTGTTGTTTCTGACTATTTTGGGGTTTTCTTGGCAAAAACATTGGAGTGGTTTGCCATTCTCATCTTCAGCTCATTTTACGGAGGAGGAAACTGAGGTAAACAGAAGTAAGTGACTTGCCAAGGGTCACATAGCTAGCAAGTACTTGAGGATGGATTTGAACTCATGAAAATGAGTATTTCTGACACTAGACCCAGCTTTCTATCACTATACTAGATTTCTTAAACTTTTTTTACTCAACCCCTTTTTTGCCTGAGAAATTTTTATGTGACCCTGGGCATATAAATATTTGAAACTGATATACAAATTGAACATTTGCTTATAATCATATTTTCACCACTCACACATTCAATTATATAACCAACAACAAATTTATTTCAGCCTTAACAGAAAAGGTTTTTGCAGACTTTCCTCAGTCATTCTTGTTGTATATTAAGAGCTATTGCAATCAAAAGGTTCTTTCATAAATATATATTGAATGCCCTGTGCTACAATTTTTATTCTATTCCTCTGGTCTATGGATATTATCTGCACATTTATAAATATTCAGTATTAAATCAACTTTCTTTTCTTTAAGTTATGTAATTTCAGCTCCTCATCTTTGCTATGCAAACCTGGCTTTCCTGCTTTTCTTCTATCTCGTGGTCTCTTAAATCTTTGCTATATTTTTATAAGAACATAAGAAATACCTTCTTCAGTGAGACTGGCTCATTCTGTCTCAGAAAGTAGCACTAATAGGGCACTTATAATGTGATTGTCTTTCAAACATTGTTTTCACAAATTAAAGATATATACACACACATTCACACATATCTATCTCTATCAGAACACTCATAATGCTCAGATGATGGGTAGCATTTTTGTTATTATTAGTAATAATATATTTTAAAGTTAAAATATCAACATGTGCATACACACACATTTAGTAGACTATAGCATAATATAAACATAACTTATATGCACTGAAAAACTCAAAAGTTTGTGATTGCAATATTTGCTTTACTGTGGTGGTCTGGAATTGAACCAACAATAGCTATATCCAAGGTATATCAATACCAAGAAGGAAATGAGGCTTTTTCTAAGTGACTCTTAAGAGTATAGTTTACTCTGATTTGGAAATTGGGTTCTTTGGTTTTTAAGTCTTTTCCTCTTGAAAATTGTGGGGTTTTTTGTTTGTTTTTTGTTTTTGTTTTTTTATTTTATTTTATTTTTTTTATTTCTCATGCCTCCTTGCCAGGAAAGGCAAAGACTTTTCCCAAGTACTGTTTGTCATCGCATGTGTGGAAATGGAGGGCAACCCTCTGTGATAGCATCAGGGTTGTCCGAGTACCAATTGAGACAACATATCAGCATTTTGCAAATCTCACATAAATTAAACTACATAAATCATAGCTGTTATTATTATACTGAAAAGATTAAAGAAATCAATCCTTTCTTAGGGGTTGATACTTGAACTGACTTTTAAAGGAAGGGAAGGGATTCCATGAGATGGAGGGGGGAAGGGAGAAGGAGTTCAAATGCTGGCCTTCATCTCAGTTTTTAGCTTATTGTCTGCCTCTAAACTATTTCTGAAGGGACTGGAAGCTGCTTTTTTAAAAACTACACCACACAGAATTGGCCCCAAGCAACTATTCTGCCAACTACCTTGTAGTCAGATGCCTGCAACCTGAAGTGGGAGAAGGTCAACCTGCTTCCAACCCAGCACCAGCAAATACCTATCCCATCCTTCTCTGTCCATTTACTTCTCTATCCTAAGGGTCCTATAGCCATCAAGCCTCTGTCAGCCCACCTTCCTACCAGAGTGGTATGGACAAAGTGTCTGTACCTCTCTCCCTACTATTACTTGGTTTAGGGTCTGGTTCCATTCAAACAAAAGACATGGTGGTGGGGTTAAGCAATGAAAGGCACATTACTCTCTCCTTCTGCCCACTCCCAAATAATCTCAATTCTAGCCATGTGCAGTCCCTGTCTTCTGCCTTTCATTTTCACTGTCTCTTCTTCTATTGCAGTGGTTCTTAAACTTTTGTTCTCAATATCTTTATACTATTAAAAATTATTGAGGATCTGTCCAAAAAGTTTTTGTTTATGTGGGTTATAGCTATAAATATTTACCATATTAGAAATAAAAAATAATTTTGAATTTGAAGACTCTCCGAAAGAGTTTCAGAGACTGGACTACACTTTGAGAACTACTGATCTATTGTAATGCAGTAGAAATATGGACTTCAGATAGGTGGGTTTCAGTTCTAGACTACTCCAAAGTAAATATCACAATAAAGTGAACCAAACACATTTTTTTTTTGTTTTCTAGTGGATATGAGTTATGTTTACACTGAATTGTAGTCAACTAAGTATGTAATAGTATTATGTCTAAAAAAAACCTTAATTAAAAAATACCTTATTATTTAAAAAATGCTAACCATCATCAGACCTTTCAATAAATCGTAATCTCTTTGCTGTTGGAGAGTCTTGCCTTGATGTTGATGACTGCTGATTGATCAGGGTGGTACTTGCTGAAGGTTGGGGTGACTGTGGCAATGTCTTAAAATAGTACATGAAGTTTGCTCCATTGATTGATTTTTTTTCCTTTCACTTGAATACTTAGAAACCATTGTAGGATGATTAATTAACTATAATTCCAATATTGTTGCATCTCAGGAGATGAGGATTCTCAAGGAGAGGAGAAAGATGTGAGGATTGCTAGTCAATTAATCAGTCAGAAAACACAACTTTGATTGATCAAGTTTGCCATCTCATATGGGCACAGTTTAGGCATCTCAAAACAATTACAAATAAGGTCAAGGATCACAATCACCGTGACAGATATGATAATAATGAAAAAGTTTGAAATATTATGAGGATTACCAGGATGTGACATGGTATGAATACATACCATTAGAAATATGGCACTGCTCTAAATCTCTACTGATTAGAGAAATGCAACTTAAAACAACTCTGAAGTGCCACCTCATACCTATTGAATTGGCTAACATGAGAGGAAAAGAAAATATTGAAGGGGATTGGGAAAACTGGGGTACTTATGCATTATTGGTAAAGCTATGAACTAATTCAACAATTCTGGAGAGCAATTTGGAACTATGCTCAGAAGGTTATAAAACTGTATATACCCTTTGACCCAACAGTGCTGCTGCTAAGTCTGTATCCCAAAGAGATCTTAAAGGAGGGAAAAGGACCCAGAGGTGCAAAAATTTCTGTAGCAGTACTCTTTGTGGTAGCAAGGAATTGGAAAATGAGATGCCGATCAATTGGGGAATGACTGAAGAATAATATTCTATTAAAAATTATGAATAGTTTTTTGTGGTGGCAAGGAACTAGACACTGAGTGGATGCCCATCATTTGGAGAATGGCTGAATAAGTTAAGGTACATGAACGTTATGGAATATTATTGTTCTATAAGAAACGATCAGTAGGATGATTTCAGAAAGGCCTAGAGAGACTTACATGAACTGATGCTAAATGAAATGAGCAGAACCAGGAGATCATTATACAAGGCAACAACAAGATTACAATGATCGACATGGCTCTTTTCAGCAATGAAGTGATTCAGGCCAATTTCAATGGACTTGTGATGGAGAGAGCCATCTGCCTTCAGAGAAATGACTGCAAACTGAATGTGAATCACAACATAGTTTTTTCACCTTTTTTGTTGTTTGCTTGCTTTTTTTTTTCTTTCTCTCTTTTTTTTCTTTTTGATCTGGTTTTTCTTGTGCACCAGATCAAAAAGAAAAGAGAGAGATTGCAGTATGACAAATGTGGAAATATATATAGAAGAATTGCACAAGTTTCACATATATTGGATTACTTGTCTAGGGGAAGGGGAAAGGATAGAGGGAAGGAGGGAGGGAAATTTGGAACACAAGGTTTTAAAAGGTAAATGTTGAAAATTATCTTTGCATATATTTTGAAAATTAAAATCTATTATTTTAAGAAAATGATGGCAGGCTGATTTTTATAAAGACCTAGAAAGATTTACATGAACTGATGCTAAGTAAAACAAGCAGAACCAGGAAAACACTACACAGAATAGCAGAGTTGTGCAATGATCAACTATGAAAGACTTGGTTCTTAGTAGTTCAGTGATTCAAGACAATCCCAATAAACTTTGGATAGAAAACATCATCTGTATCCAGAGAGAAAACTATGGAGACTGAACAAAAATCAATACATGCTTTATTCATTTTTTTCTTCTGCTTTTATTTTCTCATGCTTTTTCCTTTTTCTGATTTTTCTTTTCCAACATGATTCATAAGAAAATATGTGGGAAAAAAGTACATGTATAATCAGAAAAAAATTGGTTTTTACATGTAATGGGGAAAATGAACATTTAAAAAAAAAAAAAGGAAAGAAATATGGCACTGATAGGCTTGTTTGATGCAGGGTTGCCACAAACCTTCAATTTATTTTTAAAAAAAAAGTAACATCTGCAAAGTACAATAAAATGAGGTATGTTGGATCTTTGTATCCTCTTGGCTTAGTACAGTGTCTGGGAAATGCTAGGTACTTGATAAATGTTTTTATTTGTGGTTTTTTTTTAAAGCTTTTTATTTTCAAATAGAGAGAGGTCTCAACGTTCACCCTGTAAAACCCTGCACTCCAAAGTTTTTGCTCCCTCTCTTCCCCCACCTCCCCTAGATGGCAATCAATCCAAGATATGTCAGACATCCACAATTTTGATAAATGTTTATTGACTTAATTAGATGATCTAAAGTCCTTTCTAGCTTTAGATAAAAATATGTTAGCTCTCTTCTTATATTCCTTCTATAAGGGAGGCTTGATTAGGGAAATCTCCCTTTTTCCTAATAAATCTGTGAGCTCTCCAATCAACTGGTAGATTTATAATGAAGCTCACCTGGCCAAGGGTGGGAGGTGGAGGTAGGTGGTAGCTAGCTGACAGTGGATAGTATGCTGGGTCTGCAGTTAAAGATTCATCATCCTGAGTTCAACTCTGTCCTTAGACACTACGACCCTGGGCAAGTCACTTAACCCTGTTTGCCTCAGTTTCCTTATCTGTAAAAGGGAGCAAGAGAGGGAAATGACAAACTACTCCAGTATTTGCCAAGAATACCCCAAATGGGATCATGGAGAGTCAGACATAACTTAAAAAAAAAAAAAAAAAAAGACTTAGTAACAAATTCCTTAACCTGGATTCTATAATTTTTTTTCTAATTTGATAGCTGTATTTCAGTATATTTGGTTTCCTTTATTACCCTATGTATTCTGTTTAATGCATTCAAGGGCATTGTTCTGACAAAGGATTCATAGGCTTTACTATATCAAAGAGTCCATGATGTGTGAAAGATTAAGAAACCCCTGTCATCTTGTAGGCACCTCTTCACGAAAGTGTAGACAAGCTTGTTGAAAGAAAAGTGGGCAGTTTCAGGGGCTAAGGCTGCTTCCAAGATGATCTGATTTGCTCGGATTGTAGGAAGTCAGTTAAATCAGACAATAAGCATTTACTGATTGTCAACTGTATGATAGACACTGTGCCTAAGTGCTGGGAACACACAGAAAGGCAAAAGACAGTCCCAGATCTCAAGGAAGTCACAGAATAATGCATTCTAGGGAGGAGAACTCACAAGAAGTGCCCAGATAGATACCGGGATAGGGAAGATAAAATGCTTCCTCCCCATTCTTTTATGTTCTTTTCTTTTCCCTCTTCAAAGCACAGGCTAGTCCAGAATGGAACAAACCTGTGTTCAAGGACAGGGTTGTGGGGTTTTAGGAAGCTTATGTACCAGTACAATCTCCTCCTCACAAGGAATCCATAATGGGGAAGTTTGGCAAAACCTGTATATGAGCACACTTTTCCTCAATCTGGGACCTGAGCATAGATGCCTTAGTACAGGGAGCATATGGAACATATATATTGTATTCTCTTTTCAAAATATTTTAAAAATATATTTTTTTCCAAATACATGCAAAGATAGTTTTCAGCATTCACCTTTGCAAAACCTTGTGTTCCAAATTTTTCTCCCTCCTCCCTCCCCTAGACAGCAAGCAGTCCAATATAGGTTAAACATGTGCAATTCTTGTAAACATTTCCATATTCATCTTGGTGCACAAGAAAAATCAGATCAAAAAAGAAAAAAAAGCATGAGAAAGAAAAACAACTGAGCAAATAAACAACAAAAAGGTGAAAATGTCATGCATTGATTCATAGTTAGTCTCTATAGTTCTTTGAATACTGATAGCACTTTCTATCACAAGTCTATTGGAATTGTTTTCGAATCACCTTATTGTTGAAGTGCCAAGTCCATTACAGTTGATCATTACATAGTCTAGTTGTTGCTGTGTACAATATTTTCTTGGTTCTGTTCACTTGACTTAGCATCAGTTCATGCAAATCTCTCCAGGCTTTTCTTAAATCCGCATGCTCATCATTTCTTATAGAATAATATTCCATTACATTCATATATTATATCATTCCCCCACTGAGGGGCACTCACTCTATTTCCAGTTCCTAGACACTACAAAAAGGGATGCTACAAAGTACATGTATTCTCAAACATAACTTTATGAGTGAGTTGACTAGAGGATGAGCAGTTCAAGACATAGTAATAGCAGTGACAGTGATTCCTGAAGATTTGACTAAAGCAGACTTGCTCACCTGCACAGAGTATTTTTAATTCCCAGGTTCCACCTGCAAAATTTTCATTTGTTATGCCAGTAATTCTATATTTGGAAGTCCATAAGCAGATGACAGAGGACTCTGAACTTAGCTAAAAAAATTTATGTACATAGTTTTACTAAGCCCTAACTGAAACTTAGAATTAAATCATGAAGTAAGCAGTAAACATTCTGAGAAGGGACCTCTTCTTTTTTCTTATTTATTTAATATTTTCCCAGTTACATTCAAAACAGGTTTTTTACATTTTTTTTTTAAACTTTTGAGTTCCAGATTCTCTCCCTTATTCCTACCCCACTCCCCCATTAAGAAACCACATATGAATTTATGCAAAAATATTTCAAAAAAAGTCATGTTGGGAAAGAAAGCAGCTCTCTCACCCCAATTTAAAAAAAAAAACCCTCAAGAAAAATAAAGTTAAAAAAGAAAAGGAGTATGATTCAATCTGTATTCAGACAACCTATTTCTTCTCCGAGTATGGATAGGATTTTTCATCTTAAGTCCTTCAGAGTAATTGTGGGTCATTGTACTGCTGAGAATAGCAAAATCATTTATATCTGGACCCCTTCTCTTTTAAAAGATGAGTCTTTTCCCTCTTTTTATCCAAAATCTACATATGTTTATCCAGCAAGCAGATATGAAGTGCTTACTATGGGCAAGGCATCTGGAATACAAAAATAACAGCAGTCAAGAATTTTAATTTATTGATACAATGTTTTGATGTAACAGATTCTTCATGACAGTCACTCAGATACTCTTACTAAATGCATTCTAGCATGATAATTGTGGAAGTATGTATAGAAGAATTGCACATGTTTAACATATGTTGGATTACTTGCTGTCTAAGGGAGGAGGTGGGAAGAGAGGGAGAAAAAAAATTGGAACACAAGGTTTTGCAAGGGTGAATGTTAAAAACAATCTATGCATATATTTTGAAAATAAAAATCTTAAAAACAACAAAAAACCCCCAAAGTGCATTTCCCACCACCTTCCTCCCCATCAAAAAAAAGGTTAAATTACATTAGAGATAAGAAAAAGGAGAGACATATTCTACTCTGACAGTATAGTACTAACCTTGGTAGTTTATTTTGCTTAGTATTCTGTTGTTCCTTTCTGTTGACTTTATTTCCGTTGATATAATCATTATGGTTAGTTTTCTTTTGCCTCTACTTTCCTCACTTTGCATTCCTATGTAAGTCAATCAACTAATTGTCAAGCATTTATTTAGTATCTACTGTGACCTTACTAGACCCTGAGTTAGATTCTGAGGATACAAAGAAATTGTTCTTGTTTGGAGGAATTTATTTTATTCTAATGGGGAGGGGACATTAGCTATGTTCATAAGTGTATGAAAACACTTTGAAGACAAAAATAAGGTAATACTGCAGGAGAGATATGCAGTAACAATGAAGATCAGGAGAAGCTTCTGCAGAAGTTGGTACCTGAGCTGAGTTTTGAAGGAAATGAGAAATTCAGAAGATGTTGGTGAAGAAGAAATGCAATCTAGAAATGGGAGAGCCAGTGCAAAGGCACTAAAGACTAGAGAGTCATATGTAAAGAGTAGCAAGAAAGTTGGTTTGGACTATAGAGTACATTTAAAGGAATAGTATATTATGAGGCTGGGTTAATAAGATGGGACCACATCGTGAAGAGCTTTAAATGTCAGTGTAGCTTATATTTGATCCTAGAAAGAAGCACCAGGGTTTATCTGTAGGGGAACATAATGACACGTTCAAATTTTGCTCAAGGCACATCACTTTGGCAAATGTATGGAAGATATAAAAAGAGGAGACTTGAGGCAGGGAGATCAATTAAGATACTTTTTTTCACTCTTTGTATGTTTCTGAATTTTTCATATTTGTCATTCCTTATGGCACAACAATGTTCCATTATCTTGTTTTTTTATACCTAAAATTTAGACATATGTTTGAATATTCTGTAGGCAGGGCATTGCCAGGTTCTATAATCTGCCTTGTCCTCTTCACTAGATTTCTGCTTTGCTCTATATCTCCTTGTGTTCATTTAGAAAGAAGTCTTTTCCTGGTTTCTTTATTATCTCTATGTTGCCGTTAGTATCCTTGCTTGTTGCTTTATTCACTCCTCTTAAATTTCTGTTAGGAATGTTCAAGAAGCAAATAATCTTTTCAGTTCTTTTTTTTTATAAGAATGTTTCAAACTGTTTATTGTTGGACACCCATCTTTTTTGCTGTATGTTTAATCTCAGATTTGCTGGATAGGTCACCCTGGGATGCATCTTGATCTCCACTGCGCTTTGAAACACAGCATTTCATTCTCTATTCTTCTTCCTTTCTTTTTTCTTTTTTTTTAAATTAAAGCTTTTTATTTTCAAAATACATACATGGATGATTTTCAACATTCCCCTTTACAAAACCTTGTGTTCTAAATTTTTTCCTTTCCTTCCGCCCAACCCCTCCTCTAGACAGCAAGTAATCCAATATATGTTAAACATATGCAATTCCTTTTTTTTAATTAAAGCTTTTCATTTTCAAAACATATGCATGGATTATTTTTCAACATTGACCCTTTCAAAACCTTGTGTTCCAAATTTTCCCCCCTTTCCCCCTACCTCCTTCCCTAGATGGCAAGTAATCCAATATATGTTAAATATGTGCACTTTTTCTATACATATTTCCACAATTATCATGATGCACAAGAAAATCAGATCAAAAAGGAAAAAAATGGAAAAGAAACAAATGCAAGCAAACAACAAAAAGAGTGAAAATGCTATGTTATGATCCATACTTAGTTCCCACTGTCCTCTCCCTGGATGCAGATGGCTCTCTTCTTCACAAGATCTTTGGAACTGACCTGAATCATCTCGTTGAAAAGATCCACGTCCATCAGAATTGATCTTCTTATAACCTTGCTGTTGCTGTGTATAATGATCTTCTGATTGTGCTTATTTCACTTGGCATTATCTATTCTTTTTTCTAGTGAGTGCAGAAAAGTTGAGCTATTTGAATGCTTTTTTCTTTATAATTAAAATGTTTTCTCTATTGGCTTGCAGAACTTGCTTCTTTACTGATTTGTTCAGAAACACTGTCTATCTTGGAGTTAGCATCCTTGAAGATTTTTTTGGAGGCTATATTTCATTGTGATGTTAAAGGTTTTTATCCTAGTGTGCTCTTCTGGGAGATCTATGATGCTTAGATTGTCTCTATCCTGTCTTTTAGTTCAGTATATTTTTGTTTGCATAGTTTCTATTAATGTTCTTTCTAGAGTATCCTTCAGTTCTGTGTATTTATATTTCAAATCTATTAATTTCTCTTTTGTTCTTACATATTTCTGTGGTTTCACATTTAAATTTTTCCATTCTGCTCATTATTTTTGTGTTGTCAGACCTAAATTCTGCTTCTAATTTCTTTTTTAAACAATGCAGGAAGAGCATCTTATGATTATATGATCTTTGCAAATTCCACAGGCTTAATTTTTTTTGGGGGGGCAGTATTTATTAGACAGCTGAAATTCTTTATTAGATCTGGAGGCCATATTTCCTTGGATTGTTACTATTTTTTCCTATTGATCTATGTTTGTGTTCAAAGTTTTTGAGTTTTCTTCCTGAAATCTTTGGTATTTTTATTCCTTTTTCCCTTAGCCTTATTTTCCTTATTGATAATTTCTGACTCTCCCTTTTTAATTGTGGTTTCCTTTGGGGCTGGATCTGAGTTTCTCAGTCTTCTCCAAAGTAGACATTTCTTCTTTTCTTCTCCCTCCCTCCCTCCTTCCTTCCCTTCCTTCTCCCTCCCTCCCTTCCTCCCTCCCTTCCTCCTTCCTTCCTTCCTCCCTCCCTCCTTCCTTCCTTCCTTCCTCCCTCCCTCCTTCCTTTCTTCCTTCCTTCCTCCCTCCCTCCTTTTCTTCCTCCCTCCCTTCCTCCCTCCTTTTTTTCCTTCCTCTCTTCCCTCCTTTTCTTTCTTTCCTTCCTCCTTTCCTTCCTCCCTTCCTCCTTCCTTCCTTACTCCCTTCCTCCTTTCCTTCCTTCCTTCCTTCCTATTTCTCTCCCTCCTTCCCTCCCTTCTTTCCTTCCTTTCTTCCTATCAGAGTTAGGTGACTTGCCCAGGTTCACACAGTAAGTGTCAAGTGTCTTGAGTCTGGATATGAACTCAGGTCTCCTGACTCCAGGGCTGGTGCTCTCCACTGTACCACCTAACTGCCCCCAAAATAGGCATTTCAAAGATTTCTAGCATAGATTTCTGCCCTGAATGACTTGAGTGTTTAGAATTGACTTCAGCAGCATGATATGTTCTTTTCCTCAGTCTTAGTATCGTGCTACACTGTTCCTTACACACATGCCATCCTGTCCTATCCTGTCCTGGTGATCTGTCCTATTCCCTCTATTCTTCAGTTCTTTGGTATGACACTGATAGTTAAGAGCCTGCTTTCCATGACACAAGTCCTTCTTAGTTGTAGCCCCTGGCAGATTTTTTTTCCTAAAGAATTGTGCCCAAGTTGCTAGTGAGGAGTTAGAAAACTTCTGCAGCCTAAATTCGAAGTCTCATATGGGAAGAGGGAGAGGATAATGGAGTATAAATTTTTGATGCCACCTTGTATTGTGGCCTTGAGTTTACTGATGTTGCCTCACGGCTGATAGAATGAGAGGTGTGTAGGAAGACTGCCGAGTAAGCTCAAGATTGGTGAGCATCAAGTCCCGAGTTTGGGGAGATTTTCCCTTTTTTTTTTGGATTCTGGCTGTTCTAGACTTGGAAATAGCTGAAATTGTCTTACCTTTGGTTCATTATTTCTCTTTTGGACAGGTTTGAAAGGTCATGGAGATTAGTATCTATTTAAAAAATTTTATTGTAGTAATTTTATTTTTAATACACATTACTTTATGAATCATGTTGGGAGAGAAAAATTAGAGCAAAAGGGAAAAACCATGGGAGAGGAAAAAAAGACAGAAAAAAGAAGTGAACTTGGTATGTGTTGATTTACATTCAGTCTCTTTAGTTCTATTTCTGGTTGCAGGTAGCATTTTCTGTCCAAAGTCTATTGGAATTGTTTTGGTTCACTGAACTACTGAGAAGAACCATGCCTTTCAATAGTTGATTATCATTACATTCTTGCTGTTATTGTGTACAATGTATTCCTGCTTCTGTTTGTTTCACTCAGCATCACTTCATGTAAATCTTTTCAGACTTTTCTATATAATCAGCTTGTTCATCATCATCATTTTTTTTTTTCTGGCCTTAAGTGACTTGCCCAGGGTCACATAGTTAGGAAGTGTTAAGTGACTGAGGTCAGATTTGAACTGGGATCCTCCTCACTTCAGGGCTGGTGCTCTATCCACTGCACCACCTAGCTGCCTCTTGTTCATAATTTTTTAAAGAACAATAATATTCATTACCCTCATATATCAGGGATGAGTATCTAGTCTGGCATCTTGTTGCTCATATGACTTAGAAACTTTGAGTGGGATTATTTTCTGGATAAGTGCGAGACTTTACATTTATCCCTATTGAATTTCTTTGTGGGGGTTCAACACAATGTTGTAGGCCACCCAAGTTCTATTGGATCTATTGGACTGTCACCCAGTATGTATCCTTCTTGGTTTTATGTCATCTTCAAATATGATAAATATTTTTCTTTAGAAAAAAACCCAATTTTTAAAAAGTTATACATGCATATATATTTTAAAATACCCATTTCTTTATGAATCATGTTGGGAGAGAAAAATCAGAACAAAACAGGAAAACCATGAGGAAAAAAAAAAGTGAATATAGCATGTGTTGATTTACATTCAGTCTCCATAGTTCTTTCTCTGAGTGCAGATGGCATTTTGTAGCTAAAATTTATTGGGATTGCCTTGGGTCACTGAACCTCTGAACAGAACCATGTCTTTCATAGTTGACCATCGCACAATCCTGCTATTACTACATACAATGTGTTTCTATTTCTGCTTGTTTTATTCAGCATCAGTTTGTGTAAATCTTCCCATGCCTTTCTAAAATCAGCTTTGCTCATTAATACTGTTCCATTACTTTCATATACTATAGTTTATTTGGCAGTTCCCCAATTGATGAGCATCTACTCTTTTTCCATTTTTTTGTCACCATAAAAAGAGCTGCTTCACACATTTTTTGCATATGTAGGTTCATTTCCCTTCAATAAGGATACTCTGTAGATTCATGAGTCTTCCCTTCTGTGTTTCTCATTTCATACATAGTGAAGTAGATAGCTCAATAATCTAATAGATGAGACATTTTTGTCCTGACACTTACTCCTAACTATATCTGTTACATTAAGCAAATCATGTAATATCTCTGGGCCCAGTTTTTTCATCTATAAAATGAGATGGCTGGACAAGCTAATGATTTTCAGTTCTAAAGTTTTGCACCCCTTTTTGTAAGGATAATACAATGTGTAAAAGAACATTTAATTGAATATGCATTTAGAAGGCAATGAAAAGTTATTGAAGGTTTTTGATTATGGACTAAATGACCATATCAAGTTTTAGGAAAATTTTTTAGGAAATAATGTGAAAGATATACTGAAAAGGAGATAGGAAGACCTGGGCTATCATAATAATGCAAAAAAAAAAAAAAAAAAAAAAAAACAAGAATAATTCATTGTGGAAGCAGAAACAGCATGTCTTTCCAATGGCTTGTATATATAGTGTGAAGTAAGAGGTAAAAATTTTAGAGAAACAACCAGATTAACTGTAGAGAATGAGATAGCTATTGGGTATGTTGAATTTGAGGTGCCAAGGAGACATCCAGATGGAAATGTCCAGGAGGCAGTTAGTGATTCAGGATATGATATTTAGATTTGAGAGTACTCTTCAGAGTTACAATAATTGAAGTCTATAATTATAGGTGGAATACCAAGTAAGATGAGGAAGAAAAAATAAAAGTCTATAACTGAGCCTTGGGGCACAAACCATATTTAAGGGACAGGAGCAGGATGAGAAGCCAACAAAAGGAAGCAGAGAAATTATTTGAAAAGTAAAAGGAAAATAATCAGAGTAAAGCCAAGGGAAGAAAGACCATCAAAAAGCGATTTCATAAATGCTACAAACAGATGAAAGAGGACCAAAATAAGAAAAATAACCATAGGATTTTGGGGGGGGAGGGGATTTTGTGTGTGTGTGTGTGTGTGTGTGTGTCTCCTTGAACAAAGCTGCTGCTATAGAGTGATGAGAATGATAGAATTTAATGGATTGTGAAGAGATTGAGCTAGGTGACAGAATCATAAAGTAAGAGTGTGACCTAGAGGTCTGTTGCTGACTGTGACAGTAATCAAAAGAAGAGTGTATTGCAGTCAAATGTTATGACCTGAAAAAGAAATAATGTCACTTTAGATTATATCCATTGATAAAATTGGCTGAATTGGGAGTGAGGACAGGGAACCAAATTTCACCTTCCCTTATATTAGAGTAAGTTTGGAGCAAATTCTATACAGGTTGCTCTAATTTCCTCTCTGATCCTACCCTAGTCTTTATGACTCCCTTTTGTCACAGTCACTTCTTGAATAAAATACATGATAAATCAATATAAGTCACTGGCTTGGCTCTGCAAATTTTATTATCCCTTCAACTTTACCAGAGACTCTATCCTCTGAAGTTTTTGCCTTGCCTGCACTTGAAGGGGCTGGAAGTAGATGGAAGACACTTGTTATTCTTGCCTAGCCCCTCATAAAAGAAAAAGATTCATTATTGAACTCCTACATGTCTTTTTCCTATTTAACTTTCACCTTTGTTTCTCATATAAAATTTGTTCTTTTTTTTTTTTTTAATGAAGCTGTTGTGATTAAAATGACTTGATCGAGGTCACTTAGCAAGTAAATAGTATCTGAACTCCTTACTACTATCTATTAAGCCACCCTATAGTTCCTTTCATTTAAAATTTTGCAATTGTTCCTTGAAACATCTTCCTCTCCATCCATTGTGTGTAATTTTAATGCTTTCCAAAATATCTACCTGAGGAAAATGCTGAGAGTGGGGTAGAATATGGCACCAACATTTGTTAGTGCATCTCTGTGTGTTCAAAGCAAGTACTATTGTTTAATTTTGTAAAATTACTTGTAAACTTCCTCTTCCTCTTAAATAACTTGAATTTCTTGACAGGACAATCATCTATCTCTCTTTGGTATACGTGCTGGGTCACTTGGTCAAGTCTCTTGGTGCAGTGCCAGTCTTGGGGGGACATGCAATGCACACGTGAGTAGAATCACCGAACACAAATTCTCCTTGGTTATTCCTGCAGGCTTCAGTTCCCCCTTTCCCTTCTGCCAGGCAGGGAGATAACTGGCTCTTTCTTAGGAATGTGGGAGAGAAAAGGGTTATGATACTCTCTGCTCTAATGTACTTTGTGTCTTGTAGTCCCACAGTCAAGACTGCAGCAGTAAAACTATACAACAAACACTGTCAGTATCCTTATCTTTCTCTTATAGGGTTCTATCCATGCTTGGCCTCTTTTTCATAGCCTTGGGAACAGGAGGTATCAAACCCTGTGTGGCAGCCTTTGGTGGAGACCAGTTTGAAGAAGAACATGTAAGAACCATATGATTTCAGCATCTTTTTTGTCTTTTTGAAAATGGACCCAGGCATCCCAGCTTGGGGAGGGACTTTGGAAAGGTAGAAGGCCTGGCTAAATGCAAATTAACATGGTTTACCATTGAGGAGAATCATCAAACCATGGAAAACAACATAAAGGCTTCCTGTAGATATCACTCTTACTTAGAAAAGCCTTTTCCCCTCAGTCAATGAAGGGGGAAAAAATATAAATGAATAGATGCCCAAAGTGAAGAGGATTCAGCTGGGTCTGAGAGTCTGAGGATTCAAGTAAGAATCACATATATTTCACTTTATCCCATATACCTAGCTTCCTTCTGTCTTGATTACTTCATGTATTTCTTTCTTTTCTTTCTAGCTCTGGTCTTTTCCCATCTTGTATTGGGTATATTTGTGCTTTTTTTTTTTTTTTATTCTTGTTTTTCTCCCAGTTCTTTTTTTTTTTTTTTTTTTTAATCACCTTTGTGATTTCTGACCCATGCGAATATTCCTGGACAGGAAAGTGATTGGTAATCTAGTGGAATAAAGTAATTGCCAATCTTTATGCACATTTCAAGTTTTTGGCTTTGAATTAATTATGTCCAGAGGATGGGGAGGTCCCTGGAATTCCTTTTTCACTCCAAACGGAGTTTCTTTGGGCTTAGATTGTTTGCAAAGTCAACTAGTCCCCGTACCAAGGGGGATTCATCTGCAAGCTCTGTGAAATAAAGAATTGGGCAAGTATGAGTGGAGTGAGGAAAGTCCACTTGGGATGGGGAAACAAAATGGGTAAAGGAACTGGGATATCTGAAGGATCCAAGTTGTTTTCTGTGTCATCCTCTGCCTGAAGAAATGCATTTATTGAACTCTTAGACCCACACACTTGACTGCAAATGATAAAGTAATAGCTCTTAATTCTTCTATTAAACTTTCAGACAGTTTCCCTGGCAAGCGCCAAATAAAGTCTTCCGTCTGGTCAATGATTTCTTTCTTTCCCTTGTTTTTCCTCCCTGCTGCTAACATTTTTATTATATTATTTATTATTATATCATACATAATATATAATATATATCATTACATTATACGTACAACCCATATGATTTAGTTTAGTTTATGTAGATTTGGTGAGCAATACCTGCAAATACCATAAGTTTGTAATATGTAATATAATTCGCAGAGAACAAGGATTATGCATGTACTAGGTGTCCAAAATCTTAGTGCAAATTTAAGCTTTTTGTAATTAGCTTAATAAGCTTAAGCAAATTGTTTTTAAAATAGGCTTAATTTTAAAAATTTTTGTTTCTTTATTTTTTCTGGTTATATATATTAACTTCTTTATTACACATTTCTTTATAGATCATGTTGGGAGAGAAAAATTAGAACAAAAGGGAAAAACCAATAGAGGGAGAAAAACGGAAAAAAGAAGTTAACATAATATGTGTTGATTTACAGTTAGTCTCCATAGTTTTTTTTTTATTTTTTTTGGATACAGATGACATTTTCCATTCAAAGTTTATTGGGATTGATAGGCTTAATTTCTAATAGCTTTAAGCTGCTCTAAGACTTTTGAGATACTATCACTATCATTGTTTATAGTAGTTCTGAATTTGGCAAGTCAGGAAGATATGGACTGTAAGGATCTGTGCTTCTATGCTTGATGATAATGATGGTGAGATTTATCCTGTGTTTTTTTTTTTTTTTCCTCTTTCTTTTTCTTTCTTTCTTTCTTTTTTTGTCCTAGGTAAAAGAAAGGAGCAGATTCTTCTCAGTTTTCTATCTGTCCGTCAATGCAGGGGGTTTGATCTCCACCTTTATCACACCTATGCTAAGAGGTTAGAGTTCTTTGTTCTGGTAAATGGTTGTGGAAAGGAGGGTGATGTTGGAGAAGACTGTATGAAATTGATTTGTAGAAAAGCTGAGACCTAGGATGACCTGCCTTTATTTTGTCCTTTCTCCAGGTGATATACGGTGCTTTGGAGGAGATTGTTATGCATTAGCCTTTGGGGTTCCAGGAATCCTAATGGTGGTAGCTCTTGGTAAGTAGACTGAGGAAGTGAGAAAAGAATCCCTCCCTTCCCTAAACCTAGTTCACTTAAATTAAACCCAGCTCTATGAGCAATTGTAGGGTACTTTGATTTCTTAGGATACCCAAAAGCACACTCTGAAGTGAATGTATGTACTCTTAGCTGGCTGCTCCTGTGCCTTGCCCTAATAATACAAATTGAGTTCTTTAAGTGACTGGAGCTAGAAAATCCATATTCTATTTGTCAACGTGCAGGTGAGGCTAAGTTTAATGCAATTGAAACGAGGTGTGATTCTTCATTCATCCAAATTCCTCTCCCAGGACCAAGCCCTAGAAGAGGGGGTTGGGTTGGTTACTTGGGTTACTTCATCCCCGGGCAGCTCTGTGTGTTTTTGTTTTTAATCATTGACCTTAAAATACTTTTCTTTCCTGAGGCCCAGTATGACATTCTTGGAACAAATCCAGCCCCAAACAATAAGAACTTGACAGAGAAATAGTAGCCCAGGAATGCAGCATTTTTCTTAGTTTTAATTGTTCAGAGAAGGGAGAAATTCTAATAGTTCCTTTGTATGAGGTTAACTTCTTCATCATTCTAGGGAGCCATTGTTGCCTCTTTTATCCCTCTCTATCCCTTTTCTTTCCTACTACCACCAGAACACACTTTCTCAAATGTTTCCTCAGCTGTTCTTTGATTAGTCAAGTCAGCAAGTTTTTATTAAACACCTACTATCTGATCCAGATTCACTGCCCAATCATGTCACCTGCAGTGAAGGTACATGGCATAATAGATGGAGTACTGGGCCTAGAGTTAGGGAATACCTGAGTTTAAAAATAGCCCTAGATACTTAATAGCTGTTTGTACTTGGGCAACTTCACCTTTGTCTGCTTTTATTTCCTTATGTGAAAATGGAGATCATAATAGCACCCACCTCCCAAGGGTTATTGTGAGAATCAAATGAGATAGTGTGTGTATGTGTAAAGCATTCAGCATAGTGAGCACTTATTAAGTGCTGTTCTCTTCTCTTAAGATGTCTACCCCAAGTCCTTTTCCCTCTATTGTAGTGGCTGCTACTATCCCATTCTATTCCTTTTTTTTTTTTTTTAAATCCCATTCTATTCCAATCTCCCTTTCAGTAAAATCCATCTGTTTATGAAACTTAAATTATTTCCTATTGTCAGTTAATTACCAGTGAACCCTCATCATCTTCCCCCATTGTCAGCTGGGGAAGGTTTGTTTTAGATATAAGGTACTGTTGAGAGTATCATTAGTAAGCAAAGAACAGAGAAATCTTGAAGAATGTAGAGAATGGGTGGGATAGAAAAATAGAGAGAAATGAGTTCACATATATGTAAATGTGGGAGGAGGATGTTTGAAACAGAAAATGAATAATTTGGTTCTTATTTAAGAGATAATGGAAAAGTCATTGCTGGGCTCTGGAAAAATGGGAATTGGCATAGAGTGGAGAAAAACAATAGAAAAAGGAGAGAAATGATGTTGAAGTCAATAGAACGTAAATGGAAAAAACATTACAGTAGAGGAGCTAAAAGACAGCCAGGGGCTACACCAAAGCTATTGGTGTTTGAACAAAAAGCATAGTATGAAATTTCATAAAGGACTTGGTCAGAAAGAAAATGACAGTGACCAGGGGAAAAAATAGAAGGTTCCTGTTTTGAATCCCCACAGAATCAAGGAGTTGGAAAGCTTTATAGAAAGTTTCACATTGATACTGTATAGGATTCTCTAATGTAGAAACTGCTAAGTCTTGTTTTATCCTGACTATGGCTCTATGATATTTTAATTGTTCCTTTCTGGCCACTTGCAGTAAATTTTTTTTTTAAATAATATCTTTTTATTTTCAAAATATATGCATTTAAAACTATCTAGTTTTCAATATTTACTCTTAAAAAACTTTGTATTGCAAATTTTTCTCCCTTTCTTTTCTTCCCCTCCTTTCCTTCCCACCCTCTTCCCTAGACAGGAAATAATTCAATAGGTTAAACATATCCAATCTTATACACATTTTCACATTTATCATACTGCCCCAAAAAAATCCGATCAAAAAAAGGCTGGGGGGGGGGGGAGGAAGCAAACAACAAAACAAAAGGTGAAAATCCACATTTAGTCCCCATAATTATGTTTTTGGATGCAGATGGCTCTCTCCATCACAAGTCTATTAGTATCACCTCATTGTTGAAAAGAGCCACATTAATCAGAATTGATCATTATATAATCTTGTGTACAATGTTCTCTTGGTTCTACTCATTTCACTTAGCATCAGTTCCTATAAGTGTCTCCAGGTCTTTGTGACATCATTATACTGATCATTTTTTTTTTAAATAACTTTTTATTGATAAAATGCATGCCAGGGGTAATTTTTTACAGCATTATCCCTTGCATTCACTTCTGTTCCCATTTTTCCCCTCCCTCCCTCCACCCCTTCCCCCAGATGGCAAGCAGTCCTTTACATGTTGAATGGGTTGCAGTATATCCTAGATACAATATATGTGTGCAGAACCGAACAGTTTTCTTGTTGCACAGGGAGAATTGAATTCAGAAGGTATAAATAACCCGGGAAGAAAAACGAAAATGCAAGCAGTTTATATTCATTTCCCAGTGTTCTTTCTCTGGGTGTAGCTGCTTCTGTCTATCTTTGATCAATTAAATCTCTTTATCGAAGAGGTCCACTTCCATCAGAATACATCCTCAAACAGTATCATTGTTGAGTATACTGATCATTCTTTTAGAACAATAATATTCCATAACATTCATATACCATAACTTATTCAGCCATTCCCCAACTGATAGGCATCCACTCAGTTTCCAGTTCCTTGCCACTACAAAAAGGGCTGCTACAAACATTTTTGCACATGGGAATCCCTTTCCCTTTTTTTATAATATCTTTGAGATACAGGCCAGTAGAGACACTGCACAGATTGATAGCATAGTTCCAAATTCACTTTCTGTATTTTCTCCTTGACCCAGGAGGTCTGGAATTTGGTTATAATATTCCTGGAAGTTTTCATCTTGCGATCTTTTTAAAGAGGTGATCAGTATATTCTTTAGAATTTGATTTTATCCTCTGGTTCTAGAATACCAAGTCAGTTTTCCTTGATAAATTTCTTGAAAGATGATATGTAGGCTCTTTTTTTTTTTTTTTAAATCATGGCTTCAGGTAGTCTAATAATCCTTAAATGATCTCTCCTGGATCTATTTTTCAGGTCAGTTGTTTTTCCAAAGAGGCATTAAAACATTTTCTTCTATTTTTTGATATCTAAGGGAGTCATTAGCTTTTTAATTGCCAATTCTAATTTTTAAGGATTTATTTTTGTCTTCAAACTTTTCCACTTCTTTCCCCATTTGACCAGTTCTGCTTTTTAAGATAATTCTTTTCTTCATTGAATTTTTGTGCCTCATTTATCATTTGGCCTATTCTGTTTTTAGTGTTATTTTCCTCAATGTTTTTATGCCTCCTTTATGAAGTTGTTTACGCTTTTTAAATGATTTTCTTGTATCACTCAATTTCTTTTTGATTTTTCCTCTACTTCATTTGATTTCTAAAATCCTTTTTACTTCTTCCATGACTTGAGACCAATTCATATTTTTCTTTGAGACTTTTGATGGCGCAGTTTTGATTGTTGTTGTCTCTTTTGAGTTTGTGTTTTACTCTTCCCAGTCATCATAGTAACTTTCTATATTCAGTATCTTTTTTCTGCTGTTTGTTCATTTTTTCCAGCCTTCTTCATGAATTTTAACTGTTAAAGTGGCAATCCACTTCTAGTATGGACGGGCCACATTTCAACATCAGGTTTTTTTGTATAGCTGTTTTTAGAGATAATCTGTAAGTTTTTGATTCTTCTGAGGTGACGTGATCTAGAGAGAGCTATGTTTACTAATCTTTTGGCCTGTACTCTAGTATGTAAATGACCACAAAGCAATCTTTTCTGGTCCGTTCTCACTGGTACTGAGGAATGCAATATCCCAGTTCCATGCCAGTCTCACTTCTAACACCAGTTAATGTCAAATAGACCACACTGGTTTCTAACCTGTGGCAGGCTGGAGCTGAACAGAATAGGCTAGTGACTAGAGATCAGGAATCAAGGAGAAATTTAATTTCAAATGCGGGAAATAGCTTGCAAGAAAGAGAGAAATTAGACATATGTTCGAGGGCCTGCCCCTAGTCCCGGGGACTTGCTTTAGTGTGGTTAAACCTTGATACTTATACCAATGGTTACACATTGGCATGTGTAACCCTGGCAATAAAAGTTAACAGTAACAATGTGACAACAATGTTGATTTGTAGCAAGGCTTCATGACCAGCATTTATCTGAGTTTGTCCAGTGTTTGAGCTCAGAGTGCTGATCAGAGCAATATAATAATTATGTGATTTTTAGGCAAAGCTTGAGATCATCTGGAGATGAGTGCAAAGAATTGTTATGTCAAACTTGGGGAACAGCATGCTTACTGGGCCTTGGCTCTGGAAAACTGTCTCCTGATATCTTAACAATATTAAGTAATGTTTTGTTAATCCTTATTAATATGTTTGGTCTTCTGTTCCCTATTGGAATAGCAAATTGAAAGGTATTTAATAAACATCCACCATGTACAAACCCTGTGGTCTTCATCCTACAGGATCCAGCAAAATCTCAGACACACATATTAGATGATAAAAACATAACATCTCTTTCCTTACACCTTACAAATGAGGCTCGTCTGCATCTTAATGTTTGTATTCAGTAATGTTTAACCCAAAATCTGCGATTCAAAAGCTAATGCCTTTCGATTGCACGGGTTTAACCTATATCAGAATGCTTGATATTTTGGGAAGGGAGGAAGTAGAAGAAAGGAGAAAAATTTGGAACACAAAGTTTTGCAGAAATGAATGTTGAAAATTTCCTTTATATGTATTTGGAAAAATAAAATGCCATTGAAAAAATGTTTGTCCCTCCCCCCCTCCATCCCCCTAAAAAACCCCAGCACCTTCTGTAAGAGGTTTGCTTTAATTTTCCTATCCACAATCACTTACAGTTGTGTTTGCTCTTGGAAGTACGATGTACAGAAAACCTCCCCCTGAAGGAAACATAGTGGTTAAAGTCATCAAATGTATCTGGGTAAGTCAGTGAATCTTTAATCTTCTATTTTAAGCCATAGAGAAATTCAGGAAACATTTAATTTAGGGAGCTATACACATTTGTGTGTATGACTTTGTGGGTCTGTTCTATTATAGCCTACTTTTCCAAGCTTAGATTGTCGTTCTAGTTGTGCTTAGCCATCTTCAAAATGACATCATTTTGTTAAAATCCTAATTAGACAAAGACTACTTTCCAAAGAGCACAAAAACTCAGCTATTAAGGATTCTGAAATTCTGTTATTAATGTTAATTGATTTATCTCAAAAATTCAGAAGTGAAATAGATGAAAGTGGTTTTGCTTGGGAGAAGATTGGTCCCCCCTTTTCTTCTTTTTCTGATCTTCTCTTGGCTCTTCCCTAGTTTGCTATTTTAAATCGTCTAAAGAACCGTTCCAGTGAAATTTCAAAAAGAGAGCATTGGTTGGACTGGGCAGAGGAAAAGTACCCGGTGAGTTGGTGTTATAGAGATGAATTGTCTACTAAGTGGTAAGGACCATGTGCTGGCGAGTGACAGACTGATAACTTTTCCTTTGCTCTTGGCTCCAGAGGCCATTTCCTACTTGTACTTGGTAGTGTGGACTTCTTCAACTGACATAATTTTCTATGCTTCCAATTTCCTCACATCACTGAACCTAATTCCTGATATAAACAAATTGAGACAAAAACAGAAGACAACTCTGTTTTGGAGAAGACTTAGGGACTACCTGACCTGGGAAAGATTCCATAGCCTCATTTATTCACTCACTTATTCATCAGAAACTTGTCTTTATGATCTTCAATCTAAATCCATACTGCTGGTTTGAGGACCCCCCCTCCCCTCCCTACCCCGGCAGGCACCTCTGAACTAAATTGTTTTCTTACTGCTTTCTGCACTTTTTGTTCTGATGAGTTATTCAAGTATTAGTAGATTTTTTGCAAACTAAGGAAGTTACATCTTTTTCTTTCTACAGAAACAGCTCATCTCGGAAGTGAAGACATTGACTCGTGTGCTGTTCCTTTATATTCCACTACCAATGTTCTGGGCTCTTATGGATCAACAGGTAGAAAAAGGTTTCTTAATTAGAATTTCGGGTTGTGCCCTTCCTAAGTTTGTTCCTTCCATTTCTTTCCTTTAAAATATCTCATGAAACCCTTTCTGTTCTCTAGGGCTCTCGGTGGACTTTGCAAGCAACTAGAATGAATGGTAATATGGTGAGTAGAAATGATTTTATCATGTAAATTATTTTCTTGCTCTGTATCAAAGGAACTGATTTCTTTGCCAAATGATAGACTGTCTATTTGCATTTATTTTCCTATATTTTTGGACCAGACTCTGATTTAGATTTGATATGAGGCATGCTTTTGAATCTCCATCTACTGAAGAAAATTGGCAAGTTAGTCTTTTAACTAGTCTTAGAACTAACTTATAAGATGTCTTATGACTAACTTGACAGTGTGAAAGTTGATCTTATGAAGGGTAATTCTCATTTGTAAAATGTAGATAATCTGTAATATCACTTCAACCTGTGGAACAATCTTAAGTAACTTGCCAAGGTCACACAGCTAATATGTGTCATGCTGGATTTGATTCCAAGCTGTCTACTACTTCACACTGCCTTTTGTGTATTCTTCCTGCTATGTATCATTATTTTAATGTAACCCATCCATTAGATGAATAGCTAGGTGATGACTCAGTGTTATAAAATACTAAGTCAGGAAGATCTCTGTTCAAAACAGCTTGGATACTTACTAGCTATATGCTCCTGGATTAGTCATTTAACCTTTTTTTGCCTTAAACCATAGAAGAGAAAAAATGGCAAACTACTTCAGTATCCTTGCCAAGAAAAGCCCATGGACAGTTGCTATTGTCCATGGGGTCACCAAGAGTTGGACATATCTGAACAATATGAATCAGATCCTGACTTCTGTAAGACTACTAGTCTTACAAATAGATAGTGCTACTATACTAATAATCTTTTTTTCAGAAAAGCCTGTGAGATAGATGGTGTAAAGTATTATTGTTCCCTCCCTCAATTTTATACATGACGAATATTTATTTTCTTTTACATCTTAAGTATATGCTAACCACAGGTGGTTACAAACCAACTTTTCACATTTCAGAGATTTATTCATGTTTTTCCTTTTCATGTTTCAGGGATTTTTTGTGTTCCAGCCTGACCAGATACAGGTGGGATCCCTCCCCATAGCCATGCCTCCTTGTACTTTTCTTGCACTCCTTCCCAGTTCAGCTGTTAATGACGTTCCTGCTTTCTTCTTTGAGACAAGGAGGTCTTGGGGCTGTGGGAAAAATGTCTTCTTTTTGACCCACCTTTCCAAACTACCTCCCAAGTGCCAGTAAAATGAATATTCAGATTCTGGATAAAGCACAGGGGGTTGACTTAAGTCTTTTCAAAGCAGATGTAATATCATTTTATAGATATTTCATATGCAAAATATGTTTTATGTAGTTATATCCTTTAGTTCTACTTCTTACCGGATATATTCCTTTTCAGTTTCATTTTCTTAAGACTATACAGTTGAGGTATTTGTGAAAATCCATAAGCAGTCGTTTTTATACTTGCTCTACGTAGAGGTAGCTTGAAAAGAGGAAGAGGTTTCCTGCCCTTCACAATGTAATTGGCCCTTTTAAAATCAGACAAACTAAATGAAAGTTTGAGAGAGACTAGGTGGTTAGAAAACAAGGGATATTACCAAGAACTTATAGATGAGGGGATTCAGGAATTGGATGTGAAGAATTTGGGAGGTAAACTATGAAGGTTTAAATACTCAAGGCAGTGGAGGGATGTGTAAAGAAATCTGCTTTTCCTTACTTTTTTTGAAATCTAGATTTTCATGACATTCACTTAGCTAGCTCTCCTGTTAGGCAATAAACTAACTCTCAGTCACTGCTGTTTCTTCAGCCATGTCATGCACTGTTCTGAACGTGTCTTTTTTTTTTGGGGGGGGGGAGAAGGGGAGGAAGGAGATGCTCTCTCCCTTCATGATTCCATCAACTCCCAGGGTTTGAATTATTTTCTATTCAGATGAATCCCAAATCTGTATATTCAGTCTCTCTCCTGAACTCCACTTCACACATCTGCTATCTCTTGGACATTTCAGGCTGGATATTTCAAACCTCAGCTTTCCCTCCAAACTTTTCTCAACTTTGCTGTAACTGCCTATGGTAATACTGTCCTTCAAGTCACCCAGCCTCAGTGGCATCCTTGACTTACCTGTCTTAGTCCACATACTCAATTGTATTGATTATTTCCTCCTTTACAATACTTCCTTGCCACTCAGAGCGTCATCACCTCCCACCTGAACTATGAAAAATCCTTAATGTAGTTAATTAATTATGCTATTTCCTCTATTACTATAAAGGCAGGGACTACTTTTTTTTTTCTTTTTTAAAAATAATACTAACAAGTAGGTTAATATCTGCCGTATGTCAATTACTTAACAAATGCTTATGGGCTGATTATGACAATATAATGATGACTGAAAATGCAAATCTTTGGAAATTCGTGGGAAATGGGGTGCCAGGTCTAAACTGAAAAAGGACTCTTCACAGAATGTCCTAGAGCAACCTGGGAATGCTATTGGTCTTACCAGCTAGAATATTCCTTAAAACTTATTGTCTCTTTTGTGATGTTAGTAACCAATCTTCCTTACACGGCATTACAGGTGCTGAATCCCCTTCTGGTGCTTATCTTCATCCCTATGTTTGACCTGGGTATCTATCCTCTGGTCAAGAAATGTGGAATCAACTTAACGTAAGTTATTGCTGCATCTGTTCCCCTTGGACACAAGTTCTCTATTGAGTTCTGAGATAGTGATGTTGGTAGTATTTGTCTAGTGATACATTGAAGTTAGTTTACCTTAGTTTTTCTGCTGTCTCTTATTTGTTAATTTCAAGATCATTTTGTAAATTCCTACAAAATTAAAACTGATCTGTATAATTTTCTTTTTTCCAGTTCCATATATAGCTGTGCTTTTAATTCAGGCTTTATGATTATGAAATCTCTTGCCTTTTTTTTTACTGAGAATATAGTGAGAGTTAAGGACCAGCTTCTTTTGTATTGTGTTTATATGAAATTTTGTAAAGAATTTAGCATAATGCTTGGCACATAGTAGGTATTTAATAAATACCTTATTTTCTTTCATTCCCTCTTCTAAGAAGTTTAGAGTATTTGGTGACATAATTTGAATGTGATGAGACCCATTCCTCATTGTAAAGGTGAATCAGATAATCCCTGGATGGAGAGAGTAATCAATCTTTTTGCCTTTGTTAGACTAGTTCAATCCAAGTCTACACATAGATAAATGTTTCTCTTGTTGCAAAACACATTTCATAGCATCTGCTCATTTTCTGCTTAGTAGGGACATCTTCAAATAGTCCTTTGTCACATGAATCTTGTTCCTTCCCTTACCCAGATCTATTAGGAAAATAGCAATTGGTATGATCCTGGCATCCCTATCATTTGCAGTTGCAGCTGCTGTTGAGATCAAGATAAATGTGAGTACAAACCCAAGATTCAAATACATGAGCTCTAATGTAAATTGAAAATGCCTCACTGAATATTCATTCTGTTTACTTAGAGGATCCATTAATAAAAAAATTTTTTAATGAATAAAAAAAAGAAAAACGAAAACCTTCATTTATCATTGTATCAGTTCTTTCAACATTTTTCTCTACAATGTTATTTATAATAATAGCAAATTTTATCCATGGTTTTATTAGTGTAGTGTAGAAGAATCTTTTACTAATACAGATTATTTGCATTTTAGTAGTTGATTTTTAGGAATTTATATGGTTTAAGTTTCACCACCTGGTAACCAAATTTCTAGTAATAATAAGTTGCTCCTTGAATGACAAATACATTAGTTTTTCATTGGGATCATAGTCAAAGGCTCTCCAGCATAATGGGATCTATCAGAACTTGTCATTACTTTGAGAACCAAAGATTGCCTACCTATATCAGGAGGCATCAGAATAATTTACTTTATAAATTAAATTTTCGGCCCCCACAAAAGCTTTAATGGCTTAAAATTGAAGTAAAACTTTTGGAACAAACTTAAAAAGTTTTGACAGTATATGAATTGGCACTTATCTCCATTTTACAAAGGAAAACTGAGGCTCAAAGATGCTAGATGGTTTTCCCAAAGTGCGAGAGCTAGTAATTGTAACCTTACTAGGCATGAGACTTGATTCCAGATCTTTTAACCACTTCAGAATGCTGCCTGCCCAATCCAAATCTAATCATTCTTATTAAACTAGAAATGTTTATGAAACCAATGCTAGAAACACATATGATATATTAAACAAATGAATATCAAGAGTTAAAGAACTGAATTGGGATTAAGTGACTTGCCCAGGATCACATATCTGCTGGTATATTAGATTTGAACTCGGGTCCTCCTGATTTCAGGGCCAGTCTTCTAGCCACATACCATTTAGCTGCCCCTGATGTTTATGATTCTCATATGGTGTTTATTGTTCTTAGGAAATGAGCCCACACAAGCCAGGAAGCAAAGAGATGTACCTGAAAATACTGAATCTGGCAGATGATGAAGTGAAAGTGGGATTGATGGGTTATCAGAACAACTCTCTGTTTTCAGACACCATCAAGCCCTTCCAGGTGAGGGGGGAGATGGAACCAGGATGATTTGGGATCACACTTGCATGGTATCCCCAATTATCAGCATGGTTATTTAGAGTGACCTAGCCAAAGATCTCAGCCTATCTCCTAATCACTTCCAAAAATAGAGCTCTTAATCGTGGGTCTGTGGATATAATGGAGAGCTATTTCAATACAATTGATTTCGTTACAATCCTATGTATTTTTTGTGTTAAAAAAACATTATTTTGAGAAGTAAAAGATCCATAGGTTTTTACCAGACTTCCAAAGAACTCCATGATACAAAAAAGGTGAAGAACTCTTGATCTATTCACCAGTTTGACAATAAAGATTGCTATCTGTATTATATCTTCACTCATATCTATAATGATAGTAAGCATTTCTGAGTCTCCATTGCCCTCACTCCTTATGGAATTGTGATGCTCATGAAAGTAGCAAAGAGACTATTTGGTAACTGCCTAGAATCATAGATTTAGATTAAAAGAGACCTTAGACATCACCTGGTGATCGCTGGATTCCACTTCTAACATCCTCATGTACAAATAAGGAAAATGAGACCCAGAAAAGTTATGTGATTTGACCAAAATTGTGTAAGTTCAAAACTATCATGTTCAACTTTGCAGTGAAGATTTTTTTTATCCTGCATATTTTTTTTAATGTCTTTCTGTAGCAAATAGACCATTCCAAAATGCTCCTGAACACAGAGAGACAGAGTTTTTACTTCCAGCTACACTTTCACAACACGTCTGTCACCAATGAACATATCCTGGAAGAGAAGAACAAATACAGCTTGGTCACTCATGCAGATCAAAGGGGAGTTTCCAGTCTCCTGGTGAGTGTTGGGATAGTCCTTAATGGTGAACCTCTTTGGTATACCCAGTGAAGTGATGGGCTCATTATCTGGGCAGAATGGTCTTTGTGATTGTTATCAAGCAAGTCCCTGCTCCTCTAGTATAAATAATTCATTGATGGCTAAGTCTAAAGGATTAATAAGACTTGTTTTTGCTCAGAATTTAATGACCCATGCCCTTTGTTGTGGGCCCTCTATACTCCTTCCCCTCCCCACAAAAGAGAGGAAAAGCTATATCATATATTTCCACATACAAAGTAGAATACAGAAAAGGATTATCTGTGAAAATGCAAGTTTCTATGACATACAGCTTGCCTTTCTTAAAGAGTATGTAATGTATTCAACATGTTATTTTTAAATTAACCTGCTTATCTGTGTTTACTTTTGAACTTCCATTCTACTCTCCTGTCAAATAAAAAAAAATGCAATGCTTTACTCATTGGACAATGTATGTTTCATTCCTTCCATCAAGTTTATTTATGACTATTAGGAAGAAAGTATCTTGCTTCATCTATTACATTCATATGTAATTTATTCACATAATTTATTTAGCCATTCCCCACTGGATGGACAGTTCTTTTGTTTATAATTCTTGATACAACAAAAGTTGTGATATGAATGCTTTTGTACACAGAAATCTTTTTCTTTTTTCTTTGATATCTTTGAAGATTAAGTCTAAGCATGCAGTGGATAGAGCACCAGCCCTAAAGTCAGGAGGACCCGAGTTCAAATGTGACTTCAGACACTTCCTAGCTATGTGACCCTAGGCAAGTCACTTAACCACAATTGACTTCAGGGAAAAAAATTAATCACCCTATTTTCCTGCAATCCTTCCAATAGTTATCATTTTTCTTTTTTTGGTCATCTTTGTTGATATAATACAGGTATGATGTGGGACCACATGATTTTAAATTTCATTTATCCATGGTTTGGAAGATTTTTTTCTTCCTTTGAGAATTGCCTTTTTACAGCCCTATTTGTAGTGGCTAGAAGCTGGAAAATGAATGGATGTCCATCAATTGGAGAATGGTTGAGTAAATTGTGGTATATGAACGTTATGGAATATTATTGTTCTGTAAGGAATGACCAGCAGCATGAATACAGAGAGGACTGGCGAGACTTACATGAACTGATGCTAAGTGAAATGAGCAGAACCAGGAGATCATTATATACCTCAACAACGATACTGTATGAGGATGTATTCTGATGGAAGTGGATCTCTTCGATAAAGAGAGTTAATTCAGTTTCAATTGATCAAGGATGGACAGAAGCAGCTACACCCAAAGAAAGAACACTGGGAAATGACTATAAACTGCTTGCATTTTTGTTTTTTTCCTGGCTTATTTATACCTTCTAAATCCAATTCTCCCTGTGCAACAAGAGAATTGTTCGGTTCTGCACACATATTGTATCTAGGATATACTGTAGCCTATTCAACATGTAAAGGACTGCTTGCCATCTGGGGGAAGAAGTGAGTGCAAGGGATAATGCTGTAAAAAAAATTACCCTGGCATGGGTTCTATCAATAAAAAGTTATTTAAAAACAAAAAAAGAGAATTGCCTTTTTATATGCTGTGATGATTTTCTAATTCATTTTGATTTCTCTATATTACAGATAAAGAACACAGTAACCTCAACAGTCAGTGGAATGGCAGCTGTGAGGTATAAATCACAAATCACTGGGCATTCCTGGGGTTCTCTTTCTCCACTGGATCATGATGTAGGTTTGATCTGTGACCTGTAGATTGAGAGATCTTGCTTGTGTTGATTAGAGATTCATTGTGGATTGCCTAGAATGATCAGGTCAACAAAGCATAGCAGAAAGGCAAGTTAATTTTGATGGGATTAGGGCATGACCCAGGTTCTTCACAGTCCTGAGTCCTTTTGTCTCCTGCTTATATTTATTATTTCCCTCTTGCTCTGTGCTCTGAAAAAGAGAATTAGGTCAGGAATTCCTAACCTTTTTTTGTATCATGAACTCTTTGGCAGTCTAAAGCCTGTTTACTCTTACTCAGAAGCATGTTTTAAAATTAATATAAAATGGATAGAATTATAAGGAACATCAATTCTGTGGAAAATGCATTTATCAGAACATTTAAAAACAAAATAACAAGCTCATGGACCCTAGGTTAAGAATTTATACAGTAGGGAATTCTTTTCAGAGGTTTGTCTATTTCTGTTCTAACAACTTTTTTCTGACTCACAGGTTTATTAACACCTTGGATAAAGATGTTAACATCACCTTAAGCAGAAATGCCTTCCTCATTGTTGGCAAAGACTATGGCATCTCTGTTTACAAAACCGTGGAAAGGGGAAAGTAAGAGCTTTAACTTTTTCTTTTTCTTTTGCTGAGACAATTGGGATTAAGTGACTTCCCCAGGGTCACACGGCTAGGACGGGTTAAGGATTTGAAGTCAGATCCTCCTGATTTCAGGGCTGGTACTCTATTGAATGCGCCATCTAGCTGCCCCAGAAATTTATCTTTTTGGAAATTACTTTAAGAAGATGTTCTCAAAAGTTTGTAATGTACAAGGGTAAAAGATTGAGGCATATCTGCAGTAATCAAATAGGAAAGAGAAAATTTTTGCATGTATTTTGAAAATAAAAAGCTATTATTTAAGAAACATTTTAGATCAAGGTGCTGAAATGTTATTCTTTTCACATTAAAAAAGCACTTAAATCCCTTACTTTTTGCTTTTATTGTATTATTATTTAAATAATTTTGAGACAGATTTCTGACCTTTTGAAGTCTAGTTTGCTTAGAATAGGAAATATCCTTTTGAGGCACAGTGTAGTTTTGGGTTTAAGATCGCTCTTTCGTTCTTTTTCCAGATACCATAATGTGCAGTGTAGGACACAAGACAAGGACTTCTCCTTGGACCTGGGGCTACTTGATTTTGGTGCAGCATACACAGTTGTCATTATTAATGTAGGTAGTTCTTTCCCTTCTCATTTCTTCCTTTTTTTTAACCCCTTTTTCATTTCTTTCCCCCTATCTTCACTTTCTTTCATCCAAGGAGCCTGCTTGGAAGTAGATGTAAGTAAATGAGGAAAGATGAGATGTTATTCATTGGGCAAGAGACTCATTTCCTACCCATAGAAGGCCCACTGAGATCTCTTCATTTTGTGGACCTTTTTCTATGTATGGGATTTTAAAGAGTTATGGCATTTTATACTTCTAAATAGTGTGAAGACTAGAAATCAGAATTTACGTCCGTTCTTCATACTCAAATAAGATAATTTGCTCTAGTCTCAACATGGCCCCTAGAAATAATATCACTATCTAGGATGTTTGATTAGGTTGCTGCTTCCCTAAGTATGACTTGAGCTAAAGGACTTACTTCACTTGATTCCCTGAAATCCTGGAAACGAAATCACTGAAACGCTTCTTTTGAAGTATAAGAAATTAAGCAGCTGTCTTAACACTGCAAAAAGATCAATTTAGTTTTGGACCCTTCAGAGCTCTTATCGTGGAGAGCCGAGCAAATTAAGTATATATGAGGAAAGGTGTATCCTTGATTTCTAATATAAATTTCAATCCTTATTGTTTCTGACCTATTAGATGACAAAGAATAGAAATTAATGATCATCTTGAAAATATTAATTTGAAAAGAGTAATAACCAAGAGAATACTGTTATTATGATTGGTTGAAAAGATACTTGCATCTCAGAACAGTTTTTCTGGTACTGCTGGTAAATCTCCCTTCTTTCCTGCTTAGAGTTCTGATCAAGGTCTCCGAGCGTGGAAAACTGAAGATATTCCAGCCAATCAATTGTCCATTGCATGGCAGGTGCCACAATACATGCTAGTTACTGCGGGCGAGATTATGTTTTCTATCACAGGGCTTGAGTTCTCCTATGCTCAGGTAACATTTTTTTTTTATATATTTTCTTTTTATGTTGAATTAAGAAATACCAAATCATATGAAAATTTCAATATACATAATAAAAAAATTAAATTATACATGAAACTGCAGATTTTATTTATGATATACAGCTTATTTTTCTTTTCAAGTTTATAGTAATTAGTCAGCTTCCAGAGAGCTTCTTTTAAGTCTCAGCTAAAATTTCACCTTCTAAAGGAGGCGTTTCCCAATCCTTCTTTATTCTAGTGCCTTCCCTCTGTTGATTATTTCCTTTTAAATTATTTATTGTTTGTATGTTTTCATGTAGTCTCCTAGAACACATTGTGAGTTTCTTGAGAGTAGGGACTACCTTTTGCCTTTCTTTGTATTCCCAGGGCTTAGCACAATGCCCAACAGGCATTTAACAAATGTTTATTGACTGATTGACCAGCTTTCAAAGCTGTCTCAGGTAAGGCTTTTCAGAGGTAGGAAGAGCATGATTCTTGTTCAGTCACTCAGTCATGTCTGACTTTTTGTGACTCCATGGACCATAGCACACCAGACCCTTCTGTCCTCTACCACTTATTGAAGTCTGTCCAAGTTCACATTCCTTGTTTCTGTGATACTGTCTATCCATCTCATTCTTTGCTGTCCCACTTTCCTTTTGCCTTCAATCTTTCCTAGTATCTTGTCTTCTCAATATGTGGTCAACATATTTAAGCTTCAGATTCAGTATTTGACTTTCCAGTAAATAGCATGAATTGATTCCTTTTGAGAATTGACTGATGTAACATTCTTGCTGTCCAAAGGTCTCTCAAAAGTCTGCTGTAGCACCACAATTCAAAAGTGTCAGTTCTGTGGCACTCGGCTTTCCCTGTAGTCCAACTCACATAGCCATATGTTACTATTAGAAAACCCATAGCCTTGACAATATAGACCTTTGTCCCTAAGGTGATATCTCTGCTTTTTAATATGCTGTTCAGATTTGCTTTCATTCTAATGAGCAAGTATCTTTTAATTTCGTGACTGCCATCACCATCTGTAGTAATCTTTGAGCATAATTCAGGGAACTAGTAATTTGAATTCTTGAGTTTCCCTAACAGGATAGAGGACATAGGCCAAGGGCCTTCTTCCTCTTAGGCCTTTAGATTCCTAACCTATGACAATGGTAGAATGGCAGCTTGGCTCCAAGCGACCTTCATAACCACAGAACCAAGCAACTCATATACTCAGGCGAAGGTGTAGTACTCAAGCTCACATGATAGCTAAGTTTAGTGGGTACTATTTTATTTTAAAGATTTATATCCTAGGAGAATAAAAAGTTCTTCAAAGACAAGGATAATTTGAATTTTGTCTTTATATATTCACAACTTAACATGGTATCTTACATAAGGTAGACACTTAAATCTTTATTGAGTGGGAAGTGGAGTAGGGGAGGGAAACTTTCTGGGGGAAATTGAGGAGGCTTAGAGAAACTCTGTTTTTTGTACTCTCTTTAGGCACCCTCCAGCATGAAGTCAGTGTTACAAGCAGCCTGGCTCATGACAGTGGGTATGGGGAACGTCATCGTACTTATTGTGGCACAGACCAGTGCTTTGGTGCAGGTATGGGTCCTATTATGACACCTAGTCACATGCATTCCCCCAGGCACTTGTGGTACAAAACAAGGTAGCTGCATGGCTGCTGTCTGAAAAGTGAACATTTGGGGATATGTCTTTGGAAGTGAACAATGACTCCTGTGGATGTAGATGAGAAACTAGTTTGTTTTTTTTAATGATATGAGCTAATGACCACAGAATGCCTCAGAATTGCGTAATTTTTCTGCCAAGGAGGACAAGAATTGAGTAGGAGCTGTAGGGGCTGTAGGGGCAAGGAAGCTATATGGAAGTTAGGTAGAGAGATGAGAGTTTTTCCTCATAACATCCACTAAAGTCCTACTCTGAGATCTCATCATGGTATGGAGGGAATCCTGAATTCTCAAGGATTATATCAACAGTATAAACTTTTATAAACTCTTGTCAGGTCCTCCTGATCTGGGAAAGTTTTTAAAACAAGCCCAGAAATGGCCTCCACATCTGCTGTCCAAGCACCAACTTAATAAGTTCAGATATGCAAATCATCATTAGGTGGTGAATTTTTGTGGCTTCAGGAATGCGTTTAATCTATCTACAATGTTGAAAGCTTGATAAGAGCTCCTTTCATTTGTGCGAATCACAATAGTAAACAAAATACTCAAGACAAAAGAAATCACAGATCTTTGAGGCATTGAATTATGATCATTTGAAGATGGTTGGATCAGTACAGAATTAAAATGAGAGTTAAAAAGAACTTTTTCAGAATGTCTTTAGGAAAACATGGTGTGGCAGAAAAACTGTTGGATTTGAATTGAGGGATATGGAAAGAATGGGGCCTGGTCAGAGTTTACACTGTGATGGAAACCTACTGAGAACAACTTATTTCCTTTCTCCCATGCACATCTAGTTATAGTTCTGGTCCTTTGAGATCCTTGAGTGAGTTATACTGATAGATTCAGTGAAGTCAGAATCTCCTAGAGATCACTTCTCACTAATAAAAAAATTATGGCAAGAGTGTATAAATTTTTCTTGTAGTACTCTCCCTTAAATGTCCTATTCTGCTATCTCATCAAAGAATATAGGTGATTCTAGAATGATGAGAAGACTATGCCAGAAGAGCATAAACTCTGGTTTATTCTACCAAACTATGAAGTTATCAGCAATAACTCTAAAAGGCTCTGATAAGTTATTAAAATAGGTTGTGATCTACATTGATATCTACATCAGCAACCACAGACCTTTAACAGAGTGAACTATAGAATAGTTTACAATTTACAAAGCACTTTCCTCACTATAATTCAGTGACACAGCAAATATAAGTATTACACATGAGGAAACAGTCTTAAAGAGAGGTTATTTGTCCAGAGTTATTGAACTGGGAACCAAACTCTGGGTTCCGACATCAAGATATCCAGAAAAGGTCGATTTCATATCCTTCCACAGTCCCAGTACCACATATTATAGAAGGAAACAAAGATATTTCTAATATTTAGCTAGCAACTCCCATGCTGCAAGGTCAATCTGTTTAGCTTGACTAATCCTCAGAAAAGCTGGATTTACTATTTGTCCATTATAATAACCATTCCCTCCATTTTTATATTCCCTGTAATGTCTTCATAAGAAATCCCTGTTCTGCAAGACTTTTTGTATGACAATGTGACACCTATATACACAATTTCCCAGTGAGTCCTGACATGTTTTCTAAAGTCTTTAAAAATTTTTTTCTTTCTGTCTTTCTCTTCACAGTGGGCCGAATTTATCTTGTTTTCTGGTCTCCTGCTTATTGTTTGTATTATCTTTTCCATAATGGGCTACTACTATATTCCTATAAAACCAGAAGATTATAATCTGGAAGACACAGAACCTTCTCACATCGAGGGAAACACGAGAGACCTGGCAATCCAGAAAACGAAACTCTGATTGTTCCCTTAGCTCTACTCCAAACCTTTATTTCTTTTATATTATTTTATCTACCCAAATCAGTCTATCTCATCCCTAGTCCTGATCTTAGCCTATATCTATATTGAGTATCCTTCTCACTGGGCTAGGTCAAAGAAGTAATACCTATTTCATCAGAGACGCCGATGCAGCTGTCATTCATCATACTCGAACAAGAAATTCAGCCACTCCACACCTCAGTCTCATCACCTATTCTTAGAGAATAGAGTCATGCATTGTTCTGGTGAAGCTGGGACAGATGGTTATTTCTTGTGTGTCTAAAAGAATGTGAAGAAAATAATTTAGATGTTACTGTGTAACTTTTTATATAACTGTTTAACTGTGACATTTTTCAATATGTGAATGCATACTGTTGTGGGAGAAGGGGAAATATGCACCTGTATTTGCCATTCGAACATTGCCAAATGTTCTTGGTTCTCTTATCTGGGTTTTGGTCATTTAACTTTGGGCTTTTGTCAGTGCATCATGATTGTTTGAATCTAAGTAAATTGATTTATACTAATCAAACTATATTAGATGATTGATCATTGTGCAATTATTATTCACAAAATCTACTAAGGATATTGCTACTAAATAGCAGCTTATATTTTCATAGCACTTTATTGTTTATAACAACCTTATGTAGTAGGTAATTTAATAGATCAGAGTGCTAGTTTATTAACTTCTAATGGGGGGAAAAGGAAGAGCTTGAAAGAGATTAGAATTTTTCTATCCTAACATGAAAAGAGGGGGACATCTTTTTTTCCAAGTATTGACATATAATGGAAATCACGTTAAAGGTTAAAAGTCTGTTTGATGTTCTTGGAGCCAGAAAAAGGAAATCAGTCTAAGTCACTTAAATGTTCTTTAAGGGAATATAGTATGAAAATTATGGAATAATGATTAGCCATCCAATCTTCACATCACTGAACCATAATGCTCCAGAACATGCAATATATTTGCTAATTGTCATCATTTTCAGTATTCAGTACTTTTCTCTATAGCCTCTTTAAATTATACCATTCCTTTTCCACTTAACCCTCATTCAAAATTGCTTTATAATTCTGAAAATCTTTTTTACGTGGATTCCTTCAGCAATTCAATTCCACAAATACTTGTTAAGTACATACTATTTCTAGGGCATGAAATGGGATATAAATTTTAAAAAATCACAGTTCCTGAATTCAAAAATTTACAGCACAGTAGGAAGGCAAGGTATATATAAATAATTTATATGTCATAAGTGATATTAATCTTCTGAATATTTTATTTTTTTCTAGTTACATGTAAAGTTTTCAACATTCATTTTTTATAAGTTCCAATATTTTTCTCCCACCCCCTCTTATTTTCCCTCTCCCAAAGACAGCAAGTCATCTAATATACACACACACACATATATATATAATCATTTTAAACATATTTCCATATTTGTCATATTGTGAAAGAAAAATCAGATCAAGAGGGGAAAACAATGAGAAAGAAAAAGCAAACAAACAAAAAATGAAGATAGTATGCTTTGATCCACATTTAATCTCCATAGTTCTCCCTCTGAATGTGAATGACATCTTCCATCTCAAATCTATTGGAATTGTTTTGGATCATCCAATTGCTGAAAAGAATTAAATCTATCACAGCTGATCATCACATAATCTTGCTGTTAATGTGTGTAATGTTTCCTGGTTCTGTTCACTTAACATCAGTTCATGTAAATTCATCGTTTCTAAATGAACTAATACTATTCCATTACATTCCTATACCATAATTTATTCAGTTATTTCCCAATTGATGGTCATTCATTCAATTTACAATTCCTTGCCACCACAAAAAGAGTTGCTATAAACATTTTTGCATATGTGGGTCCTTTCCCCTCTTTTCTGTTCTCTTTGGGATATAGACCTAGTAGTGACACTGCTGGAACAAAGGTTATATAGTTTTATAGTCTTATGAGTACAGTTCCAAATTTTGGTGAGATTAAGATTTTAAAATGAATGTATAATTCCAGGAAGGAAAGATGACTTAACAACTGGAGGAATTAGGAAATTGCACATGAAGTTACAAATCTACCATATACAATCTGCTATTTTTCCAAATATACAACAAAGCTATGTAAATTTGTATTTCCTCTTCTCTCCCCCACCCTAGAAATGGCTACTATTAGAAACAAATAGGTATATATATATGTATACCTATATATATATATGTAAAATCACTCTAAATGTATTTCTATTTATCATTTCTCCAGATGCAGATAGTGTTCTTTATATGTCCTTTATTGTTAATTTGTAAATTCATATAATTAAAAAAGTGAAAGATGCTATATGTAATCAAGATTGTTACATAATATCCTCTCTTAGAAGGATCCTAGGGCAGTCAGTTGCCCTCAGGATTTGTGTTGCCTAACAATTTGTGACAGGTGATATGCTTGCCAAATTTATACATAATATAAAGGTAACAGGGAGAAGGATAGCTGACACACTGGATGACAAGACCACAGAGACTAGAGCTCTGTGTTAAATATGATTAAGATGAAATTTAATAGAAATATTATATTTTTTATTTTATTTTACAAATATTTCCCTATAAACTTTTTTTTTAATTTTATTTTATTTAATAATAACTTTGTATTGACAGAATCCATGCCAGGGTAATTTTTTTACATTATCCCTTGTACTCGCTTATGTTTCGTTTTTTCCCCTCCCTCCCTCCACCCCCCCCCCCCCAAGATGGCAAGCAGTCCTATATATGTTAAATATGTTGCAGTATATCCTAGATACAATACATATTTGCAGAACCAAACAGTTCTCCTGTTGCACAGGGAGAATTGGATTCAGAAGGTAAAAATAACTAGGGAAGAAAATCAAAAATGCAAATAGTTCACATTCCATTTCCCAGTGTTCCTTCTTTGGATGTAGCTGTTTCTGTCCATCATTTATCCATTGAAACTCAGTTGGGTCTCTGTCATAGAAATCCACTTCCATCAGAATACATCCTCATACCATATCGTTGTCGAAGTGTATAATGATCTCCTGGTTCTGCTCATCTCACTTAGCATCAGTTCATGTAGGTCTCTCCAGTCCTCTCTGTATTCATCCTGCTGGTCATTCCTTACAGAACAATAATATTCCATAACATTCATATACCACAATTTACCCAGCCATTCTCCAATTGATGGGCATCCATTCATTTTCCAGCTTCTAGCAACTACAAACAGGGCTGCTACAAACATTTTGGCACATACAGGTCAATAGGAATAAATATTGAGTATTACTTTTAGACTTAGAATCCTTCCAAAACCCCTAGTTTCTTAAGTATGGGATGAGTCAAACTGTCCGTTGAAAGATAATTAAATCTAGCCCCATTCCTCACTTCCAGTCATCCCTCCATATCATCTAACTGCCATGGCATTTCTGCCTTTTAAAGTCCTTCATGACCTGGTCTTTTCCTACCTTTCCAGTATTTTTATACCATACTCTGTGATACAGAGTCACAGTGCTTATAGTACACTGTATTTCCTGACTCTGGAAAGTTTTTCTGGCTGTCCCTCATGCCTGGAATTTCCCCTTTGTTGGCTTCCCTGGATTCTTTCAGATCCTAGCTAAAACCCCATCTTCTACAAGAAGCTTTTTCCTAATTCCCTTTAATGTTAATGTCCATCCTCTATGATTATCTCCATTCTAACTTGTATATTGTTTGCCCTTAAATAGTTAGACTATGAGTTACTTGAGAGTCTCTTTGCTTTTATTTGTATCCCCACCTTTTAGGAAAGAGTCTTATATAATAAGTACTAAATAAATGCGTATTGACTTGATTTGGCCTTGTTTGTGCACCCAACCAGTGAAATCCACAGCTCATGTGTGGGAACAAATTGATGTATAAGACTTCACTATATCTAGCCAGTCAATCCCAGTTACTCCACTGTCGCTCTTGCCATGTCAGCTGTGCATTGGTTCCTTACAGTAATCAAATTGATACTCCCAATGCTCCTCATATTTTCATTGCCTTGTGGCTCTATTCATTATTATGGCTTTACTCTTTCCTAGGCATAAATTCTCAATGCATTGACTGAGGAAATGCAAATCCCTTGAGAGCCCAATCTCTTTTTTTTATTTGTATCTCCCAATGTTTAGTAAGGAAAATTTTTCCTCCCAGGTATTGCTCATCCATTCTAGTGTGATTAGAAGAGTGAAAGAAATCTTTGGATTTTACTGGTCGTTATTTCAGAGTTAAAAAAGCTGTTGTGATCTTGGACTGTATCAAGAAAGGCATAACTTCAAGGAATAAGGTGAAAATAATCACTATACAAATGCACTAATCATACTTCTGAAATATTGTATTTGCTTCTCTGAGACTATTTAGAAAAAGCATTGAAAAATTCTAGAGTATACAGAAGATGGTGAATCCATGTCATGTGAGTTCCAGTTGAAGGAAGTGGCGATGTTCAGATACAGAAGATAAAAGTTAAAGGGGAACATGATAGCTGCCTTCAGGGATTTGAAGGGCTTTCATGTGGAAGAGAGATGAGATTTGTTCTTTGTCCCCAGAGGACAGAATAATGAATTGAAATTACAAAGAGGTTTGATATCAGGAAAAACTTCGAGACAAATAAAGCTATTCATGAATGGAATGGACTTTCTCAAGTGTAAATTACTCATTTTTTTTTCTCATAGTCTTTATAAGTCTCCACACAGTCTCTCTCCACATATCATTACAGACAAATCTACCCCCACCCTGCCCAACTCATGCTGTCTGATCTGAAAGACTGATCCTTCCTTTCTTAGCTAATCTTCTAACAAAAAAATACCTGATGCCTTTACTTCCTCATCTCTTATTCCACAATCTTTTGCAATTTAGATTTTCAACTTATCACTCTGCTGAAATTGCTCTCCCCAAAATTTACCAACAGTTTTCTCTGACTGGCAAAAGTCATAACCCCCAGAGAGTGAAATGAAAGGCACCCTGCCTGCACCATTTTCCTTGGGGCCCCTCTGCCAGTTGGTCTCCAAAGCTTTGAAAGAGAATCAGTGGCAGAAGTTAGTGCTTTGCTATGGGGGTTGGGCCCAGCTTGTCTTGAGGTCTCTGGCCAAGTCTAAATCTAGAAAGATAGAAAAGCAGAGAGAAAGAGCAATCAGAAGCACGAGAAAGCAGGATTCTTCCATCTATGTTAGAACTTAATTGTTTCAGACAGGTGCATGACTTCTTGTTATTCAGTCATTTTTCAGTTATGTCCAATTTTTCAAGACCCCATTTGGGATTTTCTTGGCAAAAAATACTGGAGTGGTTTACCATTTCCTTCCTCAGCTCACTTACAGATGAAAAAACAGACAAATAGGGTTAAGTGATTTGCTTAGGGTCACACAGCTAGTAAGTGTCTGAAGCCAGATTTGAACTTTTCTTTCCAGTTTCAGGCCCAGTGTTCCACAAAGATTACCCCCCAAATCAACTGATCAATGGAAAAAGTTTTAGAAATGCCTACTATATCAAAAAATTATTTTATAGAGCTAGAAAAAATTCTTCTGGAAGAACAAAAGGGAAATATATCAAGGAAATTAATGAAAAAAAATACAAAGGATGGTGGCCTAGCAGTACTTAAAATTCTATTATAAAGCAGCAGTCATCAAAACCATTTGGTACTGGCTATGAAATAGAGTGATGGATCAGTGGAATAGGTAAGACACATATGACATAATAACTATAGTAATATAATAGTTGATAAACCATCAGATGCCAGTTTCTGGGATACGAACTCGGCATTTCATAAAAATTGCTGGGAAAACTAGAAAATAATTTGTCAGAAACTTGGCACAGACCTACTTCTCACACCCCATACCAAAATAAGGTCAAAATGGGTACATGATTTGGGTGTAAAGAGTGATGCCATAAGCAAATAGGAAATCAAGGAATATTTTATCTATCACATCTTTGGAGAAGGTAGGAATTTATGACCAAAGAAGAACTAGAAAACATTATGAAATGCAAAATGGACAATTTTGATTAAATTCAATTAAAAAGGTTTTGCATAAGCAAAACCATTGCAAAGAAGATTAAAAGGAACATACAAAGCTGGAAAAAAATTTAACAAAGATCTCATTTCTAAAACATATAAAGAACTGTGTCAAATTTATAAGAATAGAAGTCCTTCCCCAATAGATAAATGGTCAAAGGATAAGAACAATTTTCAGATGATGAAGTAAAAGCCATTTATAGTCATATGAAAAAAAAATGCCTAAATCACTATTGATTAGAGAAACACAAAACAACTTTGAGGTATCACCTCACACCTCTCAGATTGGCTAAGATGACAGGAAAAGATGATAAATGTTGGGAAAGGATATGGAAAAACTGAGACATTAATGTATTATTGGTAGAGTGATGGATTGATCCAACCATTTTGGAGACAATTTAGAAGTAGGCCCAAAGGATCATAAAACTCTACATTCCCTTGATCTGTATCCCAAGGAAATCATAAAGGAGGGAAAAGAATCTACATGAGGAAAAATGTTTATAGCAGCTCTTTTTGTGGTGGCAAAGAATTGAAAAATGTGTAGATGCCCATCAACTGGAGAATAGCTGAATAAGCTGATTTTAGAAAGGCCTGGAAAGATTTATTCGAATTGATGCTGCCCAAAACAAGAAACACCAGGAATCATATATAGTAACAACAAGAATGCGATGTTCAATTATGAACAGCAGTTCAGTGATCCAAGGGAATTCCAATAAATTTTGGATAGAAAACACCATTTACATCCAAAAAGGGAATTGTGGAGACTGAAAGTAAATCAAAACAGGACACATTCATTTTTTTTCCTGTTTTTTTCTCTCTCATGGTTTTTCTCTTTTGTTTTGATTTTTCTTCCCCAACATGATTCATAAAGAAATGTATATTTAAAAAGTTAATGTCCACATATAATCAGAAAAAATAAAACAATTTTAAGAAATTAAAGTACCTATTCTGTGGCAGACATTGGGATTCAAAAGGAGACAAAAGATAGTTCCTATCTTCAAGGAACTCATATCTAATGGGGGAAACAATTTCATTGTTGTTGGTGGTGATAATTTCAGCTTTTATTTCTTTGTGACCCTATTTGGGATTTTCTTAGCAAAAATCCTAGAGTGGTTTGCCATTTCCTTTTCCAGATTACTGGTCAGATGAGGAAACTGAGGCAAAGTTAAGTTACTTGTCCAGAGCCAAAAAGCTAGTAAGTGTCTGAGGCTGAATTTTAATTCATGTAAGTGAGTCTTCTTGATTCCATACCGCTTAGCTGCCCCATTGGAGAGAGAACTTGCAAAAAATGTACATAAACAGGATCAATAGAAAATACAATAAGGAAGGCACTAGAATTAAAAGGGATTGGGAAAGACGTCTTGTAAAAGAGGTGATTTTACTTGGGACTTAGAAGAAGTCAGGGAAATCAGAAAGCAGGTATGAGAGACAGATAAAATGCCTGGAGCCAAGAAACATAATTTCTTTTTATTGAACAGTGAGGAGACCAGTGTTACTGGATTAAAAAAAAAAATAACATAATGGGAAATACTATATAAGATGGCTGGAAAGACAAAAAGGGACCAAGCTAAAAGGCTTTGAATACCAAATAGAGAGTTTTGTAAGGTGAAAAAAAGACACTAGAGTTTATTGAATGGAGTGGGAATTAGAGGATGACATGGTATATCTGAGATTTAGGAAAATAACTTTGGTGGATAAATGGAGGATGGATTGAAATGGGAGGCATTTGAAGCTGATTGATAATGGAGATAATAGGATGAATGTTCTAAATAAAAGGTCACATCATAAGGGAGGAAGAATAAAGTATTTATATACTGGCTATTATATGTCAGGCATTGTGCTAAACATTTAACAAATATTATTTCATTTGATTCTCATCAACAAAACTCTGTGAGGTAGATGCTATTATTATCCCCATTTTACAATTGAGGAAATTGAGGCAGAGGTCACAAGGCTGGTAAGTATCCAAGAGAGGATTTGAACTAAAGGTCTTTTTTGCTTAAAGCCTACTAATCTATCCACTGTGTCACCCACCTATCACTATAAACAAATTAGAGGAACATGGAAATTAGAGTAACATTCAAATCTATAAATAGGGAAAGAAATCACAGAATACAAAACAGATAGTTTTGATTACATATAATTAAAAGGTTTTAAGCAAACAAATCGAATGTAGCTGACTAGAACAGAAACCTCATAGATATTTGTAATTATATAAAGATAAAGATTCTATAGTTTTAGAAATCTTATAGATATAGATAGATGAGAGAGCAAAAGTGAGAATGAGAGGCAAAGACACACACACACACATAAAGACAGGGAAAGAGAGAGAGAGAGAGAGAGAGAGAGAGAGAGAGAGAGAGAGAGAGAGAGAGAGAGAGAGAGAGAGAACGAATGAAAACGAGTACAGCATGTGCCAGCTGCCACTTTTGCCATGTTAACCCCTGCTTCTTTCAAACTCCCTTGGAGACCATGCAGAACACTGAACTCAAGATCTCTGATAAGAACAGGACCCTGTGGCTACTGAATTTTCTTTCAGCCTGCCTCTGCAGCTATCCCTTAAAAGAACATCTCTTAAGGGGTTGAAACTAGGCAGCTGCCTCTGCTGGTAGTCTGGTAACTAAAAAACCAGAAACAAAGTTCTCATTTTCAAAGTCTTTGGCCATTGAATGTGATTTTAGTAAAGATAAATACTATTTTAAAAGATACCTTATCATCTGCTTTTCTATTGCACTCAAGGACCAATGGACTGCTTGTATTTGAATTTTACAGGAAATCTTCTATATATATATTATCTCCCTCATGAGATTGAGGCATTTTTGCATTCTTGAGAGCAAAAATTGTTAGACTTTTCTCTTTTTATCCTTATCATTCAGTACTCAATGCTTTGCACATTGTAAATACTTAAGATTTTTTTTAATTCCTTCATTTGTGGCAACAAACAATTAAAAGAAAAAGGAAGAGAGAGAGAGAAAGAGAGAAAGAGAGAGAGAGAGAGAGAGAGAGAGAGAGAGAACTGATTCAAACAAAACAAAAGCCAAACCCCAATAAGCACATGATTAGAGAATATGAGCAGTAATTTTCTTTTTTCTTAATAATAGCCTTTTGTTTTATGCAAAGATAGTTTTCAATATTCATCCTTGCAAAATTTTGTGTTCCAAATTTTTCTCCCTCCCTTCCCCCCACTACATCCTATTGCTCCTTAGAGAGCAATATTTATTAAACACGTGCAGTTCTTCTATACATATTTCCACATTTATCATGCTGTACAAGAAAAATCAGATCAAAAATGAAAAGAAAGAGAATTTTTAAAAAAGCAAGCAAACAACAACAAAAAAGGTGAAAATATTATGTTCTGATCCAAATTCAGTCCCCATGATCTTCTTTCTGGAAGCAGATGGTTCTCTCCATCACAAGTGTAGTGGAATTGGTCTGGATCACCTTATTGTGGAAAAGTGCCACTTCTATTACAGTTGATCATCACATAATCTTGTTGTTCTCTTGATTTTACTCATTTTACTTAGCTTCAGGTCATGTAAGTCTCTGCAGACCTTTCTGAAATCATCCTGTTGGTTGTTTCTTATAGAACAATAATATTCCATAACATTCATATACAATAACTTATTTAGCCATTCCCCAACTGATGGGCTTCCACTCAGTTTCCACTTCCTTGCCTCCACAAAAAGAGCTGCTGCAGATATTTTTCGCAGATAATTTTCGAAGGTTGAAAACCAAACTATCAACAAGCATATGAAAAATATAACACATAAGTAATAATTAAAGAAATCAAAAGTAGGACCTTTCTGAGTTTTTACTTCACACACATTAGAATGGTAAAACTAACAAAAAAGAAAAAAAATTGGAACACAAGGTTTTGCAAGGGTGAATGTTGAAAATTATCTATGCATATGTCTTGAAAATAAAGAGCTTTAATAAAAAAAAAAAACCAATAATGCTGTGAGGTAGGTATTATAGGTATCCTAATGCTCATTTTACAAATAAACTAAAACTCACAGAAGTTAAGTAATTTGTCTGTGATTATATAGCTAGTCATTATCAAAAATAGAATTTAAATTCAAGTCTCCTGGCTCCAAATTTAGCATAAGTGATTCATTATATCACCCTACCTCTTAAAAACAATTCCCTGAGTAAATCATGAAGTATTTTTTTTTTTTTTAGATTTTCCTTCCCATTAAAATACTGGACTTAATCATTTTCAATGTTAAGAAGTATAACCATGAAGTGATTTGAGGAGATTAAAAATAAAAACACTTTAAGGTGCATCCAAAAAATTGCTGTGCAGTTTTGAAGCAGTTATATTGGAAGATGACATTTAACTAGCATTGGACATTCTAGGAGAATCATTTGTTGTGATAGATTAGAAACTCAGATCAGAGTTCTTAAGAGATTTTATTTTTTGGTAGACATAAACAAATGTATGGCAGAAGACCTCTGCATGTAAATTCCTCATGAAACAAGTAAGATAAGGGAATTATCTAAAGCATATGATTCAAAATTATAATATAGATTTTTAGTTTCTACCCTAAATCTTAGAAAATAGTTTCTATGACTATTTGGTACAAATTACTATTAGATAACAAAATTAATTATGCTCAGAAAACTTAAAGCACATTGGTCATTGGATTATTAAGAAATATTAAAATAGTTATAATTATTCATCTAAATAATGAGCAAACTAATAAATCTGGGATTTATTACATTAGAAAAAACATAATGTTAATCAAATTATTATTATAAATTTATTAATAATCATCAATACAAACTTGCTTCACATCTCTTTATATTTAAATAAATTAATTTCAACTCATAAAATGCCATAATTTTTCAGTCACTCATTAATTCTCTATCATCAGATTTCTTTTTCCCCATTAATTTTTTTATACAAGAGCGTCTCAAAAATCTTTGTGTACTTTAAGCTATTAAAGCTGGTAGACCCTGAAAGTGCATAAAAACTTTTTGGGACATCCTGTATAGTTGTAGTTAGGATGTACTAAATTCTAGTGAGGGGGGAAGAGTGTTGATTATTTGTTTTTTTTTTTTTTAATAAAAATAACAAGTTCTTAAAAATTAAAAATGAGAGTTTTTTTTATATGGCCTTGAATACCATAAGTAATCAGATTGTATCCCCAAACTGTGCACCAATAATGTTGGTTTGAAGTTGCATTGAGATGCTCAGAGATATCTTTGTAAAGACAGAAATTTCCATAAGGAAACTGAGTATTTCCAAGAATCCTACCAATGTGGCTATTGCCATAACATTGTTAGGATAAAAACTAAACCTGCTAAGTGGAATAGTGGATGGAAGACTGCAGTTAGAGTCATGAAGTAGTTAAAATATAGCTTCAGGCACACACATTAAGTTGTATGTCTTTGAATAAGTCATACCTTGTCTACCTCAGTTCCTCATTTGTAAAATCAAGATAACAACTTGCTTCCTAGGGTTATTGTGAGGAAAAAATGAGGTAATATTTAATGTTTAAGTCTTAAGAAGGCTTAAATATGAGCTATTGTTATTATTATTATTATTATAAAACTGGAATTGGCTACTTGGATAGTGAGTTCCATGTCAGTGAATAATGACTGAAAGATAATTTATTCAGTGGGGAGGCTGTCAATGTGAATCATACTTTAGATAAAGTGGTGAACTAGATTACTTCTAGTTTCCTTCCAGCTTTCAGACTCTATTAAATTCTTTTATTATTTTCACTGGTAGAAAACATTGCTCCTTTGAGGAAAGATTTTATTTTTTAAATAGTCAAAAGTTATCTGGAATCAAATCTGGTGAGCAATGAAATTGAATAATGTCATTTCTGTTTTTTTTTAAAAAAACATGACTATGAGATAATGTGACTTATTTTGTTCTTTTGCTAGTATATTGGCTGAGAAAACAATGTTAAAAGATGGCCCCAAAAAGATATTTTGAGCATATTGAAAATGTAGAATATCCCAAGATAACTATTTGGAAGGATAGTTTTCTTTTGAATGCATAGATTTTGCCATATTTACTTAAAGGTAAGTTCCATTTTTTAATACAACAGTGTACATTTAGTACAGTGTAATTTTTATACAGAGTGGATCATCCATACTTTTCATTTTTCTGTTTGCCTTTATGAAAATCTATCTCATAAAATAAGTCTATACACGTGCTAATTGCATAAAGTACTCAGAAGTCCTGGTCAAGGGCACATTTAGATAGATGCACAGCTTTCTAGAAACAATCAAAGTGAGGCAATGTAATCTATACAAGTGGTCTTTGGAGAAATTTGAAGATAAAAGAAGGGGGGAATATATCATAGGAAGGTTGTTTTGTTTTTAGATAAGATTTGAGAAAGTTGGATGAGAAGTGAAAAAGGACAGTAAAGAAAAAAATTGAAGATACAATTAAAAAATGGTGTAACAAATAGTAGTTTTGAAACCTCAGTTTCTAACAGGAAATACAGTGAATTGTCACTTTATATATTTTATGTGTAAAGTGTATATGTATATACATATATATAATATTTTAAAATATTAAACCTCATTATTCAACAAAATGATACAAATGAAAATAATTTTGTAGTATTATATTAGATTTAAAGTTGATAAGGCAATTAAAAACTCAGTGAGAGGCTGGAAGGACTAAGATAAAACAGCCATACTAAGTCATTGCTGGTGGAACTGCATGATATTAGGAACTTTTGGGGAAGCACTCAAACAAGGCTTGCAACAAAAGTTATAAAAATAATCATACACTTTGTCATATTCAACCCAGTGATTCTATTCAGAATATAACCCAAGTTTTGCCCCAAATTAAGATATGTTTTCAAATATTTATAGTGGTATTATTTGTCATTGCAAAAAACTGTAAACAAAATTTTGGTCTTAAATATGCTAAAATTTTTATAGCAGGATTTTTGTGTGGATAAAATGAAATAATATATGTGAAGTGATTTGCAAACCCTAAAATTATATATTAATGTTATTATTATTATTATAGCATTACTTTTATAGTAGTAAAGAACTGAGGGACTAAATAATTCGTCTGGCTCAAGCAGTGTGTCAATATTACAGGACCTGATGTCAAGTTCAGAATGTTTCTCACACTGATGAAATCACAATTCCAGACAAAACAAACAAATATATATATCCATATGCATACACATACACACATATACACACACACACACACACACACATATATAGATGAGGGTATAACATAATTGATAGAGGAAGATCCTAGAGGAAATAGGAAGAGACAAGATCAAGAAGATCTGAAAATTTTAGGATTGGAAAGGAAGAAGGTAATTTCTTCCACTGAATTAAAAAGGAAGGTGTGTTAATGATACAGAGAATTTTTGAGATGAAAAGGCAGGGAAATGATACCATTGCCTTAATGGAATGTCTCAATTATGATCTCAATAAAGTAGAAGTAAAAAGAAAGAGAGATTGGCAATTTGAAGAATTTGGTACAATTGTTATTAACAAAAAGAATGAATAAAAGTATTACCATACTCAGAGAAGACCTAGGGGAAATATGTATGAATTGGCAATGGGTCACATTTATGTGCATTTTTTGATGTCTTGTCTCTAGTAAAATAGGAATAGTAATGGAAAAATTAGGTGTTGGTAATCCAGGTCTGGGGGCTGACATAAAGGGCATGGTGAAGGTCACCAGGATGCTATAAGAAGATGCAAATTAATTGATTGGCTATGAAGTCCAGGCTAAATAGGGAGACAAGAAAAATATTCTCACACCATTCATGGGAATGTGTGTGAATTGTGTTCTGAGTATTTTGTTTTCATTAACTTATTGCAATATTTAATGGAAAGTATCATCCAAGAAAACTGTAATCAGAAAATGGGGTATATTGCATGACAGGAGAAGTGAGGAATTTGAAATTAAGAGCTAGGTTTAAATTCTTTCTCTCCTCCTACCTGAGTGATCCTGGATAGTCATTTGATTTTTTCTGGCCTCAGTTTCCTCATCTGTTAAATGAATGTGTTGAATTAGATAAACTTCAAGATCCTTTCCAGGTCTAAACCTATCAGTAGTCAATAAAAGAAAAGGATAATAAATGTATAATTCAAATATTACACTGTTATTGGTGAAATACAAACAAGACCAAGAAGAAGGCCTCTGAATATTAGATAGAGACTTTGTAAAAAAGACACAGGAATAGAATACTGCTCCTTCGCAGTTTCCTTTTGCTGGATCTTCATATAACCATGGGGATTTTCCTCTTCTCTTCTTTTCTACTTCTGTTTACTTCACTTGGTACTCCTATCAGCTTCAGAGATTCAGTCATCATCTCTATGCAGATGATTTTCAAATCTATTTATTTATCCATAACCTCTCTCTTGACCTCCAGGCTCTCAATTTCAACTTCTTATTGGCCATCTGGAACTAGATGTCTTATAGATACCTTAAACTCAATATGTCCAAAATTGAATCCATCACTTCTCCCAAACCTATTCTTCTATCTTCCCTGTTAGGATCAAAGATATCACCAGCTTTCCAGTCACTCTGGCTTGCAGATTAGGTGTCATTCTCAACTCCCTGATCTCTCTCACTTCCATAGCCAATTTATTGCCAATGGGTATCAAGCTTACCTTTGTAACATCTCTCATATATGCCCCTTCCTCTCCTCTGATACTGCTACTACCGCCTTCCTGGATTATTGGAGATAATTGAAAATATCATATCTTCAAGAAGGAGCCCTAAGCCCTCAGGTGATAACAGCATAGGAAAAAATCCTTCTTTGCCTCAAAATTGTTATCAGTGAGTTACAGCCAAGGTGGGAGCGTTCCAAGATTTTGCTATCTAGTTACTGACTATGTCCTGGTTCCTAGGAAGGGAGAGAGATCCCTCCCTCTAACAAGTTGTTTCTTTCAATGTTTCTGTCCTCATTGTGTCAACTCTTATCACTTTTTCCAGATGCTATTTCTCCAGAGAAAAAGATACATTCCACAGTTATACGCAGATTTCCTGCTACATAATTACTTGGGAGGTTAGAGAGCAGACACAGAGGTTTTAAACATGTTTTGATAAATATCCTTGTAAGAATAAATCCCGCCTTCTTATCTATTTAAGGAGCTCTTTAATAATTGTTTCCCACCCCACAAAATGTATGGAGATTGATGCTAAGTCTGTATGGTCTTTCCATTAGTTATAGAAGGCATTGTTCTATCACAATCTTAGTACAAATACATAGGCACTTGAATAATCTTAACTAATTTACTGTGAAAGTATTTGTCATCTCTAGGCTTTTTTAATTCCAGAAAACGAGGGACTGGGAGCTGCCCAGAGCAAAGCTAGGCAACCATTATAGCAGCGTCCTCCATAGCAGTTTGTTCAAATACCAAAAAACTAATTAGGGAAATTGACAGGATCAAAATGTTTTTAAGTCTTATATCTTTTTACCCTTTTTTGTATGACTTCAGAGTTAACCAGAAGGCAGTTTTACATATATGAATTCATCTCTTCCCAACTGCTGCAGGAAAATAAGAATGGTATTTTTGAAACAGAGTTGGGGATTGATATAATTTAAGAAATAGTCAAATATAAAGAGAAGGGAGTCTAGAATTCTAGGAAAATAGTAGGTCATGAAGCCCAGGCTAGATGGGAGGAAATGAAGTCATTAAAGTTATTCAATACAATTCAACTTAACAAGCATTTATTAAAGGCCTACTATGTGCCGAGGGCCAGGCACCAGACTAGATGCTAGGGACACAAACACAATCCTTTAAGTCAAAACCATTTATTAAGTACTTACTATGCTTCAGGCACTGGACTTAAATATTAAGCCCTCTGAGAATTTATATTGTAGCAGAGGGAAAAAAAAAAACACATGATAAGTAAATATAAAATATATACTGTGTGAATCTAAATCCAAAATAATTTTATGGATGGAAAGGAAGCAGGGGGAGGAGGGGAAAGATAAAATAGATATTATAAAATACAAGTATCCCTCTTTTATGCATGGGCAAACCAAAGATCTGCTGAGAACAAATTTAATTCCTTTGAAATATTAGAAATTCCACCAAAGCACCCTGATGATGGTCCTGAAATTCTTTTAAGTGCATTTCCAATCAATTAATCAGTAAAGATTTATTAAATACTTACTCTGTGCCAAGCATTGTGCTAAATACTAGGGATACAGAAAGTGGCAAAAGATAATCCATGTCCTCAAGGAATTTGCTATCTAATGAGGGAGACAATTTTGGAAACAAATATATACCAAGTGAGCTATATACAGGACAAATGGGAAATAATTAATAAAGGAAAGCACTGGGATTCAGAGCAGTTGAGAAAAGTTTTCAGTAGAGGATGGGAGAGCATTCCAGGCATAGGGGATAATTTTAAACTAATTTTCCCAATGCCATTATGATCTAATAATTTTTTCCCAATTTATCAATCTGCTTCTGCAGCCCACCTTCACTTGATTCTCTACTTAGTCTGAATGCCATGATGTTTCTTCTCACAGACACTTAAGAAAACTTATTTTAATATTTTCATTGATTCAAGAAACACATTCATTATTGACAAATTAGCATCATTAGCAAAAAAAACCCCAAACATTAAGGGTTCTGGAATTTTTGGTCCTTTAATGATTTTATCCTTGGACATAGCTTTCCAGTGAGGGATTCCCTCTACTCATTTAAAGAAAGGGGAATGGGGCAGGGAGTGCTACATAACAGTTTAAATAACTTTCCTAGCTTCACACTATCAATGTATGTAAGAGGGAAGATTTGAATGGGGGAAACTAAGTGGTTCAGTGGATAGAACCTTTGTCCTGGAGTCAGAGATAGTTCAAGTCCAGCCTCAGACACTAGCTGTGTGATTCTGGGCAAGTGACTTAACCCTGTTTGCCCTAAACTGGCAAACCACTCCAGTATCTTTGCCAAAAACAAACAAACCAAAATCAACAACAGCAACAAACAAACAAACAAACAAACAAACCCAAATGGGATCATGAATTGTCAGACATAATTGAGAAACTGAAAAGCAACAATTCTTAGGACAATGTTTTTGTGGTTTCTTTTTTTTTTTTCTTATTTTACATTTGTTTTAAATAAATTTTAACACCCCCCCCCCTCAAAAAAAGCTAATCAAAAACAATTCTTCATTTATGGATCAGGCCACTTCCTCATTCCCTATACTATATTGCTTTTCAAGAACTTCTGGATAGTACTTCAAAAATTTTCATAAGGTTATGAACAGGGAAGGTAACTCTGCCTTTAATATGGTCAAGAGAGAATCAGTCTTGCAGAGATGGCCCATAACTTTTCCACATTCTTCAAAATATTCCTGAGAATGAAATCCTTTAAAGCAAAGAACTTACTCAGAAGCAACATGTTGCTTCAATCTCTGAAGTTGTGACTATAGAGACGTGGGACACTAACCCCAAATAATTCAAATAGACATTTCTCAGAGCCAGAGTAGAAATGTTCTCAAGGGACAATGCTTTTATAGTCTTTGATTAGCTGGCTATCAGCTGTCTTTGAAAAGGAAAAAGTCTGGTGTGCTAACCTTTCTTTCTCCTCTCTCTCTCTCTTTCTTTCTCTTCTCTCTCTCTCTTCTTTCTCTTTCTCTATTTTCAAGTGTTTTATTTTTTCAAATATGTGCAAAGATAGTTTTCAGCATTCACCTTTGAAAAACCTTGTGTTCCAAATTTTTTCCCTCTTTCTACCTCTCTACTTTCCAATACCACAAACCATCCAAAATAGGTTAAATGTATAATTGTTTTAAACATATTTCTATATTTGTCATGCTACACAAGAAAAATCAGATCAACAGGGAAAAAACACAAGAAAGAAAAAAAAAAACAAGCAAACAAAACAACAACAACAAAGATCAAAATATTATGCTTTAATTCACATTCAGTCTCCACAGTTCTCTCTGGATGTGAATGGCACTTTCCATCACAAGTCTATTGCAAGTGCTTAGAATCACCTCATTGTTGAAAAGAGTCAAATCCATCAGAGTTGATCATCATATAATCTTGTTACTGTATACAATGTTCTCTTGGTTCTGCTCACTTCATTCAGCATCAGTTCATGTCAGCCTTTCCAGGCTTTTCTGAGATCAACTTGCTCTTCATTTGTTATAGAACAATAATATTACATTACATTTGTGTACCATGGCTTATTCAGCCATTCCCCAACTGATTGGCATTTACTCAATTTCTAGCTCCTTGCCACTATAAAAAGGGCTGTTACAAACATTTTTGTTCATGTGGTTCCTTTTGCCTCACTTATGATCTCTTTGGGATACGCAATAGAGAGACTGCTGGATCAAAGGGTATGGATAGTTTTATATCCCTTTGGGCATAGTTCCAAATACTCTCCAGAATGATCAGATCATTTCACAACTCTACCAATAATGCATTGGTTAGATCTCCTCTTTTACTTTTTTAAACAAGGGTCCCCAGACTCTTCTCTTCATGACAGAGTTGGACAAATCCTCTCGTCAATTTACTTTGCCTCAACTATTCCAACTATTATTTGAGAAGTCTTTGAGGAAAGGTCAAGTGACCAAAGCTGTGGATGATATAATTTCTTAAAATTCCCAAATCAATGGTCTTGGGTCCATTCAGTCTGCCCTGATCTCTGCCCCTATATAAATGCTTTCTAAAATGTAACAAAAGCAGAATATTTTTCTCCTGTTAGTGGGACACATCCCTTTGCTTTTCCTGTAGTCCCAGGTTATTGGGACTTTTATACTGAAAATATCTATCCTACATAGCTTCTGACTCAGGAAAAATCTCTTAAATATTAATAAAAAAGATTTATATGATTTTTGTTGATAGCCATATGTCGACTTTGTCATTCTTAATATTACCCTTTACTTTTTTATAAAAAAATATTTCTTTTTTAACTATTTAAATTTTTTTTTGTTTCAAGTTTTATTCCCCCCTCCAACTCTTACTACACCCATTGAGAAGACAATTATTATTTGTGTGAAACCATTAGTTTTACTAGTTCAAGAAATCTTTCAGTATATTACTCTGGTCCATTGGTATCCAGAAACTTCTTTGTTATTTTGCTAAATGTACAATTTCAACTGAATGATATTAGCTTTGAAAAGAATGGGGCTCTATGACTATTAACCTGGTTGTGATGATTCTCTCCTCTGTTTTCATGGATTTTATTGTTTTCAATAAACCCCTAATTTTTTTTTTTTGCTGAGGCAATTGTTAAATGACTTGCTCAGGGTCACACAACTAGGCAGTGTTAAGTATTTGAGGTCATTTTTGAACCCTGCTCCTCCTGATTTCAGGGCTGGTGCTCTATTCACTGTGCCATATAGCTGTCTCTAAATTTCTAATTTTTAGAAAGTGATTTCATTACTTTATCAAATATGTACCAAACTTGTTTTTATACATTTATAATTAGCACTTTATTCTATTTGACTTCTAAAATACAGTTAGATGAAGTTTCCATCTTCCCAAAACATCTGTTGGGGGAATAATAAGAATGATCAAGTATTAACATCATTGTGTATTAAGTATATTTGTTCTTATTTCTCCCATCAGAAAAGAGGGAAAGTCAATTATTTATTTAATGTGATAATGTATTTGTTAACACATAGCACTTTGATTTTTAACTTCCTGAATATTCCTGAACACTTAGCACAATGTTCTGCACACAGTAGGTGTTTCCATTACTGTTTATTTCATTTGTAACAGGAGACATAAGGATACCCATTATAAAGGAGTCCCCTCTGACTACAGCAAGGGAAGGATCTTTTAGGATTTCAGAATTCCATGAGACCAGGAATTGTGTAAGGAATTAGGAATTTCAAAGAAAGGATGGTGAACTATATGGCCAAGGGAATCTGATTTGGTCTTAAGGTTCTATGGATGGAGATCAATAGGGAAATCTGATATTACCAAAAGGTGTCCAATGAGTAGCAGTCATAGGCACTAGAAACTGCATTCAGCACATCAGAGTTCAGAGACTGTGTCTAGAAGGAAATCTGAAGAATGAATCCACGTGGAAGCTGGTAGCCCAGAGCAGGAGTTGGAGTAAATTCTGCCAGAAGGGATTACAGCAGATCTTCATGTGGGTCACAAAGAACATGTTGTCATTATTGTGTTCATCTGTGTGCTTAAGCGTGTCTAGAATAAATAGGAAGTTGAACCAAAGTACCAACAAGTGTATTGAAAAAAATAGAATTTATGATATGTAAGCTTGATAAAACTCTGTTTCAGAGCATTTTTCACTTATTAATGTACTGTCTAATTTTTAGCAATTTTTCCAGAGCATTGTTTCATCTGTAACCTCTAAATGTAATCATATGACAACCATGTCATCTGAAATGTTTTACAAGTACAAGAGATTCCTTGAATACTTACAGTCTCTCATAGGCTTCAATCATTTTTTCAGAAGCTAACTTCAAAGTCTAGAATACTATACTTGTTCTTTCTCCACTTTAATATTTCCAAATACCCACAGGACATTTCCATTTAGACATCCCCATATCTCCTTCTGTATGTTCCATGAGCATCTTAAATATAACATGTCCAAAAGAGAAATTCATTATCTTTCCTCTAAACCCATCACCCTCCAAACTTCTCTATTTCTACTGAGGGCATATCCAAACTTCCAGTCACTTCCAGTCTCCTCCTGTTAGAGAAGGGGAGCTTACTAGCATCCCAGTTTCCTAGACCAATCATTCCATCTTGCTCTTTGAAATGTCTTATAATTTTACCTATATTTTAAGCTATTAAAACTTTAAACTGTATGTGTCTATGTATGTGTATATATGTGTGTATATACATATATATATATTTATGTGTGTATATATTAGATATATATTTACTAGACCTATGCTTTCAATAGTGTAGGGACTTCTTGATGTTGAACTTCTACTGGTACAGATAACATATATAAATACATTTATATATCCATATTTGTGTATCAGGAAATGGTTTTTGAAAGCCCAGGTTTTAATAATAGAAAAGGAAGGACAAAAAAAGGTTTATTTAAGGCAATTGTAAAAGACATACCATGGCCAAGACAGATAATCTCTTTATATGATGCAAATTATCCTCTTGAATGAGTCAGGAAATAAACAAACATAGAAGGATTTCCCCAGCTGGGAAATCTGTTTCAATGAATTTGTCCATCCAATCTCCATCCCAATCATAGTCCAAGACATAGACTTAAAAATGAATGTATTTGTACACACATATATATGTATGTATATATATATATACATATATATACATATAGACAGATGGATAATGTATTTATTAATAATAAGTTTTGCAAAACACTTTACAGGATTTCATTTTCTCCATACAACAGCTCTAACAAGTTTATAAACTGTGAATCAGAGGGAAAGACAGAATGACAAAAGCAAGAAAATTAGTTCAAATCCAGCATCACAACCTGAGCAAGTTTCTTATTCTGGCTGTTATTATCTCTGTTTTAAAGTTATAGTTACTGATCTGCCTCAAATTCTCTGTAACAAAGAAATCAAAGGAATTATAGATTTGGAGTTTAAAGGGGCATTAAGAGTCTGTCTTATTCAGCCCTTTCATTTTAAATGTAATTATAGCATGTGATGCTGGATAAAGCTTTGGACTAGGAGCTTTGAATTTGTCTTGAATCTGTTCTCAGACATAAATTAATTGGATGACCTTAGGCAAGTCACATGACCTCACTGAGCCTCAGTTTCCATATGTAAAATGGGGATAATAGCATCTACTGCTCAGAGTTGTTTTAAGCACTACCTGAGATATGTAAATCACTTTACAAACCTTAAAGTGCTGTACAAATATAAGCTATCATCATCATTGAGTAAACACTGCACTGGATCTAAGATAGTCCTGTCTTGGCCTTTGGGTAATTTTTGAGTCACCTCATTAGCATGTGTCAGAGACAGGACTTTAACTATACCTTTGGACCCAGCCTCTCCCACTTCTCCCTAATATCAAATGCTTTCCCCAAAATACCATGCTGCTTCTAGACCATAAAAGGTCAGATTTTGTTTTGCTTTTACTAGTACCAGAATAATCGTGAAAATATTATATGAGAGAGTCATTGACGTAGAGATGTGGTCATCAGTACCATCCATCACTAGGCTTCAGAACTTTTTATTCTGCAGTTTTTTGTTTTTTGTTCGTTGTTTTTTCTTTTAGGAATGGTAATGAAATTACAAGGCAGCTAGGTGGTACAATAGATAGAACAACAGCCTGAAATCAGGAAGACTCCTCTTCCTGAATTCAAATTTGGTTTCAGACACTTACTAGTGGATCTGGGCAAGTCACTTACCCTTTTTGCCTCAGTTTCCTCATCTGTAAAGTGAGCTGAAGAAAGAAATGTCAAACTACTTCAGTATCTTTGCAAATGAAAACCTCAAATGGAGTTACAAAGAGTTGGACATGACCAAATATCAAAACATTGATGAAATGACATATATCCACCTTTTCATTTTTCTAGTTTTCCTTATGAGCAGAGGCTATGTATTTCAGAGTCAGAAGATCAAGCTTTGGTATACAATAGGAATGGATTTGTTTCTCAGAAGTGGGCTAAAAGGGAGAGAGAAGGGAAGTTCATGTTCAGTTAACAAGGCTGTACTGAGCACAATAGTTAAAGTCCAGTGAAAAGATGGCTGGAAGAGAGAGCAAATAGCTACATGGTGTGACTTTTAAATGGGTAAGCAGCCAGTGAGAGAAAATAGCCCCAGTCATGAGGTGAGGATACTGTGGCTCTGGCAGACAAGGCACTCTGAAAAGCCAGGCCACAGAGATAATAATGTAGTGAATTTGTGCATCACCTTCATAATTCATAGTAAACTAATACATTTGCTCCCTTTGGGCTTTAATTTCATCATTTGTAAAATGAAAAGGTAGGATTACATACTCTCTAAACTCCTTTCCATATCTCTGAGCTTATGATTCTAGCTTACACTTGAAGTATTTAAAATTCAATCACAAAATCCATGTTTTTTTAATGGCATCATATACTTAGATCAAATTGTATCATTGTTAAAAAGTTAGCTGAAATTCAGGCCAATCCAAGAAACATTTATCATACACATAATACTCTGTGGTTGGGATACAGACAATTTTTTAAAATAGCCTTTTCCCTCAAATATATTATATCTTTTTTTTTCGGGGGGAATTTGAGAGTATTCAAGGAATCTCTTGTACTTGTAAAACATTTCAGATGATATGGTTGCTCTTGAAAAATTGCTAAAAATTAGACAGTACATTAACATTGCCTTATTTTAGGCAAGAAATAATTTATATGAGATAATTTGAAGAGGGAGGAAAAACACTAACCTAGAAGGAGGTTCCAGAAGAGCTTCCTGAAGGAGGCAGCCCTTATTATTGTTGTTTGTCCTTCATTCTCAAAGAGGACCATGCTATCTGGGAGATGACACCATGACATGCAAGTCAACTGGATTTAAGTGAGGCAGACTGTGCAACGTCACCAGCCTTCTCCTCTCCTCCCTAGGACCCAAAGGTGCAATGGCAAGATATAGACCAGGATGATTAGAGATGGCCCTGGATGCAATGGGAGACCATGGCCTTTGGGAGTTAAGGTCTTTAATGGGTCTCAGTTTGGCTGAAGCAACACTCAATCGGTGAATAAGGCTAGGTAAGAAGTGACTCAAAGAATGATCTCTGTTACCTGGTTAAAAAAATCAGTCTGGAAGGAGAAGACCCTCAGGATTTCTGTTCCTGCCTTTGCTCCATCATATTGACTCTGCACCCTCAGAATTTCTGGGCAAAACAGCTGGGCTATGAAGGAAGGCAATAATTCTATGAGGTTGAAAGTCATAATGAAAATTATACAGAAGACTGTATAAAAATGGAATAATGAACCCAGAAAACTGCAAATAAGTCACTGGACTGGAAAAGTGAGTAAAGGAGAAGAAACTGAAATAAGACTGGAACGAAGGGGCTAGTGTAGAAGGAATATTGTTTAGTCATGTCCAATTCTTCATGGAGTTTTCTTGGTAGAGATACTAAAGTAGTTACTGTTTTTTTTCTTCTTCAGCTTATTTTACATTTGAGGAAACAAGTTTAAGTTAATGTCTAAGACCAGATTTGAACTCAAGTCCTCCTGACTTCAGACCTTGTGCTCTATCCACTGCTCCACTTTGCTACCTTTTTCATTCGTATTACCTTATCAGAAAACAGAGAGGAACGAAGAGAGAAAAAGAGCCATGTTTCTGATTGGAGGGGTGAGGCTATTTCTACTAAATCCCTTATTTTAAAAAATGAGACTGAAGCTAAGATTAAATGACTTTCAGAGATTCATTTAGCTTACTGCAGTAATTTTCTACCACTTAGCAATAAAGGGAAAATAAGTCTCAATAATGGACAGAATATAGAATACATTAGAGAGAGGGCAGGAAGGGGTGTTCTGAATATATTTATATTTGTTCTATTAATTAGCCATAGCAGGAAACATGAGATTTCTGGGCTAGTCAGTTCATCAAAAAACATAATTTATAGATTAGTTGATCAGTGGAAAAGGTTAGGTTCACAAGACAGAATAGTCAACTACAGCAATCTAGTGTTTGACAAACCCAAAGATTCTAACTTTTGGGATAAGATTTCATTATTTGATAAAAACTGCTGGGATAACTGGAAATTAGTGTGGCAGAAATTAGGCAAGGACCTACACCTAACACCATATACCAAGATAAGATCAAAATGGGTCCATGACCTAGGCATAAAGAATGAGATTATAAATAAATTAGAGGAACATAGGATAGTTTATCTCTCAGACTTGTGGAGGAGAAAGAAATTTGTGACCAAAGATGAACTAGAGACCATTACTGATCACAAAATAGAAAATTTTGATTATATCAAATTAAAAAGCCTTTGTACAAACAGAACGAATGCAAAGAAGATTAGTAGGGAAGCAACAAACTGGGAAAACATCTTCACAGTTAAAGGTTCTGATAAAGGCCTCATTTCCAAAATATATAGAGAACTGACTCAAATTTATAAAAAATCAAGCCATTCTCCAATTGATAAATGGTCAAAGGATATGAACAGACAATTTTCAGAGAATGAAATTGAAACTATTACCACTCATATGAAAGAGTGTTCCAAATCACTATTGATCAGAGAAATGCAAATTAAGACAACTCTGAGATATCACTACACACCTGTCAGATTGGCTAAGATGACAGGAAAAAATAATGATGAATGTTGGAGGGGATGCGGGAAAACGGGGACACTGATGCATTGTTGGTGGAATTGTGAACGAATCCAACCATTCTGGAGAGCAATCTGGAATTATGCCCAAAAAGTTATCAAACTGTGTATACCCTTTGATCCAGCAGTGTTTCTATTGGGCTTATACCCCAAAGAGATACTAAAAAAGGGAAAGGGACCTGTATGTGCCAAAATGTTTGTAGCAGCCCTGTTTGTAGTGGCTAGAAACTGGAAAATGAATGGATGCCCATCAATTGGAGAATGGCTGGGTAAATTGTGGTATATGAATGTTATGGAATATTATTGCTCTGTAAGGAATGACCAGCAGGATGAATACAGAGAGGCTTGGAGAGACCTACATGGACTGATGCTAAGTGAGATGAGCAGAACCAGGAGATCATTATACACTTCAACAACAATATTGTATGAGGATGTATTCTGATGGAAGTGGATTTCTCTGACAAAGAGACTTAACTGAGTTTCATTGGATAAATGATGGACAGAAACAGCTACACCCAAAGAAGGAACACTGGGAAATGTGAACTATTTGATTTTTGATTTTCTTCCTGAGTTATTTTTACCTTCTGAATCCAATTCTCCCTGTGCAGCGGGAGAACTGTTCGGTTCTGCAAATATGTATTGTATCTAGGATATACTGCAACATATTTAACATATATAGGACTGCTTGCCATCTGGGGGGAGGGGAGGGAGGGAGGGGAAAAAACGAAACATAAGTGATTGCAAGGGATAATGCTGTGTAAAAATTATCCTGGCATGGATTCTGTCAATACAAAGTTATTATTAAATAAAATTAAATTTTCAAATAAAAATAAAAAAAAAAAGATTAAAAAAAAAAAAAAAAAGAAATCAGATTTGAAAATGTCTTCCTAATTCCAGCCCTGGTGCTCTGTGCACTATGGAGTCCCTATCTGCCCCTTTATCTGGGTTATTTTACACTATACATAATCTACTATATACATCATGAAAAGAGAAATAGCCAGAGACTTAAGCAATAAAATAGGGAGGGCAAGTCTTATCTCTGATTAAAACTTAAACCTGAAACTTGAAAGGTAGAAAAACTAAATATAAATACCAAGATCTCTCAGTAAATTACTACTTAACTTTTCCCCTCCTGTCCTAACTCCTTTATTTTTTTCCCTATAAACACATATGCAATCTTGTAGTCTTGTTGCATTCATCACTGTCTATTGAAAAGGAACTTCGTTAAAAACAACAGATTACAAAGGTTAAATTCCATCATTTTCAAGTCCCTTGGGTTTTTTGAGTCATGTGGCAACTTGATCCCATTAATCAAATACATACATAGATACCAAGCAGAAAAACCCAACTATTTTATGCCAGAGTTGTTCAAAATATGCCCATTTGTCACTTGAGAACCTGAACAAAACCAAACAAACAAAACACCTATTAAATTTTCTGAAGGGATTTCAAAACTTTTTCAGTCACTTCATAAAGTTCTAAGGACTTGGGTTAGGCAGTAGTTGTTGTCAGTGACATTTTAAAAATAGATTAAAAGTAATTGGAGATAACAGCCTATGGGTAGCTATCTTCTGTCCAAGAAGTACTTTGGAGTAGATTGTTCTTTGGACTGTTAAAAAAATTGTTTTGGAATTATGGAATGAAAGAGGTTTGTTTTAGATTATAATGTGCAAAGAAAACTGATCTGCACTAGTAAACAAACCGTTATGCTATCTCCCAAAGGTATTATAATGTTTTTCTTTCTTTTAAAATAAAACTAACAAGGATTAATACAACTGTCTGAAAGCAAAATAGAAGGAACTAAGTTTCATCTATTGATTTGGAATGCTATAGATCTGTATTTGCTTTTTAACATAAAGAGGAAAGGAATAAAGGGATGGGCTGGGATTTTAGTGGTGATGATATGTTCTTTGACTAATAACCAGACAAAAGAATTGTTAGCAGAGCAGAATGAAATCATTTGGCAATTCAAAGGGTAGATGGAAGCAATCTGCTTTACTCCCACCCTGTATCCCCCACCAAACACACATTTCTTTTTAAGAATTAGAAGAGATCTCAGAAGTCATCTAAAATAGCCCATTTATTTTATTTATCTTATAAAATTAAATATTCTCACTTCGTGACTATTTACATTAAAGTTACTTAATTTTAATCTATAAAAGAACCTGTCTTCATCAGAATTTTTTATTTGTCCCTTTCTTTTCATTCTTTTTTTCTCTTATATGTTAATAGAGTATACTTCATACTTCTGCTTCTACTTTTATTTTTATACTAAAGTACATCTCTCTTGTCCCAATTAATTCCTTCTATTTGTTAAACTTGGAAAAAATAAATCTCTCCTCCACAATTGAGATCTTATGTTTAACTCTCTCATCCAGCTGGAATTCACTGAGACATATGGTTTAACATGTGGCTTTAACTCCCTTTTCTACGAGATTGCCAAATAGCTTTTCCCAAATTCATTCAAATATTGAATCTCCTGGTTTTCTATAGCTTTATCAAACAACAATATTTTGTCTGCTTTTGAATGGATGTCTAATATATGTATTCTATTTCATTCATTTATTTGGCCTATTTCCCTTCCAGTACTTTTAAGGTGGTTTTAAAAAAATATATAGTAACAGTTTTGTAATAAATTTTAAAATATAGGCTTGCAAAATCACATTCATTTACTTTTTTCTTCAGTGTGATGCTTGATATTTTTGCCCTTTCATTTTTAATAAAGATTTTATCTAATTTGATTTTATAAAAAGGACCCATTGGTATTTTGGCTCATAATGCATTAAATATATACATTAATTTGTGGAGTATTGTTATTACTTTTATTAATCTAGTCCATCCATGAACAATGAATTTTTTTCTCTAGTTGCTTAGGTTCTTGTTAATTTTGGTCATACATAAGTTTTATCATTCTTATACAAATTCTGATTATAAACTTTTTTTATTTGTTGGGTACTTTATAATAGGCAGGTAGGTTAATTTACTGTTTTCTGTGTTGTTATTATGAAAGAGGCTTTTTTGGAAAAACTATATTTTCTTGATCCTGGTTATTAGTAGCTTAGCTTTATGGGTTAATATGGGTTAATGTTCTGCAACTTTGCAAGCTCATTTATTAGCTCCATAAAGTTGTTGGTTGAAGGATTTAAAATTTCTTGGTAGACTATCATAGTTTATGAAATCTTTATTTCCAATGTTAATCTCTCAAATACTTTATTGCGGTTTCTAAAAGGTCCAGTGTTACTGATTATATACTTCATCTATATTTAAATTGGAATTTAGCAAAGGATCATAAGAGGATAATTGATTTGTTCAAAATGAATAGCTAAGTGGGGAAGGGGGGGGAGCTAAATGGCTAGCTAAAGCACTGGACAGAGCACTAGCACTGAAGTTAGGAAAACCTGAGCAGAGTGCAGGAACATAATCAATTGACAATTTCCTTGGGAAATTAATGATGGTGGTATCAGTCTTACTGAGTCATTTCAGTTATGTCTGACTTTTTGTGATCCCAATTGTGACTTTCTTAGCAAAGATGCTGGAGTGGTTTGCCATTTTATTTTCTAGTTCATTGTACAGAAGAGAAACTGAAGCAAACTGTGTGACTTGCCCCACAGCAAGTCTCTGAAGTGGGATTTGAACTCAGGTTTTTCTGAGTCTGAGCCCAGTTCTCCATTCATTGTGCCATCTGGCTGCCCTTCTAGCATTAGCATGCCCATTCTCAGTGGGAAAGGTAGATATGTCATAGACAAGTTGAAAAGCTTTGTCTTTGCCTTTTTCCTCCACTTGTGATCATCTTGTACATGGTCTACTTCCTCCAAAAGAAGGAAAATACCTCTCCTGCCACTTATCATCTCTTTAACAGATTAGACTTTTTAGTCAGCATCATAGGAGCTATTGTTGCCAATTTTGGTTGGGAAGTTATAAGTAAGGAAGAAATGCCGTTCTTTTCCAGAAAATGGTCCAGAATACGTGACCTAGGAAATAACATCGTATTTGACTCAAGACCTTGAAAAAAATTAGTAAATGAAGTAGACTGGGCCTAAACCAGGATAAAAGTCCAAGGAAATACTGTGTGGGATTGACAAAGCTGCTTTTATCAGGAAAGAAGTGAGGTTGTGCTCTGATCTGGGGGTTTTCCCCTTAAAATACTCAGATCCCTCCAGTGTATCAAGAAATAGAAGGGCTCATTCCAAAGTCTGTCCCATTGGCATGTTTTACATATTTCCTTATGAATCATGTTGGGAGAGAAAAATCAGAACAAAAGGGGAAAACCACAAAAGAAAAATAAAAACAGAAGAAAAAGAAAAAAAGTGAACATAATATGTGTTGATTTACATTCAGTGTCCATAGTTCTCTCTGAATGTGGATGGAGTTTATTGAGATTGCCTTGGGTCACTGAACCACTCAGAAGAATCAAGTATGTCATGCCATTCTTAATATATTAATATGTTAGTTGCATTGTTTTAATACAAAATTCTTATAAATTTCTGGTTAATTTAAATGTATGCATTATACTGAGGAGTTTTAGAGTCTCTTTGTTCCCAAGATGTGAATTTAAATCCCACTTCTGACACTATCTGTGTGACAATGGACAAATTATTCTACTATTTTTGACCTAGGGTGACACAGAGATTCATCTAAGTTATAAATAATGATTGTGACTTGGATTTATGACAATGAATTTCCCATACATCACATATCTCAAACACCACAGATTATAGAACTTCGACCAATTAACATTGATAGGGTCACATTCCCACACCTATGTAAATTGCCTCAAAGTTTTTTCCAGCGGTTTTCTGTTTTTGGACCTTCCTTGGAAAGTTGGTGTATGTAGAATAATGTAAGTAAAGCACTTTGTGAATCTCAGAATGCTATATAAATGACAGCTGTTATTCCTTCTACTCTTTATACTCTCTGAATGTTTAAGGGCTAAGTACTTAGTTATTATTATACTATCCACTGATAATCCAGTGTTTAATTGAACATCCTTTCCCCCGCTCTATGGCACAATTGTGATGGGCCACATATTGTGTATGATGGATCACATGGTCCTAATATTTGATTCACTGCCTATAAAGGGAGGATAGCTGATTCCTCTGTGAGCACTGCCTGGGACTTGGGATGGATGTTGTCACCTAATATGTATGTGCACATCATGCTACAGCTAACTCTTCTCACAGTATCTCAGGAGCACTGCTATCTGGCTGTTTTAAGCAACTGTTTGCTTCTTTAGTTCATTCTTCTCTGATTACCTCCCTTCATAGGAGTACATTTCTGTCCTGAGCTGGGAATGGAAAGTGAGGGAAAAAGATGAGGCTGGGGAATGGAGAGGACTTTAATGAGATTTTGAAGGCCTAAAAAAGATTGTAAAACCCTCGTCTCTCCTCCCAGGGGGCCTACCATTTCTTTTGTAGGTGGGGGGAAAGTTAGTATATTAGTAGATGTCTCAAGCAAAAATTGAATGGTAGCTTCCAGTTGTGAGAAAAGCATTGAAAGAAATTTTAGAAATGATGGAAACCTAGAGGGAAACTTCAGGATGGAAATCTGGCTGATTGTCTGGCTGATATGCTCATTTTCAGAAAGCTGAGGAAGGTAGACTCCACAAATTAGAGTGGCTAGCTTGACTAACGTCTCCAGAGGTATCACTATAAGGAAGACTTGTGAGTACTTAGAAAAGAAAAACTTTACTCACTATTAGATGGCATAACTCTCTAAGGAGAAGCCATGCCAGATGAACTACATTTCTTTTCTTTGACAAAGTACTAGTCTCTTAGATCCGCATGCCTGGATCTCAGTGAGCCATTTTACACAATCTCTCAAGAAATCTTTGTGAATGAACTGGAGAGATAGTACAACTAGGCAGGCTCAACATTGATGAAAGGAATACTAAATAAGAGCACTCATGTTAATCTGGTGTGATGCAGGGCTTCATACTTAGCTCTGCTCTGTTTAATATTTTTAATCAATAACTTGGATAAATATGTCAATGCCATGCTTATTTACATTTACTGATGCAAATGTAAGCCAAGAAGAAATGATATACTTCAGATAATGCAATCAAGATTCAAAACTATCCAGGTTGGGACAATAGGTCAAATATAACAAAGTGAAATTAAATAGGGATTTATGAAATAGGGATTAAAAACCTCAGCCACACAGAGGAAAAGGAATGCGAAATGGGGAAGGCAAAGCTAGTCAATAATTTATATGCAAAGGACTGCAAGCTCATGAAAATCAGTGTAATGTGGTCACCCAATAGGTTAATCTAATCTTAGGCTATAGTAATAAAAATATCCAAAATAAGGGAGCAATATACTGGGCAAATCATCTGTACTGTGTTCAGTTCTGGACACCACATTTTAGGACAGAGAATGAAAAGCTACAATGTGTTCATGAAAGGGAAACTCTGATGATGAGGGAACCTGAAATGATATCATATGAGGAACTGTTTAGAAACTAATGATATTTAGTCACAAGAATAGAGAAAACAGGAGAGAGAAAGGAATTTCTTTCAAATATTTGAAGGGTTGTCATGTAGCAAAGAGATTAAAAGCATTCTGTCCTTGGCCCCCCAAAGGACAAAATAGGGTCATTAGGTAAAATGGGAAGGGAAGTGGATTTGAGCTTAACATAAGGAAGTACTTCCAGCTTTTCAGAAGTGAAATATGAGGAACCTTCTTGTGAGGTCCCATTCTGGTGTGTGTATATGGGTATATATATATATATATATATATATATATATATATATATATATATATATATAGAGAGAGAGAGAGAGAGAGAGAGAGAGAGAGAGAGAAAGGGAGAGACAGAAAGAGACAGAGAGAGATAGAGAGACAGAGAGAGAGACAGAAAGAGAGGGAGCGAGAGAGAGAGAAAGAGAGAGACATAGAGAGAGACACACACACACACAGACAGAGAAACAGAGAGACAGAGAGAGACAGAGACAGGGAGAAAGAGACAGAGACAGAAAGAGAGAGAGAGAGAGAGAGAGAGAGAGTGAGCGAGAGAAAGAGAAAAGAGAGTGAGAAAGAGAGAGAGAGAGAAAGAGAGAGAGAGTGAGCGAGAGAAAGAGAGTGGGGGGGGAGACTCATTTGTGGTTGCACTTAACTATATGGTCTTTAAGGTCTCTTTCTATTCAGAGACTTGTGTAACTCATCTTTCAACCTTCCTACCATATTTCTTCTCTTGAGATCATTTTTTCTCCTCATTTGACCTTGGGAAAAAAGTATTTAATTATAAAGTATACATCCTTTCTTTACTGAAAGAAAGTAAGAATAGGAAATGAAAGCTAGAAGATGCGAAAAATACTGGATTTGAATATCTGGCACATTAGATTCATTTGGGAACTTGAGGAACAGAGGAATGAGCAGTGGGGCCAAGAAAGTTATGTGTTTTCTCAGTAAAATAGAGAATTCCCCTTCCTACTGATGATCCCTTCATTCTGTTCTTCCTGAGAAAGGGCTCTTTCCTACTGATTTTCCAGAGAAATCTCTGCTATTATCCCTTTGACCCCAAAGGGACTTTGTTTGGCTGTCATGGATGAGGAATGGGAAGGAAAGGCCTATATACTGATACTAAGCATACTAAAGCAAAGTGAAATACCATCACTGACAGTCTCCATTTTCCCTGGCAGGATCTTTTTTATGGCAGGATTCTCCCTGTTTGCCTTAGGATCAGAAGTCATTAAACCCTGTATTGTGGCTTTTATTGTAGACCAATTTGAAGAAGAGCATGTAAGAGCCATGAGTCTTTTTTTTATTAGAATCACTTTTGGACATTAAATTTAACTGTGCCAGTTTTATGATCTAGTGGTTCTGTTGACAGAGCTATGGATTTTTGCAAGAAAATTATAGTGATTGACTATATAGTTATTTTATTTTGGAAAATGCAGCATCTACATATGATACTCTCCTGAAGTTGTGAGAGCATTAATCAGTCATAGAACTTAACTAGAAACATAAATAACACCTTTGATTCTCTGTACAGAAAGCTAGTAGCTTAAAGTTATTTTTCCATGACATGAATATAAATATAATGTACAATGGCATTATCTTCCATCTTGATTGGTCTATATGATAGGCCACATGAAAAAGCAAAGAATTTTTAGATTAAATTCATTTAGATAATAAAGAAGCAACATAATTCTAAAGAAAAATAATAAAATTAGAAGGATCTTTAAGAGATCGTCTTTTATCAGACAGGTAAATCGCCTAAGATTTATCCTATTCTCTTTTTGAAGACTTCTAATGGATTTTCACTTTTTTTTTTCATTATGCCACTTAAGTTTTACCATGATATTCAAGAAATTCCTTTGTTCAACAGAACAAAGAAAACCAGAATTGTAAGGAACCAATTGTCCACTTAGCTCATTATTCTGGCTCTGACAGGGGGACTGAAGGAGACCATGATCATTTGCTTCTATGATTTTGACTCAAAATTTCAAGGATATTTATTTTTAACTTCCTCATTTTAGGAATAAATTTTCTTAACTATTTCAAATATATGAAAACACATCTTTACTTTATCCTGGTGATTTTTAGAGTTTTAACTTCATTTCCTTTTTTTCCCCTTAAGTGTAAGGCTGTTGAACTAAAATCTACTGTATCCTACTTTCTTGTCTTCTTGGCATTTCTCCATTGTGCATTTAATGTCTTTGAAGTGTCTACAAATCTTTAATTTATCTACCCATGCCTTGAACAGCTAAAACTTAAAACAGAAACCTTTGTAAGCCTTTCTCCCCTTG